>NW_005842147.1:1036955-1082605 GCF_000455745.1 Alligator sinensis | reverse complement strand
TCCAGAGCGGAGCCGTGCCCGAGCACCTGTATTGTGTGCTGTGAAAAGCGGGAAGCGGCGACAGATCTCGCTGACTGCCCTATCGCGCACGGTTCCATGTAAATATTGTAATATAGGTTAATTTATCGTTTTGAGGATTCTCTTTTACAGGTCCAGGACTCAGAGTGCGTGGTAGAGGGAAGTCCCGAGAGAGAGACGGAGAAGCGAGGACTTGACTCGTGACTTCGCCATGACGCCCACTGAAGTCCTGATAGTTGAATTTCTTGTTATGAATATAATTATGTGTTTGTGTGTTAGTGCCAGCTATTATCTAATTTGGTCTCTAGAGGACGAACTCATTATGTTGTCTGAATTTGTGTTTAACCGTTTGGTTTATGAACCAGCTGAGAGAGCTCATAACAACTCTCACGATGCACATGTGGTTTAAAATTCCAGCTGTGCCATCGGCAAGGGGGCATGTCATAACCCAATGATTTTTAGTGCCTCGGCACATTGGAATTTTCCCGCCACATGGAACTTTCTTTGCACGGTGGATTTCTCAGCTGCAGAGAGAAATCCCCGGTGCAAAGAGTTCCCGCCACACACATGCAAATTTGTACCCCATTATTGGCTGATTCTAAATTATTCCTACGTGGTGGCTAGCAATTGGCTCACTAGCCGTATAAAAGGTTAGAGCAGCTTCCGCCCAAGTTGGAGGACTCCACAACCACCTCGTGGAGAACTCTGAGCGCGCTGTGGAGCCTAGCAAACTCCGCGTGTGTCTTGGAGGAGGACAGAGAGGCCTGATCAGCTCTTAGCCACTCCCCGTCATAGTGTAATTTGACGTATCCCCCGTGTGAAGAAGCGCTCGTGGAGTCGTATATCGACGACTCATCTCAGTTCGGTGCAGTTCGGAAGAGATCTCACTTGTGTTTGTCTGTCTGCAACTGCAACTCAAGCAAGTTTCCTCCCGGCACTGCGACCATCGGCAGTGTAAGTAAAGCTTTCTTTATAAAACCGTTAGGCTTCCGTGCCTAACTCTACTCTGTCGTGGAAAAACCACACCTGACGGTCCGGGCTACTGGCCATAGCCTTAGACCGAACCTCGGTCCCGACAATAGTGTCAAAAGCCTTGCTAAAAATCAAAGTATATCATTATCCACTGCTCTCAATCCACAGAGTCTTTCATCTTATCATAGGAGAAAATCATGATGGAAACAGCTGTCATAATATTCCGATTTTTGATCACTAGTGCATTGCTAATATTATTTTTTCTAATTAAAGCGTGTGTTTTGTGGGTGTTCAAAAAGCAGTCATAGTAGGGATTGTTAAAATGAAGGCTAGACATTTGTTCTTCCATTTCTCTTGGGATTGGACTATAAACAGAGAGAAGCTTCCTTGCACTAAACAGAGGCAAACAATCCAAAACACTTTTTTATAAACATGATTAATATTTTATTTCAAGTTTTGAATTATTGTTTTGGCAGAAGCTAGAGGTTGAACTTAAGCTTTTTGACACATCTGTGTAACACCTTAGAATGCACAACCAAAGTACTGCTTCCTAAATGCTTCTTAAATTCCTTTATCAAACTGTATTGTAGATGGGAAATCGAACCAAAACATCAAGGTTATGGTCTTAATCTAGTAGAGACTTCTGCAGGTACTTAACTTTTCACTATCAACATTTGTGTCCAACTGAGTTGTGCATAGGGGTGCAAGAGTAGTTCCCCCTCCACAGACTTCAGTGGGCTTTATGAAGACGGATAAAGATAGGTTTAGGCCTACATTTCTGTGGGTCTTAAAATTTAAAACTCATGTGGTAAGAACATGTTGTAAGAACACACTAATGAGGACAGTTCTCTAGTCTCTTGTGCCATTCTTTCTAGTTAGTGAAAGAACAACTTCTTGAAATTAAGAAAAAAAAGAACGTATTATTATTCACTCTTATGCAACTACTTTATTGAACTGTCCAGCCACAGAGCCTGTACACTGCCCCTATTTTTAGTTGCTTGGAATTAAAAGCAACCCAGATGACACACGAAGGTGAATGCTATTTTTAAAAGAAAGAAACAATTTAAAATCCCAGAGCAGTGCTCTTCTGTGCAATCTTGAAGATCAAACAATTTTAAAGAAAACTGTTCCCATAAAATAACTTGGAATGCATGTTACATCATATACAGTAGGATCTCGTAAGGTAGCTACATCTTATACGCTTATATCTTTTCTTCAAAAACATAAGAGTTTATGCACGATTAACAATTAGATGCATAGTGCCTGCTTCTCAGCTGACAGAAAATTGGCATAGCTCCAGGTTTATGAAATTACTACAATTCAGTTGCTGAGGTGCTGACCCACTGAGTTTATCCCAAATGTAAAATAAGAATGTGTAAAAATGTACTCTAGAAAAGATTACCCAACAAAGATTTCAGGTAAAATTAGTATTTCCAAGGAGTCATTTTTTTCTGCTGATTTCACCCCCCTCCCCCAAAGTTGTTAGAATTTTGCCAACAACAATAACTTTCAGCATGATATGAAAGGTTAGGTTATGAAAAGTTGGTTGCCTGGTTACTTATTTATTTCCATTTTGCCTTCTCTAACCTGCTGTTTCACTTGATGTCTTTCCTATTTGGCAAGCCAGAGTTTTGATCTGGGCTAGGTAATGTAGAATGAAGCAATGCTGACACAGGGAAAGTAAGACTGGAATATTGCTAGTGAGCGTCCCAAAGAGAAATTACACTTTTCAGATTCTTCTGAAAAAGCAAGGCCCACCCTAAACATCCAACAGCCTGGTGACTAGGGCTATACAGCCAGTGCTCCCTTCTCTCTGGTCTAATGAATATTCTGAAGTCAAATCCTAAATTCAAATCCCTAATCTGCCTGACTCATGATTTAGTGCAGGGGTTTGAACTTGGGTCTTCTACCTCTTTAGGTGCAGCTCCTAACCCCAGGCTACCTAACCCCAGGCTATCCTAACATGGATTGATCTTTCCCAGGATGACCAGAAATTCCATTCTGACACAGAGAACTTCCTGATATGTTTTAAGGGGTAGAGTTTATAGCCATGTTGGTCTATGGACATAGGCAGACAAGGTTCTTTGGGTACATCTGATATCTTTTATTAGACCAACTCAAATATTTGGAAAAATGCTTAGTAAGCTTTCCGGTATAATACCCTTCAACAGGCTGAGGAAGCATCTGCAGTTGGTGTGTGTGCTCTTTCTGGATGAAATGAATAGTAAAGCTGCCAGAGGCTGGTATGCATGCAGGAAAGTGAGTCAGTGAAGATGTAAACTGAGGAGTCAGTGGGTGAGAGACAGATGAAGCTTCAGTGGACTGATGTGTTGCCTTTCTTCTTACTACAGATTAACAGGCACCCTTCTTTGAGACTCTGGGCCCCATGGGAATGCAAGTTTTAGTACAAGTCATACACCCAAATCAGAGTGCATTAGTTGAAGTATTAAATGTGTAAAAAAAGGGGGGGGGGCAGTATGACTATCTTAACTACTCTGTGTGGATTTCAGCGTATTTTCAAGTATTGGACAAGGGGTATGTTTTGCCACATCAAAAAACTGCTGAGCACTTCTTGGTTAAGAGAACATTTTCTGTGTATTAATTTTTGACTGGCAACTGATTGACAGGGCATGCTGGCACTGACTGGAACAAATGGTTTCAGGAGCCCAACCTTAGCACCCTTTGTTTTGAAAAGTCAGACTGCAGCCTGGTTAATACAATTGCACAGGGAAACAGGAGCTAGAAGATGCTTTCATTACTTGTGTGTGCTGGCTACTAAATAATGGGTAGCAACATAGAGAAGAGATGTTACTGAGGAGCTGCTGTGCCTAAAGATTTGTTGCCTGGAGGAAATGATTGTACAGAAAGCCCAGGTGGGGTGTATAGAGAACTAGCTCCTCTGCACTCATTCACTGTTTGGTACTATCTGCAGGCAGTTACTCCATTTCAAAGCATGGCATGCAAATAAGCTACCTTCCTTCAATGTGCTGCATGTGAACAGTATATATACACATAGGGAGCTAGTGTAGAGTGCATAGTGTTCATACCCTATCTTAGTGTGCTGCACCTTCCCTACGTTGACAAGCCCTTAGCAGGTAGGCAGGGATCTGACACTGGTCTTCCTTCCCCTACAATAAACTAGTTAGCAAGGTCCTCAACCTCTTGTCCAACTTGCATCATGAATGCTACTCCTAAATCCTCCCTTCTTTACTATTCATTCCATCCAGGAAGAGCACACACCAATGGCAGAGACTTCCTCAGCCTTATGAAGGGTTTTTAAACCTGGAAGCTTGCTAAAATTTTTCCCCCAACTATTTAGGTTGGTCTAATAAAAGATATCTGTGAAAAGTCTTTTCTTTCAAGAAAAGATTTTCTTGAAAATCTCCAGGTTTTACAGGTCTCCTGGGCATCCTATTCTACTGTCTCACTGCTCTCAACAGTAAGAGTTTTTTCCCCTGATATCTAATCTATTTTTTGCAATGTGAAGCCATTGCTTGGAGTCCTGCCCTCTTCTGCACAAGGCAAAAGTTTTCCCCCCTGCTGCCCCCCCATCTTCATAGTAGCCTTTCAGATATTTGAAGAATGCTGTATCATGTTCTCCCCAATCACTTTTTCTGCAAGCTGAACGTCTAGCTTTCAACCCTTCCTTGTATAATTTGCCTTCCAATGCCTTTTGTGTGTTGTTGCCTGCTTCTGAACACCTCTAATTTCTCTACATCCTTCTTAAAATGCAAAGCCCAGAACTGAATTTAGTGCTCTAGATGAGACTTAAGCAGTGCCAAACAGAGAGGCACTATCACCTCCCATGTCTTACATTTAATACTCCTGTTGATGCAGCCCATAATTGCATTTAATTCCCTCCCACCCCAACTGCATCATGATGCTGGCTCCTTCTCGGTAATGCTGTCACCTAGCCAGTTATCTTCCATTCTCTATTTGTGTTTTTGTTTATTCTTCCTGGCATTGCACCTCCCATTTCTCTGTGTTAAACTTCATCCTGCCGTCTCTAGCCCAGCTTTCCAATTTATCAAGATCTTTCTGATTTCTACCCTGCTGTCCTCCCCTATATCTGTAATTTTTCCCAGCTGTGCATCATCTGCAAATGTGCTGAGGAAACTTTCAGTTCAGGGGTTCAAATCATTAATATATTAAAATAGCACTGGAATCAGGACAGACCCCTGTGGAACCTCGCACAAACCCTCTTCCCATCCTGACATCAATTCATTTTTTGAATTATCCTTTGTTTGTAGTTGTTGAGCCAATTACCTATCCACCTTGTAGTAATTTTATGTAGTCCACATTTTTCCAATTTGCTTATGAGAAGGTCACGTGGGAGGGACTTTATCAAAAGCCTTACTAAAATTAGCTAAGTGTACAACTAAATCACTTTACACATTTTTTCCAGTGTCTGTCTTTCAGGAAACTAAAAAAAAAAAAAGAAAAGTGATTTAGTTATACACTTAGCTAAGTTTAGTAAGGCTTTTGATAAAATCCCTCCCATGTGACCCTCTCATAAGCAAATTGGAAAAATATGGATTACATAAAATTACTACAAGGTGGTCGTGCCTAAGTGTGCATGTGAAAATAAAGTCACTTTTGCAGGAAGTGTAGTGAAAAATGAGTACGTTTTAACCAGGCAATTTGACAAAAAGTGGAAATACGAAGATTACAAACTATCTTCCGCTCTACCCATTTCCAACACGAAATGCCTCACTGGTCAAAGGCACTGCAATGTCATGGATTTAAAACATACTAAAGAGCACAGCCACAAAAATCAAACAGACCTTAACATCTGACCTTACTGGGCAAAACAAACCTGCTATTATCAAAGAAAACTAAGCATGCCTAGCTAATTGACTGATCTTAAGAAAGGCTTTTCTTTCCATGACTGAACCTTAGGTATGCAAAGCCTTGTCATCTTTCAGTTTAACAGGGTTTTCTCTGACCTGATTGGTAACATTTTCAGGTTAGGATAATATTTTGAGTAGCTGAGGGGAGGATGGGGGGAGTTATAATACCTGTACAGTGTATGAATGTGTGCTTTTTGTGTTTGGTGTTTTTAATTATTAAACATTTTGGGAACAATATGGAATTTTAAACACATGATTAAATGCTCCTTTCTATGACCTTGGCCCACCTACATACATTCTATTGTCAGATTATCCAGTAATCCAAAATATGTTAAAAGGAGGAAAAATTAGTTTGCTTCTATCCTAAAACAACACTGGAATGAATAATCCATCACCTATGCATGTAGCAATTAGACATACAGATGCCAATATCTTCTTCAGAGATGCAATCCAGACATGGTTTCTGTGTACATTTTAATAAGGCTTTAATAAGACATTTTAAAAATGTCCTTTTAGCTTATTAAGACAGCCTTCAAGACATCTCTAACTAATGTATGCAATAATGAACTGCTCACAAGGTTACACTGATGACAGCCTATACTATAAACCACTCATTCCTAAAGCAAAAGAAGAGCTCTCCTTCATTCTAACTCATCTCACTGGTCCCAGAGGATCCTTCCCAAGACACTGAGACCAAATATCTTTCTCCAAATAGGAAGCAGCTGCAGCAATTGGAAAGCATTTCTAAGGGGTGGTCTCCTGGACAGCTTTGGACTGTGAACTGCCTGCAGCTGGAACACAAAGAGTCCGTCTACATGTGCTCATTTTTTAAGGAGCTTTAGCCATTTTAAAGATGCATTAATGGTGCAGGTCTACATATGCATGCACTTAATACACCTTAAAAATGGCGATTTTAGGCTAATCGTGCCTAAATTTGATACCTGCATAAAGCAGGCATCAAATTTAGGCATGAATAGTTAAGGCACCTTAAGGGACATGCAGACACCTTAAGGAGCCTTAATGCTTTATATGTTGACTTAGTGGGCTGGAGCTGAGCCCACAGGGCCCTACACTGCCACCGGGTGCCGACAAGGTGACTTAGTCCCAAGTTGGTCAGTACACAGACAGGTACTGCTGCTGCTGGAATCGCCACTCCAGCTCATGTCTGCGCCTTGGAGAACTGCACCCACTGCTTCTTCTTCTTGGTGGCACTCCGTGGCAGCACAGGACCCTGTGGGCTCAGCTCCGGCCCGCTCTTGACTGATGCTGGGGAGGCAGGAATATGGGGAGGGGGTTAGAGCTGGGGCCGGGTCGATTGCGTTCAGAACGACTGGAGGCTCCCACCCCCTCAGCCAGCACTGGGCTCCACTGCCCATCTACGATGCCACAAGCTTTTGGGTACAGGCAGCTGGCTTGGTAACCTGCAGCCAGGCCCAGTGCTGGGTGCAGCTGCCTCAAGTCACTAGACACGGCTTGGGGGCTTGGGCATGCCCTCTGCTCACTTGGAGCCGAGCTGCCTCTAGCTGCGGTACAGTGGTCTTGGCTCCACATGTGTTGCAGACCCTGTGTGCCTGGGCACGGCCTGCGCCTGTCCCTGTGCTCCCCAGTCAGGAATGCACTCATTGTTCACGCTGCCCTCAGCCACTTTCCCATGCGGCACCTGCCTGCAGGCCCTGGTGCAGCTGTGCATGCAAGGGCCTGTCCAGGGTGCTGCCCAGGTTAGGCTGCAAATGCGTTTGCCCAGAGAAATGCGTTAAGGCACCTTAAGGCCTGCACGTGTAAGGTGCATTAAGTTTAGGCACACGTAAATTCACGTGTAGGCATGCCCAAAGTGTTGCTTGTAGATTGATTCATTCTTTGGGCTTTGTTTACATGCAAATCAGTCATCTTATCATGCTTTGTCCCATCTTCAGGAGGCTATCTGCAATACTCAAGCCAGCCTAGCATAGCATCAGGGTGGGAAAAGCAACTTTGCAGGCACAAACTCAGATGCGTTTATGAAGACTGACTTGGTGCCATCTTATACAGATTTGGACTTCTAGGATAAGCAGACATGGTAACAAGTTCCTCTATTTTCTGCTTAAACAACCCACATTGGTAATCTCAAGGGAAATTAAACTGTTTATCTGAGGTCATTCCAGAACATTCCCAGTTGTCATGCAAGTAAAAAGCATGGTACCTATCTTTTGCTTTTTAGGTGTAATGTGTCGTACTCACTATAACTAGAATAGTGTAGATGAAAAGCAAGTATGTGATATACATCTACATTTTCCGGCAGAAGGGTATCGTTTTTTGGTGAACCTAATACCTGGGAGACGTTTCAAGTTAGTTAACAGATGCACACCACCTGTAGCTTGGTTCAGTCTTGCAGTAAGTTAAAGCAAATTGAAAGCATCTGAAAACGATACCAGCTGACAAGCGTCAAAAGCACAAACCACAGCAGGGGTCAGTGAAGGGTAGCAAAATTCCTGAACTTAACTGCTTCTCCTTGGCCATGGCCCAGATGCTAGATACAACAGCTGGGGATAGGAAGAGGAGGCCAATGAACTTAAGCACTTCTTAATGTTAACCAAGTGTTACTGTACTGTCCTGAATTGTGGCTATAGGGTTCAGTTTCAAACTGGTGTAAATGGACTTGGCCAGGACTGTGTCAACTTACCCTATGTAGAAATGTTGGGCCATTTCAACATGGTAAACCTTGTAGGTTGGCAGGCACACCTGCAAGCATTTTGCACTGCTCTAGGTGGGCTGCAAACTACAGCTGAAGCAGGGTAGCCAGGACTGTAGGGTGGCATGAATAGATTAACTGACAGTGTCACTCAGCAATCCTAAAGTCCACCCAAACCACCAAACAAAAGCTAGCTACACTTGCTGCTCAAAGCAGCTCCACACGTGAGGATGTTGCTACTGAGCCTGTGAAGTTTACCACGGAGATATAGCCTTCATGTCTAATCCTGCACTATTAAAGTAACTGGGGAGTTTCCTACAGATTTTAGTAAGAGGAGGTTCTCAGTGACAAGCACAGAATGAAATCCCTTATGCTCATGACTCTAAAATGAGGGGGAAAGCATAGAATATAATTTAAAACATTGAATTCAGTCAAAAGGAAAGCCAGGGCTGCTTTGCAGATGATTGCATGTTTATACCAATGGAGAAAGAACAATATGTAAAAGAGATGAAAAGAGATGAACTTCCAACTTTTGAGTTTGTCTCATAAAAGATAACAGATTTACCCAAAGAACCTTGTCTGCCTTGAATTTTCTGGGCCATTTATGAGAACTAATTATACATGAATAAAATGAAAATGATATATATGCAAACCCCACCATTCTCCCAGATAATGAGAAGGCTCTCTCAGAACTGGGTATAACTGAAAGGAATTCAACAGACCATGAAGAATCCCAGACAACAACAAGCATCTCAGATTTGACAGTTCTGGTCATATTTCTAATTTTATCATTGGTTGTCTCTGGTACTAGGAAATGGGTGCAAGGTAGTGTATAAACCCAATATGCACTCATCCACTCCAGGAGTGGAGTCTCAAATGCAGAGAGGAAAAACACCATGCTTGCATGTGCACACATGCAAAAGGCTCAGAAGGTGACTATTAGCCATACCTCAATACAGCACTATTTTCCTCCTACTGCCTACTTTAAAATAATGCTACCTCTATAGATTATCTGCAGTTACCCTATTAAGCTTGTCATTGTTAGTGCTACAAGGACCAGCTTGACTGTTTTTGCTCAGTAAACAAGCTCAGTAGTACTGGCATCCATTACAATCCATAGCTCCATTTCATCATATTGCTCCCACTGACTTACCAAGTGACATGTCTGTTGTCTCGCTACTGCACCTCTGTTCCACCTCTTGGCCTTGATGTTTTTACATCATACATCACCTAAAATAGAACAGAATCATATGTACACTCTCCGATCCAGCGGGTTTTATTTACTAGTGAAGCAGATGCCTTTAACCACGTGCTAGTCCCATGCTTCCTCAGACAGCGTTAAACCCTCAAAATTCTGACATGTACACAAAACTGACAGTTGATTCAGTCATACAAAAGATTGCAAGTCCACCTGAGCCTAGCAACTGATTGAACTAGCATGGTTAAAGCACTCCAGTTTTGGGGTAGTCAACAGCCCCCAAAGCTAGATGTAGCTAGTATCACATCTGGCTGCCTTTGACTCCCCATCCCAGATGATCAAGATGCTATTTACAGCTGGGTTATCTGGGGACAACCTCCAGCATGTGCCTGAAGGCAGTTTGCACTTATCCCTCTTGGAATCAGAACAACATGGCTCAAAACCCCTCTGCCACTGCAGCCTGTATGGAAACAAATAGGATATGAATAGAGTAAATTCTGCCATCAAATATATAGAAAAAGCAGGATTTGGGTGTGCGTGTATAACTAAATAGCAATATTTTGTGTACTATTTCCTTATATTAAGCTCATACGTTTACCTATAACATGATACGTGCACAAACATATGTTTGCGTTCTACCACACAATCAGCCAAACATCTTATAGACTGATTTTCTTTACAACCCTGTCACATTCAGTCACTCTCTTTTCCGAGCTGATGTTACCATGCAGAAGTTGTTCAAACTAAACAATAGAGTAACTCACATTTGTTGTCCTCCTGATAGAAAGAATGATTAAAATTCATGAACAGCTTCTCAGAAATTCATTATAATATTTTCACTTTGTAAAAAGCCCGAAAGCAAGGACTTTTTCAAGAACATCAATTGTAAGGTAGATGAAATGACTAAGGTGGCAGAGTTTTTCTTAGCAAGCTTTTGGGTTTAAAAGCCCTTTGTGAGGCTGAGGAAGCATCTGCATTTGGCGTGTGCTTTTCCTGGATGAGATGAATAGTAAAGAGGCCAGAGGCTGGTATGCATGCAAGAAAGCCAGTAAGTGAAAATGTAAACTGAGGAGTCAGTGGGTGAGAGACAGGCTGGCAGGAAGAGCACACACCAACTGCAGATGCTTCCTCAGCCAGATGAAGGGTTTTTAAACCCAAAAGCTTGCTAAGAAAATGTTTTTCCAGCTATTTAGTTGGTCTAATAAAAGATATCAGATTTACCCAAAGAACCGTGTCTGCCTATGTCCTTAGACCAACACAGCTGCAACCTACACCTCTGTAAAATGGCAGAGGCATTAGAAGTTGCATTTTAGAACTTGCTCTTGTACTTAATAAAATCAACCAAAACATTTCCACTCACTTCAATGGGAACAGGATCAGACTCTGAAATAACACGTAACCCAGCAATGCTTACACATTTTCAGCTGTAAACGCAACCCAGATATGCCCAATACAATAAAAACATTGATGTTTGATATCACTACGTGGTTATACAATGAATATATAAATATGCAGCAACGACTTGCACACTGGTGGAATGCAAGGCACTCACACATTGGAAGTCCAATCGTGTGGTCTGCTGAGCACTAATACATTTAACTTCAGTTTGAGTTGAGTGCTTACTGGTTTAGGTGAGCAGCTCTTTAACAAAGCTCTATACAAAACAGGACTAACATGAAATTCACGTCTGAATAGAAAGTGACTTTTCTCTTCCAGAATATTTGGTTTGAAGTGCTGGATTAACCTAATGGTAGGTCACCCTATTCATATTAATACTTTTAAATGTTGCTTCTTGAAGTCTGAGCTTATTCCACAGTCTGAGCTTATTCACTCATTTACATTGTTCCATTACCGTGCACACTATAGACAATGGAGTATAGTACAAAAGCAGGTTAAATAGAAAGGTATAGGGTATAATGTTGCCCTTGAATTTAGAGCAATGCAAGATAAGAACTGCTCTCTTAAGTTAGTTACAGGTATCAACCCGAGCAATACAAACCAGTTAATGCTCAGTTCACTTCTGATTTTTTCTCCAGTTTTTTCCCCCGGTAGTTACATATGCACATCCCATCTTTACTTTTACCAGAAAAGATGCATAACATTTTGGCCAATTATATACATTACTGAATTTTGAACATTTTTTTGGGTTTAAAAGATCTGATACTACTTTGTAAACTGGTATTTTTAGCCCATCTGCAGATGGTTTCTAAAGGGGGAAAAAAGCAGTACTACTTTTGTTGAAAAGTTCTTTATTACATTAACTGTAGGATAATTTCAAATTTGTAAGAGAGCTGACCCTTCTGCAAAGTAGAATTAATGTGTTTTGGAATTCTGCAACCTTTTAGAGCTCTTTTGGTAACTTTAAAGTGTTTGCATCATACACAAGATAAATGAATCATATGCAATTCCAACATTTTGAAATCAGTCCGTATCCTGTATGCCCATAACAATGAATTTGTTAGAATACGGACAACTTAATTGTAAGCATAAACTGGTATTTTCTTTTTCTGAAAATATGCCTCCTGTAGCTGGAAGTAAAGATTTCTGAAATGAAGTACTCATTAGAGGCTAAGGAACAGCCTTGACAATTAGCACTGCAAAACACAGCCTCAGCACCATTTTTTGATGCCTGGAATAGTGTTGTTACAATTAAGGAGACACAAAAACTATTCCTTTCTTGCCCAACCATTTTTAATTAAATTTAAAATGTAGCTTTATGGTTCAAGACTACACATAAAAAGAAGTTTACCTTCACTTCCTTGCCATTTCTGCTGAGTGAAAAGGACTGTGACTTTGAGACTTTAGTAATAAATGACATTTTTTTAAAAAAGTGACCAATGGAAGCCTCTTATGAAAAAAGTTAGGAGTGAACACCCCCTGGAAACAATTTTAAAAAAGAAAGGCTTTGCTTCTTGACAGCATGAAAAACCTGTTCTTCCCTCTTGATGGGTGAAACCATATTTACAGACACTTCACCAGCAATTTCCCAAATGAAAACAAGCTACTGGGTCTCTAGTCAAATAAGTGAGCTACAGATTTCACTAACTAGTAGCATCAAGCAGGCACAACATAAGCAATGTAAAGTCAGTAAACAAAATTTTACTGTAATATTTCATAACACAGATACTGTATTCTGTTTAAGTGTAAAGCTACTGTCTTACACAAGAAAGATGGACAGACCCTTTCCCCAAGACTAATATGGATACAATAAATATGGAGTTTTACATATTAGAACTGTACACAGAAACTTTGTCCCACAGCCATAAAAATTTACATTTAACAGTGCAACATATAATTTAATCATTTATTTCATCTGACAAAAGATGTTTGTACTTACTAAACACAAGCAACTACCTGGTTTTAATATACATATATTCAATAATCTGTACAGGTTTCTAAACATAAAACTCCAAAAGGCACAATTGTCTATACAACATGTACAAAAATGGCTGGAGCTGACAAGAAACAACAATTATTGGTCAAGAGTTCATGATTGCACAAAGATTAGTTATTGGGTCAGAAAAAAATGTGCTTTAAGGAAAGGAAGGTTTTCAAAGAAACCTGCAAGTGTTATTAAAAAAAAAAGTCTAGGTTGCTATTACAAGTCTGTCCTCATCATCACTGCTGCCATCACTAAACTGCACAGTATTCTGTCTTCGTGGGAATCTAGAAAACCTTTGTCCCTGTCTATCTGGAGAGAGAGTTCGATGGACTGGGGACTTAGTTAAAACTTCAGAATTCACCTTCAAGAGGGGCTCTGACATGGAAGCCCTTTTGACCTGAACAAAAGAAACATCACACTTTGGTTTGACATGATTTGCTGGGTCAGCCTTTTCAGTGTCTGCCTTACGTAGCCCATCAAGTCTTTCATACTCAATTGATGAAGAAGGCTCCAAAATATTTTTTACACTGTACTGCTGGCCAGCAGATGCCACCTGAGGAGATACAGCACTGGTGATCTGATTGATGTCAGCTGCAGGAAAGCTCACATAAGTCTGTTCTTGTTGAGTTTCACAGGCTTTATTGTTGGAAGCTGGTGTTTCAGGAGCTCCTGACGCATCTACAGTTACTGGACTGACCGAAGGGATTAAAGTAGGCAATGCTATGTTCAGTATTTGTAGGCCTGGAATGTGTGTCTGAGGGCTGGGATTGCTCTGAGATGAAGGGTTGGCAGTCAAAACCTGTAGGCCCACAGCATTTAGCGTAAGTCCAGAAGGATGTATTTGTGGAGCAATATTTGTATTCGTCAGACCTAAGATGTTGACTGTCTCCATGCCTAATGGTGGAAGAGATTGTAAACTTGGTGTACTCAGGCTCTGGATGCCAGGCACATTAATCTGACCTATTGGAATACATGGCACAACACTGTTTACTTCTGCAACTCCTATTGAATTGGCAGTGCCAGAGACTGCACAGGCTGTGTCAGCAAGAGCACTAGCAGGAATAGTGAGTTGCACTGGCCCGGCTTGAATTGGTACAAATGTAGAGTATGTAGCTAGGCCAGCAGGGACCACGTGAATTCCTCCTACAGGTATCATACCATAAGGTGTCTTGGCTTGTTGCTGTGAATGCAGAGGGAGGTGGCTAAACAGATGAGTTGGAGGAGCTGGTAATTCTGTGGCCCGGCGCTGACATTCTTGTGGCTTCTCATCTTGGATTTCCAGATAGGGTGATGCTGCAGAAGGAGCCACTATTGTTGTTTGCGTGCTTCGATCCACTGGTGGTGAGGGAAGTCTTATGGAGTGTGCACTCTACGAAGCAACAAAGACATTTTAGCAGTCAGGTTATCACTGTATTTTCATTAAGTGAAAATACCCCAAAGGAGGCAGGGTATGTTCAAATGAATGAAATGAAGTCAGTAAAAGGGGTCTTTCACTAAGAGGTAAGTTACCCTAGTTAAGCTTTCATTTGCCATTAGATAAGAACACACGGCATTTTCCTGCTCACTTTCATCTTGTAGTGAATGAATCATTTATCTGCCTATACTTGTAGTTTTGCAGTATTCTATTTTTCTTTTAGAAAAATTATAGTAAATCAAATCAGTTCTCAATACATATTGTACAACTTGAAGAATAAACTACCTTCCTTTCTTGTTCTGCTCCTTCCCACATGTTGTTAGAACTTCTCGAAGTTTAATGCTCTTAATTCTCATACCTGATTTTTCATAAGCATTAGTACTCTCAAAGGTTGTTGCATTTCTTTTGAACAGTTTTTTTCCGGATATGGGGTATCAGGAACTTAAATGAAAAGAACTAAGTGTTGTTTTCACCATTCCACCAGCACTGTACACACATTTTCCTAAAATCATGCTTCAACAAGCCATGCTGGTTGGAGCATCCAAAGTTGTTTGGAACATCCAAAGTGGCACAGAATAAATGGATCCTTCTCCTATCAAAAGATGCTTTAGTTTAAGTGATGGTACACTGCGGCTGGGAGCCAGGAATTCAACACTTAATTCTTTTACAGCTTGGTGTTAATTCTATACCCTTCCCCATCTTGTTATTGAGCATGGGCAACTATTGTGCAGGTTTCCTGCATCCGGGAGCAGATGGCATGCTTTCTATTCTAGTACTCGGCACATCTGGAAGAAAGACAGCAATTGTACAAATTTTGCACGCTTCTGTGGACAAAATCATACAGGATTAGATTAATACTATCAAATTAATTTCCCTTGGATCCTACTGATAATTTTATTTCTGAATTTCAGGATTAAGCTTCTGAACTCTCTTTCGCTTGACAACTTTACACGCCCCACTCCAGTATCATTCTTCCTATGTTATATACTACTATTTATTCTTAATAATACAGTCAATCAACTAACATGATTCTTTAAGTTAAAGATATGTATACACATCTTTTCAGGATGCAATCCTAAACCACACCTATTTAGAAGTGGTGGTTTTTATATTACTATTTGTTATTATGCTCCTATATACCTGCATAGGAAGTACTTTGAATTTGTTTAACAAATATCAACATCTG
This sequence comes from Alligator sinensis, assembly GCF_000455745.1. Lineage (NCBI taxonomy): Eukaryota > Metazoa > Chordata > Crocodylia > Alligatoridae > Alligator > Alligator sinensis. The sequence goes on along the minus strand of NW_005842147.1, from coordinate 1,066,917 downwards.
TGTAAAGAGAATGAGGGAAGCAAAGTATTTTGAAATATTACCAGAAAATAGGTCATCTCAATGTTTGATTCCTAACAAGCTTTTAAAAGGATATGGAGTGTGCTCCTCTACTTCCCATTAAAAACGAATACTCTAACCTTTGTAACAACTACATTTGACGTTGCAGGACTCCCCAAAGCTGCTACTGTGTCTGGATAGTCTATAGACATCTGATGACCTGGGGATCTAGGAGCAGTCTCAGAGGGTAAGGTATGCTCTGTACTTGCCGCCCTCTCCTGTATTCTTGCTTCATTTGCTTCCTGATGAGGGTCCACGACTGGTGACCTGGAATTTCGGCATTCTGACTGTATTGTGCTAAGCACAGTCATCTTCGTAAGCAGTGCTTTGGGCAAACCATCCATAGAATCTGTATGAACCCCAGCAAAACAATCTGCAAATCTGATTTCTTCATCTGCACTTGTGACCTCCTGCAAGCTATTTCTAGATGGATGATGCTGAGGGCTGGCTGTAACTGAGGGAGTTGTAGAGAGGACTGATTCAGCTTGGCTGTCATCTTCATCATCATCATCGTTGTCATTGTCATCGTCATCTGCGCCATCAGAATCCTCCACATCAAATCCTGATCGATCATAACCAAATCTTTGCTTCTCACCTATGAAGCAGAACCAAAATAAAACTGATATAAGTAATTCCACTAAAAAAGGCCATATCCTGATGCAATGAAAGAAGCAGTAACAATATTCATCACAAAATATGCATAGAATACCACACAAAAGTGTATCAAATAAGTTCCCTCTGTGTTGCACTTGATATTTTTTTTTAAGTGGGTTCTACAATTCCATTTTCATTTTCTTGATCCACCTGAATCCTGTATTTTTGCTTCTGTACTGCTCTCACCTCTGTGAGTTTCCAATTCTTCTTCTAACCACCTTTGTACTAACAGTTTCTTTTAGTAAACATTTACTCTGCAAGGAGAATGGAGTATTGATTTCCTGATTCATTAGGTCTGTAGTACTGACATATAAGACTTGTTTGCCAAGCTTATCAGTGGGATACTCTCAAGTATTTTACCGACTTATCGGCTGGTGTTCTTGAAGTTAATATGAATCACTTCTCAAAAGGATTTTGAAAGTTGTAAACAGCAAGGGTAAAGTCTAAAATTAGAATTCACTAGCATTCTTCACCTTTAGAAAGTTTTGAGTGAATTATCAATAGATTACCCAAAGTGTCTGAAGACTTAGTATTGACAACAAAGTTCTAATCTTGCAAATTTGTAAGCTTATATGTAATATTATTTGTGTTAGTCCAAATGATATTAGGGCTAGAACTGAACCAAAATAATTCTTTTTTGCTTGTCACCAAAAACCCAACTCCAGTTTAGTTTTAGTTAGTAAACCAAACTACAGATACTGCTTAACTGCTGATAATCACCTAGTTTTGTATCATAACTAGGGAAAAGAGAATATTCTTCAGTAAAGAGACAAAACCCATCTGTTGTATCCGACTCCAAGCCAGACTGTTTGAAATTACATTTGATAAAAGACAAAATGCTTGAATACACTCATACATTTATACTGGATTAAAGGTCTGTCTGCTAATATCTCCAAAGAAAGTATCAGTACAAAACATTTGGCTCAGAAAATCTCATATTTAAAGATGGCCGGTTTGGATTAGTAAAATTTGAAAGAGTCTCCATTTAAGGAAACTTGCACAGAGACTTACTGTCAGGATGAATGATTATTATTATTAATTTTCTTTTACAAGAATAAAGACCTACTATCAGTATCTTGTCCAGCTAGGATACCACAACTAAAGTATGCATCACACACACAAAGATGCACACACTGGGGTTATAGGTAAAAAAAAAATTAATACCTCTCAGCAAGTGATCTAACATTTCAAGTCTTTATGATTCCAAATAAGTATTGGGATTAGGATACTGAACAGCCCTAACTGGTTCTTTGTGCAATGCAGTACTCTATGAATTACTGAAACAGGGATGTTGACTTTCTTTAAAGACTTGTAACAGGCATTAACTGACATTACTAAAAGCACTTCACATTCACATCCATTGCAATGATACTACTGGAAAAAAAACTGATATGTTTTAGAGGGCATTCATTTATGATTTTCACCTGCAAACAAAGGCTACGTACAGGTGTTCAACAAACCTTCGGCAAAATCGCTCTCATTTCTGTGCTTTACTCTAGGTGCCCACATTTAAGTTAGAAGGAAGCTAAATACATGTTAGCCCTTGTGGGGTGGGAGCTTGGAGCTTACCTGCATGGCCTGAGCACAGCAGGCAAGAGAGGCTCTAGCATCCCTCCCAGAATGTCCCACGGGCTCCCCGGGCTGCAAAGAACTCCAGAGCGGAGCCAAACAGCCAAGCCACCCGATTGGCTGGTGGGGACATTATGGCCACCCACCTGGACCTGATGTGACAGCAGCTTATCATGACCACAAGCCATCAGCCAGCCATCCCACGCATGCCCACTCAATGCACCCTGTGTCCACCGTGTGTGTGTGTGTGTGTGTGTGTGTGTGTGTGTGTGAGTGCGCGTGTGAGTGTGAGCATGTGTGTGTGTGTCCCGGGGTTGTGTGTGCAAGTGTGAGTGTGTGTATGTTCAGGATGCCTGAATTCCGTGTCTGTGCACATGCTCCCCCTCCCACACACAGAACGCAAGCATCCTGGACACGCACACAAATGCAGACACACAGAACCCAGGAGTCCGAGGCATGACTGGACCACTGACTTTCACATGGCTGATGAGGGCAATCGTGGGCAACTTGCTGTTCCCCAGGGTGATGAAGAGTTGGTTCTATGCTCTCAAGGTTCTTGATTTCATCATTGGTGATGTCATAGATTTCATAGACATTAGGGCTGGAAAGGACCTAGCAAGATCACTGGGTCCAGCCCCCTGTACAAGGGGCAGGAAATCTGCTGGGGTCAAATGATCCCAGCAAAATAGGCATCCAAGTATGTCTTAAAGGTGTCCAGAGTAGGTGCTTGCACCACTTCTGGGGGGAATCTAGGCCAGACTCGAATGGTAAAGAAGTTTTTTCTTATGTCCAGCCTAAAACAGTCTTCCCAGAGTTTGTGACCATTGGACTTTGTCTTCCCTTGGGCTGCCCTGGTGAGCAGACGTTCTCCCAGTTCCTGGTGCACACCCCTTATATACTTATAGGTTGCCACCAAGTCCCCCCAGTGCCTTTGCTTTTCCAGGCTGAAGAGTCCAGTGCCTCAGCCTTTCCTCATAAGACCTGTTCTCTTGTCCTCTGATCATGCGTGTGGCTCTCCTCTGGACTCTCCCAAGTCTCTTTCAGTCATGGTGCTAGGAAGTGTAACACTGCTGAGCCTATAAGTATGATGTGGATTCTTTCTTCTCCTCCAAGGTGGAGCATCTTCCATTTCTCAGCATTGAATGCCATTAGGTTTTGACCCACCCACCCTGCGAACCTGTTCAGGTTGGCCTGAATTGCCAGCCTATCCTCTAATGTGATCACACTTCCTCATAGTTTGGTGCCATCAGTGAATTTAGCCAGTCTGTTTCCGATACCTGAATCCAGACTGTTTATAAATATGTTAAAGAGTACTGGTTCAAGTACAGAGCCCTTGGGGATGCAACTGGTCATCATGAACCATGTCAACACGGTTCCATCAACTATCACTCTCTGGGTCCGACCACGGAGCCAGGTCCCAAGTCATCGGATCATAAGGTCGTCAAGGCTGCAGTTCCCCAGTTTAACTGCCCCTCCCCACAATCCTCGTCATGGGCCTGACCTACCCTCTCCTGCTTTGGTTCGTGAGGCCCTATGGGGATAGCTGGACCACCGGAAGGAGCATTTCAGCTATGGACCAGGCTTGGCACTGCGAGTGCACATGGGGCAGGGATGGCAGAGGATGAGTCCCCTGCCGATGTGTGTGTGGTCGCAGCCTGACACCATGACAGGCTGTCTAGATCCACAAAGTCTTGGCTGAATAGTTCCTCACTCACGTGGACTGGGAACCCTACCCAAATGAGTAGGGCTGGAGGACTTCAAGTACCCGCATCCTGGCACTGGGCTATGGGTTTCCTGCCATGGACTCCTCTGGCCCAGTCATGGGCACCACTGCCCACAACCTAGGCTGCCTGGGCACCATCCCCTCTCCATCCCCAGACTCCCATCCCCAGACTCCTCCTCAGGGCACACCAGGATGCGGGGGAATGCGAGGAAGAGATGGGCCTTATTTTAATTAAATAATGAAGCTGTCAAGCTGTTAGTGTGTTTATTAAACAAAAGCTGTGCAACATTGAGCACTCTTGAACTTGGAATCTTCTTCCCAGTTGAGAGAATGGGGAAAGACCCTGCTTGCACTGGGCAGTTATGCTGTTGAGGGGGGAAGGGAGGTGGGCAGTAGCGGGGGGAATCAACTTAAACACGAAACCTTGGGGAGGCAGGAGGAAATGCCACAGATGAAACTGCCGCCCTCCTGTTTAATTAAATGCTGCAGCTGCCAAACTTTTCATGTGCATAATAAAGAAAAACTGTGGAACACTGCCTGCTCCAGAACTTGGGCCAGAGCCCAGGGGGCTGCCATTCCTCACAGAGGTATGGTGATCCTCCACAGCAGGACCTGGACATGCAGTGGCATAGCCTGGCCCAGTGGGACACTTCCCTCATCCCTGTTCTCTTTGAGGCTTTGCACCTATGCTGGAAACCACCAGTGCCCAGGAGTAGCAAGTTGGCCCTGGAAGGAAGGCTGAGTCAATGCCAGGACTGGCAGCAAGTCTCAAACACCCTGGTACCTGTCCTCTCCCAAACTGCTGCTCCTTAGAGTGGGCCCTACTAGATGCCTTCTTGCCTCCTTGGACCATCAGTCAGTGGGTCCAATGTGCCATATATCCTTTGCTAGGGTCCCCCAGTGTCTGCCAATCAATATGCAGTGTACAGCATTCCCCCATGGCTGTCATCCAGGCTCCCCCCACCCCTGTGGAGCTACTGGGTATGTCCAAGGGAGAAGTCCCTGGAGCAGGGCTCTCCATAGGAGGGCAGGGGAGAGGAGGTGGGCGGCAGCCTGCTGCACTACTCCGGTCCAGGAGGGCAACAGTTTCCCTATAGAAAGAGACACTAACATCACTCAGAGATGTTATAGCTAGATCCCAAGTGGTCTTTGACCCTGTGCATAAACTCCTTATCCTGGTGTTGCAACTCTCTCAGCTCTGTAGCGGTGCACGTGACCTCTCTCAGAGAGTGACTGGCTATCCACAGACCTCATTCTTGGACCTTCACAGCACGCTCCTGGTCCTCAATGGCTTGTTCAAGTGCTGTAGCACTGTGGGTGCAAGCAGTCACCAGCCTGACCATTTCAACCCAACACTGATGGTCGCCTTTGGTCCTCATGTTGCCGGCACCATCTACACACATCTCCGATGCTCTGCAGGTGTCTAGCCAACCATTCTGGATCCAGCATCTTAGGCTGCACAACCAAACGTGATGCCTGCAGACAAGGGAGACAACAAGGGACCTCTGACGAGTCCCCTGCCTGGACCCTTTTCCTGGCCTGGGGCTGGAAACCACACAGCTCCTGATAACCTGGTGCTGACCTTGACAGAATGACTGTACTGCCTCCCAGCTGGAAAAAGTTGGATGCCTAAGTTCCATCTACTTGATGTGGGAGCTGGGAGGGCTGGGAAACCTAAGGAAGGTTTGAGCCTTCTCTGGTTGTCCAGGAGAAGAGGGAGGGAGTAAGGAGGGGTTTTGCTAAGGAGAATTCCCTTTTCCTGCTGCACCTTACCTGCAGCAGTTCTCATTCGTAGCTGCTTTGCCAAAGTGTCCAGAGGCTCATCAGCGAAAATGTGCAATTTTGCCTGTTGGTTACACTTTGGCTATGGGGGTTGAAAAAAGCTTTCAGTGTACATCAGGATCTGTTTGAGTTACAGTATGTGTCAGTTGGATCCAAGTAAACATGCTGGCTTCTCTCAGGAATGCAACATGACCTTGAGGGATGGGGCAGTCTGTTGACAATTACCTAGATTTATGGTCCCACTCAATATAACACAGACTGATATACCTCCAACAGTAGGGAAGACTGAGCCTGGTGCCTCTGCTTCATTCCAGGCCAGTGGCACAGATGTTGCAGGGGGCAGGGGAGAAGGTTGTTTGAAATGCACAAGGTCAATGAGGAGCATCAATGAATCAGTATCATCAGTCTTCCATGTGGACAATCATTGAGCAAAGAGCACAGTGAACATCAGAGCAGGCAACTATATCCTTCTCCATGAGCATGCCCCAACTTACCAAGGAGTCACATTAGACCATTCCTTCACCTATAAGCATCACATTCAGAAAGTCATCAGTAAAGCCTCTGCAAGAGTAGCTGCCTTAAGACATTTAGTCAGCACGACAACGGGTGCCAACTTCAAAGTGCTCAGTCCACCACACATGCAATGGTGTATGCCCCAGCACATTACTGTGCTCCTGTACGGTCCAGAAATTGTCTCACTAAAAAGCTTGATATTGCACTTATAACAGGATACACAACCGGCAGACAAAGTTCTTTGGGTAAATCTGATATCTTAAATTAGACCAACTCGTATAGTTGGAGAAAATTCTTCTTAGCAAGCTTTCAGGTATAAATACCCTTTGTCAGGCTGAGAAAGCACCTGCAGCTGGTCTGTGCTCTTCCCAGATGGAATGAATAGTAAAGAACAATAGGATAGGATGCACAACTTGCACACACACCAATGTTTTCCTTGCATTCTTGGATATTAGACCAAGTGGCATAAGAAGACAGACCCTAGCCACTCCCCTGCCACCAGGTTTCTGGGCCCGAGGAGAGCCTGGCAGGCTCGGTACTGTGGGCTTGTGCGTGTGTTACGCTATATTTAGATAAGGGGTAGGGTGAATAGAAATGAAATGATTGTTCAGAGTAATCCAGTTTGAAATCTATTCATGCAGCATCAAATGAGTCCCCCATTGGGCACGGCCTTAACAGACAAGTGTGGGTCAAGCTGAACGGACCGAGATCTAGATACACACAGCACATGCTTCAAAACAAACTGTATAAGATGAACATCTTGGACAGCCCCATGTGTGAATGTGATGTCCACAATCAACACAGCACTTAATTGAAAGCTTTACAAATGCCCAGACAGGGTAGATCAAATCTGCACACTGAGCGATAATACCGGACAGTGGCTCATAGCTGGCCAGAGGAAACAGGGCAGGAGGGAGTGGGGGGTTAACAGGGTGCCACAAAGCCCCAGGGGTTGCCAGCAGAATGCAACGTAACACGAGTCACAATGGGATCTGGTACACACGTTCATTACGGCGCTCTAACTTACAGCACTGAAGTCTGATAACACATCCATTCAGCATTATCTTAGAGTGGGATCTGCCACTTTTACTTGATGTGACCTGACCATCTGTTCAGTTATGGCTGTAGAGAGCTTTCTGTATGCCTACTGAGCAATAAGTATAACTTGACCAAAACTATTCTAAGGGACTCCTATTCCTGAAATATAATTAAATTATACAAATTATTAACACAACCAAACAGATAAGTCACATATATTGTACAGCTTCTGTTTTTTACCTTCTCATCTCTGTTTCTGAAAAGAACAATAACACTTTCTGCATAATCAATTTGTAATTCAAACTTAAGAAAAACCAACCCAACCCTTCCTGTTTGCATTCTTTCTTAACTGGATGCATCAGCTTTAAAGCCATTAATAAAATCTTACAAAACTTTGGGTAACATATGTACTTCTTTATTTCTGCCTTTTATAATAATGTGTGGGTCAGTGAGTTACAATGCTTTTGGACTCAGCTTCTATTAAGTGACATCTACTTGCAAAAAACCATGAGTTAAGAGTCAGTAAAGGAGCAACTCTACTTCAGTGTTCCCTGGGATGTCATCCTATACAGGCAACCTCCGCTTAGTGCTCTTAATTGGTTCCTGAAAAGCCGAGCTTTAAGACAAACAAGCGTTAAGTGAAACCGAAAGTATTTGACGATCCAAGATGGCTACTGCAAGCATTTGTAATGACCCGAGATGGCAACTGTGAACATTATAATGAAACTCGCTGAGCACTAAGTGAAACCAGGTATTAATTTAAAACAAGCAAAACAGTGCTAAGCGAAACAGCGTTAAGCAGGGGTTTCCTGTATCTTCTTTTCAATACGTACCAACCACCTTTCCTACAGAAGTCTATCTAAATCACACTTGTAAGTCTAGCAGCAAGTACATCTATCTGAAATAACTGTGATTGAATCTTCACATCTATATAGCAAGCAAAATAAAAGAAAATGGACTTGTCTTGACAAAGAAAAGTGGTAGAGTTTACGTTAGGTTGAGCTCACAAGTGTTCTAGTTGTCCCCAGTCTCTAAATCTGGCTTTATGTCTAGGTTCTCTACTTAGTGATTTTTGACAAAAGAGTTTTACCAGTTTTGTGCACTTCTCAGAGACTTCTTTTCAAACTTTCTTCAGATTATTATGAGAGCTACTGAGTTTTTTATACACATGCACTTTGCTATCTGATGTTTTCAAATTTGTCTACACTGCTCCCAAGAGCAGTTATCCAGATATGAAGATTTTGCTCTGTTGTAGCACTATGCTTTTAAAAGGACTACAGGAAAGTATCGGCTGATGGAGAGAAAAAGTGAAAGGCATTATACAATGCTAATGACAGGAGGTGTGAAATTTGGATCAGACATTAAGCTAAGATTTGTGTTTTGTAGTTATTAGGTACATCTACACTTACAATTAATGTGAAACAACAAACTCCGCAACAGTTCAAGCCAGAATAAACTGCTCCCTGGTGCAGCATCCACATGTGCACCCAGGACAGCAGCAATTTGAGCCAAGGTGGAGCAAGTCTGGGTTGGCAGGGGGCACAGGGGGTCAGCCCTGGACTCCAGGTGGTGGCACTGCACAGCAGAGGGGCTGGCTCAGGCACGAGGCTGCTGCAAGCATGGAGCTGTGTGGCTAGGCAGCAAGCAGGAGTCTAGCCAAATTTTTTGCACATGCAGTGAGCAGCTACATGTGTTTCAGTGCAGTAAAATTACACTGCCATAAGATAGTACTGGTCCCCGACAGTACTAACTGCTGTAAAGTAAGTTTACTGTCCCCAAATACCAGCGCACATGTAGACAGTGATGCTTTACTGAGGAGCTAATTAGTCTATTCCACAGTAAAGCTCATGTGTAGACTCACCACTGAGAAATAACCATAATTGTTATGCAAAACTGTGTTGTTTCTAATTGTAGAAAACAGCTGTTAGCTTACTTTACACAGGAGCTGACAGTGTTAGCTTATTATTTAACAGCATCATGCATTATGTCATACAGACATTTTCAAAGAATCAGCATACCAGGATTCACATAATTGTAATTGTTTTCATTTTAGGTCAGTACCAGCAAATCTATACCTTCATTGACTGAGGTCCTTAGCAATATTTTTAAAAATTATATTCAGATTTATTCTTTACTAGTTTTACTAGAAGAAGTACAAGTGCTTTGTATTAGTATTAATGCCTTATGTCTTCTCTTTTGCACCTATAATTATAGTAATTTTCAATAAAAAAATAAAAGTTTAAAATAGAGGTAAGTTCATTCCTACAAACTACAAAACAAGAAACGGGCTGAGCACAGTAACAATGCTTCCTGAACCAAGAACACTTGCATACACATTTATTTGGCTTGAGATTTGGTTTCTTTTCATTAAGGTCCAGGTCCATAATATCATAAAGAGAAAGGACTGATTTTATCTTGTACTTACTGGTGCACAGGATGCCTCTCTTAGCTAGATTACTTACAGCATTCAGCATTTATTTTTAAGGAGCTTGTTTGGGTTTTTTTAAACAACTTAGAGGGTACCTTTAATTTTATACTTTGTACTTTTAGGTAAATTTTAATCAGCTGCAGCATATGTTGCAGAATTTGGCTTACATACTCACTTTGATGTGGTCTGAATAAAATCATGACATAAAGACTAAAAGATAGTTCAATGTTATTAAGCCAAAACCATGCCCTAATTTATAGTGAGAATTTACTTATTCTAAACAACATTTAAAAATAATACCAAATCTCACTGGCAAATACGGCTTATGCATCTATCTCAACCTCCTGGCATCAGGTGGAATAAGGGGGAAAAACTGCTCGTTGGACTGGTTCCTTAAAGGCAGGACTCTCCAATAGTCCATTTCTGACCACTGTTTCTCAACTTACCTCCACCACCCTTTGTGCTTGCCAGTGTCTATTTAACTATAGTTACCTACAGCTAGAAGCTTGCATTGTAGATGAGGTGACATGGATGAATACAGTGCCATGACTCCCACACTGCTTTCAAACATCAGATGAAAAAAAAAATCACTCCAGAGTTGCTCTGGAAATACAGAGAGGAGCAGACTCATAAGGATAAAGGAGAGGGTGTGTGCATGCACACTTACACACGTGTATGTGTGTGTACACATGTATACACACACACCCCAACAGCTTAGCTAAGGCTAAGAAGTGGCATTTTCCAAGGGGTACCTTGTGCCTACAAAAGTTGAGAATCACTGTATACATTTTACATATATACTCCAGTGAGATAACAGGAGTGGGTCTCAAGGGATGCAGTGGCGAGGATACCTCCCCGCCTTATAGCACTGCCACCGCTGCCCCTGGCCAATCCAAGTGCAAGGAGAGCCCCAGAGCTGCTCCAGCTGCATGCTGTTGCCACGCAAGGTGCCAGGCTCAGCAGGGGGATACCAGTGACATGCAGATTCCTCCTTCCAGCACCTGCCCTTCTTTCTCCCCTCCTTCCCTCCTGGCTGGGAGCAGGCACTGTAAGGAAGAACTTGTGTGCCACTGCCTCCAGTTGACACAGACATAGGGGGGCCCCAGGGCCACTCCTGACCTGCTCCTGTCCCATACTACAGGGAATGGCTGTGATGTGCACATATTCTTCCAGTACCTGCTCCCAGCTAGTGGGGCACATCACAGGAAAAGTGGAAACAGGCTGCTGGCTAGCAGGGCTGGATTAATGCATAGGCAAACTAGGCACATGCCTAGGCCCCTAAGCTGCAGGGGGCCCCAGTTCTTCCTGCCATGGCAGTGATGCAAATGGCCCCATCTACTTCCTTTGCCTTCCCTTCCCCTTCCCTCTGCCAGCCTCACCACCGTAGTGGCTGCTTCCTAGTGGCGGCTCTGAGCCCCACTCCCTGCGCCAGGGTGGGGAAGGGGGTCTTGACTCGCCCAGGGCCCATGCGTTTGTTTGCCTAGGGACCACTAAAGGGTTAATCTAGCCCTGCTGGCTGCAGCAGGGAAGGAGTGGGTCTGCGTCTTCCCTCCAACCTCCTCTGCAGGTCTGCTGGGAACAGCAGCACAAGTGTTGGAAGGGACAAGAGTCCCCTACTTTGTGTGCCTGCTTCTTACCCAGCTCCCCAGAGTTACCCAATGACCCAAGGGTTCCAGCCATGCCTCACTCCCATGGTCTGAGGGGCAGCCATCAACCCTCTTTAGAAAATCCTGGCTCTGGACCTGGATGTGCATATACAGTCCTTTTCTACCTTTTTAGACTCAAGGCAGCTGTCAGGAAAAAATGCCAGGTTTTAGCTTTCACTAGTTTCTTGGCCAGGGAAAAATAGCAGCAATCCTTTTCTTACATAGAACTCAAAGATGACAAAAGGTCAGAATGTTTTTAAAACAATGGAATTTCTATTTGTAATTTCTGGGTTTATATTCTGAATCGTTTGTGGGTGTTTGTACATCTAACAGTGTGCCAAAGAACCCTGGTTGAGAGTCACTGATATTATATGTGCACACATACACACACATGCGCACACAGTTGTGAGAGGTCCCTCAGCTTTTGTTATTAATGAGCCCTTGGAATATTATCCAACATTATTGAAATTTCCACTTTCTTTTACAGAAGAGAAAGAACTATAAAGACAATTGATCTTTAGTTATAAGGTATAATCTTCTGGATGGGATGTCAAACTGAGGCTGTAACCACTTACTGTAACTGAAAGGGCCTTGGCACTTTTTGTAAGAGTGGGCTTGTTAACCAAAGTATACTGGCCCAAGTTCTAGTTTGGTAATTATATTTTGCCCACTTAAGGGCCTGTACAATTTTAGTTGAGAAAATGAATTCCTATCTTCAACTGCCTATAACATTGCTGTACACTGTTAAATAATAAATGTGCTTCCCCATACCTGATTGCTTTTTTGAAGTGGATGAAATTAGTTCTGTGGTTAATATTATGTAAGTTTGCAAAACAGTGTGGGAAATTTTAGACTTAGAAGAGCTACATAAAGCCGAAAAATCTAAGTTTGAGGGTTTTTTTATGACAGTTCCTAGGTTTCTCAAAATGGGGAAAAAGTTTTATCCTCTCAACACTTAATAAGGCATTTTTTTCTCCACTGCATGTCTGATCCAAAGCTCATTGAAGTGAATGCATCCAAATTCTTATGTAGTAAAAGGGCAGAGCTACATCTGAACCTCAGCAGATGGAGACATTTATATTTAGGGGTCTACTTAAATTGTGGTTAGATTTACTAATTTTTGTGGGCTAGTCACAGCATAAAGAACAAATTCCACAGACATTTTATGGATGAGCACTAGCGGCCCCACCCCGAAGCACTGATTGGCTAAGAGGCCATGGGGGAGGGGGGAAGGATGAGAGGGTGGCCACCATCTTGACTGCTGGCTGCCCTTTCTGTGGTCCTGCCCCTCAACATTGATTGTTGGAGAGGCCCCAGGGGAGGAAGGAGAGATGAGGGAGTGGCAGCCATAGTTTACCTGTGATTTTCAAAACTTAATAACTTTAAAATCATAAAATTAGTTTTCATTTTAACACCCTATGGCTCTTTTGCTATATGATGGCTATTTCCCTTTCATATTTCAAGCTCACACCTTTTGGCAAAAAATATTTCAAAATATTCTTGAGAATTTTTGAATTCTTGCTCAAAGATGGCTGTGCCATTTTTTCTTCAAACTTTTCAAGGCTATTCCCTATAGAGGACACAATCACACCTGTAATTTTTTTAGCCACATACTTGAGAATGTCACAAAGAGAAACTGGAAACAAATCTGTACAGGGGAACAGTGTCAGAAAATTTCACTATGGATTTTGCTAGCAACCTAGCCATAGGATTTAGTAAACCCAAAAGTTTAATCCTACATATAAGTAAATAATTTAAGAAATTACAATTTCTTAGTTCCCTTAGTTCCTTGTATTTTGATTCCCTCATTTCGTGCTCTGTTATTACGTCACTATTTTGTTTATAGTGTTGATTAATTAGTTGGAGGAAGCTGGACTCTAACATCCTTTTACCCCAAAGAGGGAAAGAAAAGGCTTCAAGTTCTTCTGCACAATAGAATTAGTGGGAATTATCAGTAACTTAGTATGTCCATTAGTGATAGTGCCCAGAGCTGACTACTCCATGCTCTACCCTTACCAGCTGTGCCATTACTAACTTGAAGACTGAAGTTTATACTAGAAGAGCTCTCTCTATTTTTGCACATCCCTTATTTACTTTAAACAACCTTTTCTACTGGAGTCTTTGTGTTATGCAGTTTTAGCAGTGCTATTCATGTTGCTGTTATCAGATGGCATACCACAGCAAAGATTCTTAATTTATAATTCTTCAGTCTTGATTCAGATACAACTAATAAGCCCACTATATGATTTGACTTTTTAGATCCTGATTCTGTAATGACTTAAGCATGTAAACAATTTCCTATGAAGTCAAATGCAAAAATTTAAGGGAAGTATATATTATCTTGGTGATCCCATGAAAAAGATGCAAAAGGCAAAATGTCCCAGGATGACCCTAGGCAAAATTAAAATCATGAAGGAATTAGAATTCTACAAAGAAATGGTTGTGGTGAAGGTAAGAACACTGGAATAACAAATTGTTTTTCTTAATTTAATTTTTTGTTAATGGCTGGGCAATTTTTTGCTGAAGCTTATCTAAATATGTTGGTCCGTGACAAAGGACACGCACAGAAAATTGCAGTCCCGACCCCTTGAATTTTGCCAAGTCACAAGAAACTGAAAACAAATTTACAATGAAAAACATTCGGTAGCCGAAACTTTCAGTTTCACTATAAACTCTGCTTACAAGAAAATGAGGGTATTTCTTGCCAAAGAATAATAACCTAGCATGATAAACACCAATATCTTCATCACTGCGTGTTTCCTGGTCTTAGTTCAGAATCTGTTTACCACTTCAACTTCAAGCTGAAAAAATGTCTTTAAGGGCCCCTCTACACATGCAGGTAAAAAGGCGCAGTGGGATCTAATACACGATCCACACAATTGCATTTCCTGCCATGCCATGTGATCCCGGACTCCCCCTGCACTGGGTCTGACATCTGCAAGCCCCACAACTGAGAAGGCTCACGGCTAGGAACACTGCTGCCACTGTGAGCCTTATCAGCTGAGGGGCTCTCAGTAAATGGTGCATCCGTAGGGCTAGATATCCCTTGGGTGATGGGGCTCCCAGCCACAGGAGAGCACTTGGTGACAAGTTCAATTAATGGTGCAATTAGAACAAGTTACAAAGTTATTATACATTTTTTGTGGAATAAATTTGTAGCTTATTGGTTGTTTTATGACACCATTATCCGGTTGAACATGTAGCTGGGTCACAACTTAAGGCATGATTAACTAGTTAAGAATGTCTTAAGCATAACATGTAGAGGAGGCCCAAGTTCTCAACTAATTAAGGTACATATTTGACAGTATCCTTTACTGAAGTTCCATAAATATATTATATACCATCAACAAAATCATAATCATAATCAACAAAATGGAAATATTATCAAATATGACAGTGTGTTATCATTAACATCCCTTGTATTTCATTACCACATTTGTAATGCAGAGACACAATCTATTTCAGAGGATTAAAATAGTCCTGAAATGAACATCACCAATGCCACTTAGACAATTTAATTGCTTGTCAGCTTTACAAGTAAACAACCAACTCCCACCCTATGAAATAAAATTAGCAGCTATATTCAAAATGTGATAATTGTCTTCCTTACTCTATTCTCAGTTTAATGTACAGAAGAATTTCACTTCTGCTTTAGCCACTGTCCTCTGCTCATCAACATTGGACTCACAGTGACATCTACTGGGTAAAGTTCAGACTGGTAGAACCTTACGTTCTTCAAAGATGAGAAGCGATACATACCTGAACTGGAAACTACATAAAGTAGAATTACCTGCCTTCTTTTAAGCAAGGAATGTTATTGCACTAGCAAGGTGTAGGATACAGATACTAAATATTGAATAATGTACATTAAATATTATAGTCTCAAGCCAGGAGGAATAAGAGCTACACCACACTTTATGTACTGTACATTTAATTGTGCAAATTAGACAATTGGTGTAATAACTAATTTAAAAAGAAAGCATCCCTGAAAGTTATAAATAATCAATTACAGCTTCTTCTGTATCTGAGTATTAAAATCAAAAGTCTTCATTGAAAGTTTTTCATTATTTTAATATCCTATGGACAGTTTTGCTAAAAACAGTGAAGCAGTATTAGCTAATCCATATTGCTGAAATCCAATTTATGAAATATGATAAGAAATAGCTTCCTTAGAAATCCCTTAGTAAATTAGAAACATATGATCTTTAGAGAGGGATTAATTGGGTGTTATGTGAAAAAGATAACTCAGTGTAAAGTGTATGCAACTGAAAAAATGTAATTTAATTATTTTAATGTGGAAAGTAGAAATACTTTAGGATAGCAACTCTTTTTCCATGGGAACTGTTTTAATAAATTCTTCTCAGCAGTGGAGTTTACTGTTAAAAAAGTCCTTGTGTAATACAGCTAGCAATCTACTTGCTATAAAGTCTGCAAACTCTTGCATTCATGACAAACTGAACTAAAAAACTATAAGCAAGTCTGCAGGATCAACCCCTGAAATACTGCTTAAGTTTCAAAATTATTTTAATTCTGAGATGTATTTTCATGTTATTAAAAAGACTGCACAGTCAGAACTTGGACCAACAGAGTTAAAAAAGATGTTCCCAGTTGTGTTTTGTTACACTAAATGGTTCACCTCATATGACAATTTAATTCAGATACTAACATTCCTTACGTTGCAACTCTATTGTGTTGACAAGAACATTCCACGGATGAGAAGATGAAAGGTAAATAGATGTGGGATGATTTTGAACACAAAGGGCAAAACCAAAAAGTATTTACTAATACCTCAATGATGACAAATCCAAATACAAAGGGGATTATGTTAAAAGCTCTGATTACATTCTCTCATAACAGGGAAGCATCCCTCCCCCTTAAGACTGCTGTCCAATTGAATACCAAATACTAATTTTTGTCTATGCTGAAGCAGTCATTGTTATTGGGTTTTATTGACAATACTGTTATCATGTAGGCTCCAACAAAAACTTAGACATTTGTATTGCTAATAAGAATAGACAGTATTATAAATGCTAGGATAAACTGTAATAATAGGTGTACAGTTTACAGGCTAAATTCTGTTGAGGCCTGATGCTTCAGGACATAAGCCAGCCTCTTAGTGCCTGAGGGAAAGAAGAAACTTATCCCTTATTGGGTTTCTTGCACATTCCTCCAATGGATTTTTTTACTGGAAGCTGGCTGAGTTCATTTGGTCCTGGGATACAAACATATCACTTTTAATGTTTAGACAACTCTTTAAGCAAATAATAAAACATGCAACGATGTCAGCTGTTAAAATACTAGGAGCTTGGATAAAAATGAAATAGTTGGTGAAACTCAAGGAGGTGGAAGAACAGAAGAACATAAGAAGTGCCATATTGGGTCAGACCAGTGGTCCAGCTAGCCCAGTACCCTGTCTGACAGTGGCAGGAGTTGATGCTTTAGAGCAGTGGTTCTCACCCTATTTGCCATAGTGGGCCACATTTACTTCTCTCAATGTGTTATGTGGGCTGCACCCACACAACTTACTTCCGGTGTATCCAGCAGTGTACTGTGGGTCTCCGGCACCTGGGGTCCAATGCTTACATTTGCACACACCCCCCTCGCTGACCGGGGGGTGGGGGAGGGGGGACAGCAGCCAATCGCCAAGCCCAGAAACGCTGGCAGAGAAACCAGAAGTGCCACTGGGGGACTAAGTACCACTGGAGGGCCCGGCCAGGGCCCCGACCCAGGCCGGTGCCCAGGGACATGCTCCCCCCTACCCGTGAGTATCCATTTAAAAAATGTTTTAATAGAATGTCACATGGGCCGCAGTAGGGGCCAGGGCAGGCTACACAAGGGCATAGCTACCCCAGGGGACGGGGAAGGTATGAGAGCTTGAAAACCACTCTTTAGAGGGAGAGCACTGAACCACGTATATCTAGAGTAATTTGTTCGCTGTTCATTACTTACCCCTCATCCTCCCAGCATCCACTGTCATTGGTTTAAGAGATGCCATGGGAAACATCTTCAACAGTTCTGTTTAATAACTATTAATAGATCCATCGTCCATTTTTGAACATGGCTATACTGTGTGGCAATAAGTCCTCAAGTTAACTATGCGCTGTGTAAAAAAAACCCTCTCTCTTGTTAGTTTTAAATCTGTTGCCTATTAATTTCAGTGGGTACCCTCTAGTTCTAGTGTTCTGGGACTTGGTAAATAACAGTTACCTACTCACTTTGTCCGCACCCTTCACAATTTTATAGACCTTTATGCCCCCCCGCCTTCTCCTTTCCAAACTGAAGTCTTAGCCTTTTTAGTTTCTCTGGGTATGCTAACTGCTCCAGGCCCCTGACCATTTTGGTTGCCCTTCTCTGTACATTTTCTAATTCTACTAAATCTTTTCTTAAGATGTGGAGACCAGAACTGCAAACAGTATTCAAGATGTGGGTAAACCATGGATTTGTACAGTACCATGATAATTTTCTCTATTTTACCACATTTGACTGTTTTTTTGGGGCACCGCTGCAGTGAGCTGAAGTTTTTAAAGAAAGAACTATCTACAATAACTCCAAAGACTGTTTTCTGAGTCGCAGCAGCTAGTTCAGAACCTAGCACTGCATATGCATAGTTGAGGTTATTTTTCCCCATGTGCATTATCTTGCACTTGTGGAAACTAAAGTTCATCTGCCATTTTTTTGCCCACCCAGCTTGGTGAGATCTTTTTGCCACTTTTCTTTCACATTAGCATTTGACTACCTGGAATAACTACCTGGTATCATCTGCAAATTTGGTGATTTCATTGGGCACCCCCATTTCCAGGTCATTGATGAAGATGTTGAATAAAACTGGGCCTAGCTTAGATCCCTTGCAGCACTTCCCTCCATCCTGAAAAGTGACTACTTGGCCGTACTCTTTGCTTCCTATCTTTTAACCAGCTCTCAATCCACAAAGTAGCTTTCCCACTAATCCCAGAGCAACTCAGTTTTTAAAAAAGCCTTTGGTGAGAGACCTTGTCAAAAGCTTTAAAAAAAATCTAAATATATTATGTCAATTAGATTCCCCTTCTCAAAGAAATCCAATACATTGATGAGGTGAAAGGATCAACATCTGAATATTACCACAACTTCATTCAGTCACTAGTATAAGCTAAAAGCTATATAGTTTACATGAGTGGTGCTCAACCTCACAGTCCTGCAGGCCAGATGAGTGGCCTTAAGCTGATTTGCAGAGCATCTGGGGCAGGTTCACTGCATGAGGTCAGTGTACAAGCACCCTGAATGTGGCCCTGAGTGCCAGATCCAACCATGGAGTGATCCCACCTTACAGCCCCACTGTGTGCCAGTTCAATCTAGCACACAGGGCCATGGCATCCAGCCCACAGGGCTCTCCTCATAGTCTGATAATTTGTTGCAGAGAGCAGCAATTAATTCTGCCACTGCACTCCCAGCACCAATAACTCAGACATGTGGGGAGACCCAGAGACAAGATGATATGGCCTCACAGGCCAGATCTGGCCTATGGACCAGAAGGTGAGCTCCTTTGCTTTACATGAACTGTAGCAATAGATGCTACTGTGAAGCACAGACAAGGAGGGTGCTTTTGATGATAATTATCTTTTACATGATTCTGTCACACAAGACATACTTGCATAAAAAGTGCATATGTAAGGTAAGTGCTGAGCTATTATTGTAGCAACCGTGACCCAGGGAACATGCGAGAAGCAGGATTTGTTTGCCAATACCTGTTATAGGACCAACCATGTAGTTGGGAAAGATATTAGACCTGCTTTTAGACACAAAATGCCCTTCCTCAGGTATGGGCCTGTTTGTTTGGTTTCCTTCTTTCTTAATGTTGTGCATTCTCCATTTTAAATAGTGAATTTCAATATCCTCCATGTTGAAGTGCTGTTGTAGCCCGTACCCAAGAAAGGGTATCTTGTGTAATCTCTCCCAACTATGTAGTTGATCCAATACAAGATATTATCAAGCAAAGCCTGCTTCTTGCATATGCAAAGGTACATTTTGCCTCTGACCTTAAAACGGCTTAGTATATTTACTCACATACCTTCCCTTCAAAAATCAACCCTCCACAATTAGGCTCTCTCTCTTAAGTAGGGAAGCTGATATTTCTTTGCTGGAAAAGAAGTAGGGAGAATATAAGTATGCAGACTATGTGCTCTAATGGGTGTCAAAATGGCTGCTGCTTCTATGTGGCCCCAGGAAGCAGAAGAAGCAGCGTCCTGGGTTAACCAACTACAGCAACAATGAGAAGGCTTAGGGTAAGTGAGCTGCTGCATACAGTCTATAGTATATTACTTAGGCTTCTAGTGTGGAAATAACTCATTATTATTTATAGTAAAGAAGATGTAGCCTCATTACCCCTGCAAGGGTCTGAGGCTTAGCCTTCTTGTTGTCCTGCTACACCAGGAAATTCCTGCTGCCCTCCGCCCCCAGTCAAAGATATGATGCTACATTTTTTAAGGAAAAAATTTCAAAATCACCAAAGTGACTTGGAAGCTGAAATCTAATTTTCAGAAACATGAAAGTCACTTAGGAGTCTGAATCCCATTGACTTTACAGTCATTTACCTGAAAATGCACAATGTTACACAGATATCAACAGTAATTCTTGTTCTGTAACACAGAGGTAGTTTGAAAAGGCATATTTAATTCATTCCACAGACCAGAGAACATCTTTTCCAAAACAGAGCAGAAAAAAATTTCTGTAGAACTCAGAACTTCTGGAACTTTACCCTTAGTAAACAAAAGTGGGCGCATCTACGCATGC
Source organism: Alligator sinensis (assembly GCF_000455745.1). Lineage (NCBI taxonomy): Eukaryota > Metazoa > Chordata > Crocodylia > Alligatoridae > Alligator > Alligator sinensis. The sequence continues at coordinate 1,046,741 of NW_005842147.1, read as the reverse complement.
AATTAATGCAATGCAATCCAGAGCACTTTAGGCTAGAGTCAACTTCTCCCAGGTGCAGCATCTACATATGTGCCCAAGACAGCAGCAATTCGAGTGGAGCAGGCCCCCAGCTGGCTGGGTGGGCACAATTTACACCCTTGGTTACCATCTACACGTGCATTTCAGTGCAGTAAAGTACTCTGCCGTAAGACAGTACTGTCCCCAACTATACTATCCTACGGCCAAGTTAAATAGTTCACTGCACCCTAATATGAGGGCACATGTAGACTGTGATGCTTTACTGAGGATCTAATTAGTCTACTCAGTACACAGTAAAGCACACATGTAGATGCACCCAGTAAGATTAAATTATATTTCTACATTTTGTCGGTCATGTTAATAGTAAAACCTTTGTTTTGTGCGATTTTGCTTCCAGTTTTGCTCTGGGACAAGGAGGAACCAATGAGATAGGAGGCAGAGATCTAGGAAATATTACAGAAAGTTTTTGGCAAAGAAACCAGAGGTTAGAATTATGCACCAATATGGGTTTCTTTCTTCTTTTTATTTTCTTCTTTTTTGTTGTTTTTAAGCCAAAAAGGACAGTGCATAAGTGGCCTTCCTAAAATGTTTGAAATTTTTACTTACCTCAAAATAATTATTTTGTTAGGACAAACTTTTTTCCTTGGGTCATAACAGTTGCATCACTCCAACTCTGAGAAAAATATTAACACTCATAATACTTCTGCTGCTACTACTACTACTTCTTATGCTCACTGACGTGGAAATAAAACTTTGAAAAAAATACAAACCTATAAAACTAACAGAGGATTTCAAAATAGTGAAATAGCAGTCAAAAGAACAACAGCAAGGAGAGAAAACAGAAACTTGGGATGGAGGCAATGTGCACATCTTTATACATGTACTCATAAAATCAACTTTCACAACCCTGGCTTTTAAAAAGTGCCAGGAACATGAGGACTGGCATAAAACTTCACGAACAGAGATTTGTGAAATTAGTTTCTATGAGAAGAAACTATTATATGTTTTGAACATTATTATCAATCTTACTGAGTAGACTGATTGAAATCATGCTAACTTCAGTCAACTTATATTTCATATACACCAAATTGAGCAATAGATTGGTTAATTTATGACTGCGTATCAAGGTTTCCTTCCTTATCTACCTGGGTATGTGCAGGATTTCCAATACATATTGTTTTCCATTGGTACTTGGATACTTATTAACAATTAGTTTTACAGGTTTTTGTACTGTAGATGCTGTAGAGTTAAGGTTTGAATTTTCAGAGAAGAATAGAGATGGTGGGTAGCTAACTTCCATGTAATTTCAATGCTCTTTTCAAAACCTTGAGCTAAATGTATCCATACTATTAAGTAATTTTCTTCCAAAAATGTAGTACCCTAATATAATAATTCACTAAACTATGTAGTCTACTTCGTGATTTATAGCTCTAAAAATTATTAAAAGGGCTTACTTGTGCAGGGTGATTATTTTGAACCTTAAAATGTAACTATGCTTATTAATATAAAATGAGATCTTTTTTAAAATGCACCAATATAAAGCTATTAATCATTGAAATCCTTTTGAGCCCGAGTAAAAAGATAGATGTTTGCTCATGTATATCACAAAAGGACAAGTGAGATTATGAAATTACAGAAATATATTAAAAAAAGGTTCATCATTTTTATTCCATTATGTGAAAAGAAAAAACTTTAAATAACAATATTCCTAAATGGGAAGTAGAGGAAAATACATAGTGCTTCCATCTCTTCTGGGCAATTTGTTTTTTAAGTCATTTTTTTTTAGTTTCTCTCAATAAGAAATAAATAATTGACACTCGAAATGGCAAAATGTTTTCTTTGATCCTCAAACATTATTGAGTCACACCAACTGAAAAAGATTAAGTTATATTTCCAATATTATTTAGAATAATTTTGGCTGATTCAATCTATTGATTGTCAAGTGAAAACAAGGGAGTGCATTAATCTTTCTTGCCCTTTTCCTTTCTTTCAGTTATGTATTTACCATTTTTTTCCTTTGAAAACTTATCCATAATTCAATAAATACACAATGTTAATAAGAAAAATATGCCATCATCAACACCCACAGCACCCCCCCCCTCAAAAGAAAAGAAAAAAAAAAACAACCCAAAAACCCAAGGGTTGATTCCATTGCAGATGATGGGAAAACAAGAATGCCATCACTGCATTGATAACTTCCGTAACCAAAATAAAGTTCTGTTAACAAAGTTCTGTTTTGCTTTTGAGAGTGAACAGTACAGCTAAATACATAAACCATTTTATTCTGTTGGGTCAAAGTCTACTATGCTCTTAATTCTGGATCCCTAGAAAACCCATAATAGTTCAATCTTCTTCAATGGGCTAGTTTTGGTGCATTAAAAAAAAGCAGGATTCTTAGTTTCAGCTATTGTTAACCATTCATTTTGCTACTTATTGAAAAAGTAAAGTAAGTACAAAAATAGTTTTTGGTATGCCAAGGTTCTGCAAAACTGGCAAACTTAAATCTGGGTAACATTTTGGAAACAATTCCCTGCCAAATATACAGTTTTAGCAAGTGCCGGATCCATTCTTGTGGCTGTTACAATCTGTCTAGTATTTCCAACTTTCCCTATCATATTTCTAAGACTATTGACAGGCATTATATTTGTGTCAGGAAAAATGCCTATATCACAGCACAAAGAAAAAATGTATGGGTGCTCAAGCAGTTTGTGGTCGAAGAAATCTAGTGATTCTGAGAAAAACTGCTAGGCTCTTCAAACAGCATCTTCCTTGTTTTCTAGCACCACATGTAATACCTGTTCAGGTGCACATGGGACTATGGGGGTCCCTAGGATTCTACAGTTCTGCACTCTCCCTCTGCCCTTCCTAAAAGGAGGGTGGGAGGGAGAGGGGAAGCTCCTGGACACCAGGGACCCCTGTGGAGACCCTGCTGCCATGGCTGCTTGGCAGCCCTGAAACTCTCTGGGACTGTTCATGCAGCTGGGGGGGGGGAGGAGAAGGGGAAGGGGCACTGGCAGAAGAATACTGGTTTCTGTGGGGAAGGTAGTAGCTAAGGAGAGCTCCCCCCCTGCTTCTCAGGAACACCAGGAAAAGGTGCTCATCCCATACGGAACTTGTCAGGTCTTTCCAGCTGCTATGGTCCCCACAAGAACAGATGGTTTGGCCACAATGGAGTGGGTGGGTGTCTGTCTATCTGTCTCAGGGGCGTGGAGGGGGTAAGGATGAAGAACATACCCACTTTCTCTTCTGCAGGCTATACCTGACAGTGCCAGGTGCTGCCCTGGGCTTGGTTCCAGGGCAGCAGCCAGAGATGCAAATACAAGTCCCATTTACGAATGGCTGTTATGGGGAAGGGGCAGGGGCATGGAGCATGCCCCTTCCCCTCTCATCTGCAGGCAGAGGGGCATTGTTTCTCCCTTGCCTTTTCAGGTGCTTCCAGCTATGGCCCACGTGGCATCAGCAGGAGACAGCCTGTCTCCTGTAGGAGGAGCAAAGAAGCAGTTCCTTATCACCCCCTGGCTAGAGACCATGCCTTTGAGACTTTTTTATTCTCCAGCCAGGGGGCTACAACTCCAGTATACCCCGCATCTCACTACATTTTTGTAGTGCCATAAAGTGTTGAGACGCTTTGTACCACTAGAAATAAATGCCTGTCAACACCCTACGGTGCTTATCACCACAGTACTTCCTTCAAATGGAAGTAAAAAATGTTGGGTGAGTAAGAGTGGATGTCTAAGGTGACAGAAATATAAATGTAAGGCAGCAGGGGAACAAGGAAGATTTAAAAATCCTTACCATATTCGTCTCCATCCTGGTCATCTATTAAACCGACTGAGACTCCCAAATCCATGCATTTCTTGCTGTGTGCCTTGGACTTCATATGTTTAGTCAAATTCCCTGAAGAGAAAAACAAAAACTACTTGCTCTCTAAATACACACCCATAAACTTCTCATATTCTGTACAGATACAAATATCACTATATTTATAATTTGATTTTGTACTGGAACCTTTCCTTCCTGGGTAAACTGTCCATAGCTTTCAGACATTTAATGTCATACACTCTACTTGTTTTCTGACTGTACTAAATGCAGTCAGTTGTTACTAAAGAAATCCTTGGAAATTACATTATTTTGTATTGTGAAAGGCATTGCATTTTTATGGCAATCCATAAAATGGATTGACTGTTGTTAAATTTAGGTTGACAAATGACCACAGGTTGCAGCCTTTTTTAGCTCCTGATACACTCTATTTTAACTTACTCCCTTTCAATTGTAGATTCAGAAGCAAAAACTCAGGATTTAAAGTATAAAATTCATTTCTGAATAGATCATTACAAATCTTGTGCATCACTTAAATCCTGCTTCAGTAGGTGTGCTGGCCTTATAGTGGGCTTATGCCAAGAAATGAATTTTACTCAATTAAAAAAAAATTAAAAGAACTTAGCTTGGATTTCATAAAGGCAAGCCTAGTTCCTATCATGTGCCACAGGATAGATAGTTACGATAAGTCACTTAGAACATCATAGTCAATAATCAGTTCCATTCTTCATATGGAAAAAAGGCAATCACCACCAGAAAAAACATATAAACCATCTTTGCAGGAATAAGATTCACCAATCACTGAAAAACCTCCTCTGTGACTGAAGCAAGCAAGTTACTTCATTAGCAACAGTCTAGGGACAGGAAGTGAATAAAAATATCATCTCCAACTAAAGTGACAGGGGAATGTAGGTGGGCAGAATTTAATTACTTAAGTTTGGAAGTTGGCCAAGAAAACCTACTCCTGCAAAGTCTGGCATGGCATCTTTTAACAGCCAGAATTAGTCAGGGCCCCAGCTTGACATTTCATTTAAAAGGATGGCATCATGAAGCAATATGAGCAACCCATACATCATTATGTAGCATTAGGCTTTGACACACCTACTGAATTGCCTATGCCAGTTCCTGCAGTATTTCATTTTTTTCTTGGAAATCTTCTACCCAAATCCTGATTAGCCCTAAACCTATTTGACATATGAGGTTTTCTGAGATCACAGCTGGAGGCAATAGTGCTACAAGAACAGTAAGGCACAGAAGTCGTCATTTTTAAATCTTATCCTATCTCCTAGTGTTTTGGTTATGAACTCACCCATATCACATATTAAGGGAGACATCTTATTTCCAGTTTGTTGTCTGTGTTCATTAGGTATAAGGGCACAGATAATGAAACGGAAAGAGAATGCCACCCTAAATCTCTGATTAACCAAATGTACTTAAACCGTGTGCTTAAAAATAGACATATGGTTCAATAGCTTGCTGCATCAGGCTCTAAATGAAGCAGCTGGTTACATATCCGAGTTTGAGAGTGATGGAAATGCTTTCCATCTGTTGTTTGTTTTTTTTTTTTTTAATTAAAAAGTAATAATTTAGCAAAATCCAGCTGTTGAAGTTCATTAAGAAGACATCGTACATTAACTTAACTCTAAGGTGATCCTGTGAGACTGTACAGTAGGTTATGAATTTAGTGGAGACTTGCCATTGTCTCCCTGTGCATGGATAGGGAAGCACTCCATTTGAGGCAAATCACTCCATTTGAGGCACTCCAAATTCCAGAGTGATTCAAATTCAGTGCACTTCAAAGCTGTGCATCCCTACCCTCCTTCCTTGGAGCTCTTCAAAATGACCATGAAGACGTGTGCTAAACCATTGGAGGTTTCTGAGGACAGCCAAGTACACAGGACAGCGCTCATTGGCTGTTTACTTGCTCCTACCTCCCACTGAATGGGGTGGGAGTGAGGTGCAGAGCACTGTAGGATGATAGAGGACTTTTAGTGTGTACTGACATTTCAATGAGTTCCTTCAAAATGAAGTGCTTCAAAGATATTCTTCTTTTTTTAGGGTAATTTTTGAAGCTCTTCTTTGACAATAAATGCCTCTAACCTTCACTCTCTGGAGCATGTCAAAAACACTTGGGAGAGCTTCAAACAGCATATCCATCCAAAGTCTCCTCCTGTCTCTCCCATAATTCCTACCTAAACAGTAGAGGCAGTTACCTCAGTCTCATTCATCATTCATGCTTCCTCATCCACACCTACATTCACTTTGCCCTAATACTACTCACTTTTTACCCCTCCATTTCCTACCGTCATGCCATACCACCCAGTTTGTTCATATAGATGGATGTGGTTACCTGCATGTGTATTTAAATATACGGAGTAAGAGGAGAAAGAAAAAGAAAAGGGGTGGGAGGAGGGGGAGGATAAAGAAACAAGAGCACCTGTGACCTTACTAAGTTCTACACAATAGGCATGTGTACACAAGACACTAACATACTGTGCAGTAGCACGTCACAGCATGGACAGTGTTAATTCGCTACTGCATAGTATTATTAGGCTACTGTGCAGTAGTGTCACCTAAAAGATGTTCGCTGGTGTTACTGTGCAATAACTCCAGTTACTGCACAGTAGCATCTTGTGTAGACGCACCCAGTAAGTGTAAATTTTTTCTATGGAGCTTGGATAGTAGAAGTTGTAGCCACAGTAGTCCCAGAAGTATGAGAGAGGTGAGGCATTCTTCTTTGCCTTCAAAAACTTCTCTCTCTCAACTATAATTGGTACAATAAAATCACCCAAAAAAACCTATGCCTCTTTCTGTATGGAGATGGACACTTATTAGGCCTGTGTGAAGCAGAAAGCATTTGCTTTGGATTTGGATTTGGTGAGACAGTGATTAGATTCAGTGATTTGAAGCACTGTCCCAATTTGATTCAGCCAAATACAAATCTGAAGGCATTTTGTGCCGAATCTTATTCAGCCACAGACTATACAGGCAGGCAGTGCCAGTGGGAGCAGCTGGGGGAGCAGCCAGACGAGCCCTGGCTTGAGCCAGCAGCCCCAAGAGAAGCTGCGGCTTGTCCAGCTGCTCCCCTGGGGGAGCCGGCGGTTGTCCGAGTGCCCCCCCTGGCGCCCCCCCGGCCGGGGCAAGGTAGGCAGTGCTGGCAGCCATGGGAGAAGCTGCAGGGGCTGGGAGAGCTGGGGGGAATGATTGGGGAGCTGGCAGATCGAACTGGGACCTGGCGGGAAGCCCCTGTTCATTCTCCCAGCCCTGATCATTCCCTCAGCCCCCGCAGCTTTTCCCGGAGCTGCTGGCTCAAGCCATGGCTTATCTGACTGCTCCCCCGGCTCCCCCCGACCGGGTCGAGGCAGGCAGTGCTGGCAGCCCCAGGAGAAGCTGCAGGGCCTGGGGGAAATGATCGGGAAGCTGGGAGGGAGCCCCTGTTTGTTCCCCCAGCCCCCATGGCTTCTCCCGGGCCTGCCAGCTCAAGCTACGGCTCATCCAGCTGCTCCCTTAGCTGCCCCCCCACCAGGGCGAGGCAGGCAGTGCTGGCAGCTCCAGGAGAAGCCATGGGGGCTGAAGGGAATGATCAGGGAGCTGGGGGATCAAACCAGGAACTGGGGAATCGAGCTGGGAGCTGGGGGAAGCCCCTGTTTGTTCCCCCAGCCCCTGATCATTTCCCCCAACTTCCTGGGGCTGCCGGCTCAAGTCGGGGCTCGTCCGGGTGCTCCTGCCAGCGCTGCCTAGTGCCTACCTGTACAGTCTATGGCCAAATCTCCGAATCGATTCAGAGTCTTCCGATTCAATTCGGAGAGATTAATGCGTCTCCTGATTTGATTCAGATTTGGAGATTCAGCTGCTGAATCAGGCCGAATTTCCTCCAAATCGAATCAGCTACCAAAGCTTCACACAGCCCTAACGCTTATGTCACTTAGCCTTTTTTTGTAGTAGTTGTTCCATTCAACTTTAACTCATCATCAACATTTAAGATGCATTTTAAACTTATGGACTGACTTAGCAAATGTATAAACCTGGACCATGGAAGGGAGTGTAAGTAGGCTGAATGCAGATAAAAGGATAATCTTGGCTCAGTGATTACAGCTCAGCTCATCTTATTTTTACAGAAAAGTGTGTTGTGGACTACCTTACACTAGGATGGGTTATTTCATGAGAGCAACAGACTTCTGCTGCATAAGCCTAACTGTATGACTTCTCTGAAAGAAGTTACAGATTTGATATCTTGTCTACTGCCTTAGCATCAGATTGCTGCAGTGTTACACAGAAAATCTGAGTTTGACTCTCACTCCTCAATGCAGCTAGTAGCACAGCCCCAAGAGCTGTAACTTTTGTCAGGTGTTACAAGCAGAAAGGTTGACCTTAGGCAGAAACTGGATAGGAAGTGTTTTAGGAAAAGAAACATAGGAAGACATGTATTGTTTATTCCAGTGGTTCTCAACCTATTTAGATTCAAGGCACCCCGGGCAGACTTGAAGCACTCCTTAGAAAATGCCAACTCTTTGTGTTCACTTCTTTTTTGACTACAGAAAAAGAACAGAGCAATTCTGTTGCAAATAAATACCACAACTATGGATTTTTCTTTGAAATCTCTCCGTTTATCTTGTGAATTATGTGAATTGCACCACCCTGGTAGAGAATCACTGGTATATTCTATATTGGACGCATTTCAGAGTAGCTCCAGTCACCTTTCCCAGTAGATGCACCATTGAGTGCATCTACTGTGTGCTTTACTGCAGAATAGATTAATTAGCTTCACAGCAAAGCATCACAGTCTATACATGAGCCGGTATTACAGTGCAGTAAATTAACTAACTTTGCCATAAGACAGTACTAATGGGCACTGTCAAGGGGTCTTAGGGAATGTCTGCCAAGCAAAATGAAAAGTGTGGCTGCAGCAAGCGAGGTATTGTCATGCTTGCTTTAACTGAGTTAACATGGGAGACAGTGGAAGTAACCACAGGGATACACTGGCTTCAGCAGGGTGGCTACAGGGCCTGTATTCTGGTTGCCAGCCCATGCTAAAATCTGTGCAGCTGTATCTAAAGCAGGAGGTTAGATTAGATGACCTTGTGAGGTCCCCTTCCAGCCTTACTTTCCTATGATCCTCACTGCTACAGTTATCCAAGCTATCTAGACCAATGCTAAAACTGCACATTTATTTTGGTGTGCAGAAATACATATAATCACACTATATAATCATAATGTTCTCCTTTTAAAAAATCCAAAATTCTCTGATAAAAAATCCAAAATTCTCTAAAACACCCTAAATCCACGATTTTCCGCGATTACAATGAACCACCATTATATCTATATATATCAGTTGAACACAATGTTTTACTGATAGATTTACAATTTTAAAGCAAGTTGGGAGCCTACCACTGCTTCAATCATTATAATAAAATAAATTCTAAATAGCTATATATTTTGGCATTTGATTTTGTCCTTTTTTTATCATGGAAAATCAGAGCTTCCCTGCCCCCTTCGCCCAACAGGATGCAGGTACAGCTGCAGCTGCCCCCCCACCCCACTACCCTATGGTGCTGAGCAGCCCTGATATGTCAGTGCCGTCATTCCCAAGCCACAGCCCCCTTAGCCCTGCTGGTGCCCCTCACTCCTGACCCATAGCCCCCTGCATCCCCACCAGAGCCCCTCAATCCCGAACACAGCCCCCCACCTCCCAGTCCTACTGGCACCCTTCACTCCTGACCTGCAGTTTCCTGCCTCCCCTGGCTCTGCCAGAGCTTCCCTGATCCCCCAGTGTGTGGGGCAGGGGCTGTATGTGTGGGGATGGGGGTGGGTATGTTAGACAGGGGGTGGTAGGTATAGGCAACACCACTGGCAGTATGTCCAGCAGGCATGGGGGGCATAAGCCCCTCTATATTTCTGTGCTGGCAGTGGGTGCAGAGCACAGGGCTGAATCCTGGCCAGACCAGCACC
>NW_005842147.1:1031198-1036867 GCF_000455745.1 Alligator sinensis | reverse complement strand
ACGCCACAGGGTCTGGCCTGCCACAGTGAGGCACCCCCTGCCAACAAGCAGCAGTGGGAGCAGTGGTGGTGGCAACTCTGGCTCTTGTGGGCAGCAGCGGAGCAAATCCAGCCCCGGCACGGGCTAGAGGGAGGCAGAGGGGATGCTTGTGATACTATCCTTTTCTGCACCAAGCAGCCTTGCCACAGTCCCCTGCCCCGCCTCTTCCCCCAGGCAGCATCTCCCAGACACCCTGCCCCTGTGTGCATAGTACCAGCCCCCACTACTGCCATCTCAGCCATGCAGCTCCCCGCCTCCCCCTTCCCCCATTGGAGGGGCAGGTGCCTCTCTGCAGGCCCTGCTGAAAACAACGTGGAGCTGAGTTTGCTGGCGGCACTGAGTGCTGCCTCAGACTCCCCTACCCTGCTGCAGCCCTGACACTCGGATACCTTTCCCCAGTGCCAGCAGGCACCTGTGCTCACATACACATCCCCTCCATACACACGCCTCAGACCTACTCTACACACACACCCCATCTACACACCCCTCACACACACCCCCCCCCCCCCACACATACACACTCACCTCCCACAAATAGCCCCCTGGACAGTCCCCAAGCGCTGGCTCTCCAACCTTCCTCCATCCCATGGACTTACCATCAGTATCCAGCTCCCGAGGCTGCTCCCACCACCCTGCCTGGCTGTATTGCTGGCCACATTTGTGTGCATGTGCACACACACATGCACATGGCTCCCTCTGCCTCCAGTTGCCCTCCCTGATCCCCTAGCCCCAAGGAGCTCCTTGCAGGCTGGGACTCTGCCAGCCTGCAAGGGAAAACCTGTGGTTTCCCCACTTCAAAGGGGAAAATCTGGGTTTTTCCATGGGAAATGGAAAACCCGGATCTCTGATGATAGCCCAGTTTTTCAGGTCACACATGGACATGAAGAGCCATACAAAAAGTTGCTGTTTTTCATCTATATTCTGTTTGCCAAAAAGCATTACATTAATGTTGCACACAGAAAATCTATTGCAAATAATACTATAGATTGCTGTCAGAAATGTAATTTTCCACACTTTGGTGTAAGTTCTCTTCGATCAGATATTTCTCATTTACGTAGTTTGTGCATACGTTATAATACACTGCAGATTATAACAGAACAGCCTACACAAATTCTGTATTTATGTAAGAATAGATAAACATGCTAAAATAAGAGAATGTCAGTATAATGTTTTATATAGAATTCACAAGTAAACAAATAATAAAATTAGAAAGGGAACAGTTTAACCAGATGATAGAAACAGAATTCTGTATGTAAGAAAACAACTGCATTGGGAGAGGCTCAATCATTTAAATGGTTTTAGGAAGGTTTATCCCCTTACTCTGGAAACATAAATCCATATATAGTATAGTTCCGAAATGCAACAAGAGCCCTTTCAGCTCCTAGATAGTGCGGCTAGTAGGAAGGGGATGTGCCTCCCTATCAGCCTCTTTGGCTCCTCCTGAAGAAAGTTCCCCAGCTAATTTGTCATTTCATCCTGGCCACAAGGACAATGGATATGGCTTCACATTGTGAAAGGTCTATGATAGAATTAAAATAAGTAAAATGGGATGCCCACATTCTTGAACAATCCTATGGAAAGGAAATAGTAAGATGGATCAGGCCTTAAGTCTTTTGCAAATCTAACTACATATACAGTACGTGTGAACCTAGATCATGCAAATTTAAAAATAAAGCTTAATCACCTGTGCCCACAAAACAAAAACATAAAGAGAAACATATGTTTGTTATACAGAATGTTAGTATGCTAACTTCTATTCTTTGAAAGCAGCGCAAACTATATATAACAAGTTAAAGACCCTTCACAACACTGAGAATGGATGTTAATGATTTATAGTACAAGTTTTTACAGTTCTTAGAGTAATGACACTTATTTCACACACTTTTTCTACTCTGCTGTTTAGATTTCTCAAAAGAAAACCTACAGGTAGTAAGAAAACCCAACTGTGACAAGTGCCTTTACCTTTAGTTTTGAAGGAGAAGTTGCAATAGTTGCAGTGGTAAGGACGGACATCTGTATGCGTACGAATATGTTTCTTCAGCATGCTGGGCTTCTTGCAACGTATTCCACATTCTTCACAGATATACTTCCCCCTTCCTCTTCCCCTCACGTACACATAATCCTCGTTTGACTTGTACCTAATAACAATACCATAATAGTTTGTTGTAAAGAGCAATCTTCTATCTATGGTCTTACATTAGTAAGTTAGATTTATGGTGAAAGTAAGCAGAGCGCTAGAAATAATGAAAAACAAATGATATCAAAATCAAACTCTTTTTCTCGTCAATGAAAGTACTTATTGCTAATCTGGCATTTAAAGTTTAGGTAAGTAACCAACAAAAATTTTAGAGTTGTGCCTTACTGTCTTCATTAAAAGGACTGATTTGCAACACAAAGCATTTAAGGATTTCAAACATAATCTTAAACCTTCCTAAACTGTGCACACACTTCCAGAAAGCACAGGGCATCTTTAAATATGCTCCAGGGTGGGGTAGGGATTTAATTAGTGGCTCTCAGGACCTACGCTAATTAAGCACCCACAGCTTCTTGTGCATTCAGCATCCTGCACTTCAAAATGACAATGGAGGCCCCTTAACTAAAGCCCACTCAACGAGCTTTAGTTAAAGCATCCCTGCCACCGAAGCACAGGGCACTGAATACACATGATGCTAAGGCTGTTGGAGTGTGCTGATTAGCATGCTCCAGCACACTTTATTAATTGAGTCTGCTCTGATGTGTGCTAATTAGCATGTGTTGCAGCAGGCATGTGTATAGGTGCCCATACATTGTTGGGAGTGGAAAGCAGGTGCTAAAAACAAAACACCTTGGAGAAAGAGCTATTGGATCTTAACCTAGTTGAATCCAATTACAACTCACTTCTTTGCTGAGAGGCTCATCAAGAGCTTAATTTCGAGTGCTTATTTTTGAACAGTATGTCCTAGAACAAGAGAATTTGGGCAGAGACAAACAAAATCAATTCCTCTCAGTATATGGTGAAAAGTTATGTTCACCATTTCCTTGGACTGGATTTAAAGAAGCATCCTGCAAGTGAAAGTCCCTACCAATTACTCAGTTTACCTAGTCTGTTCTGTTTGTGTTTCTCCCAACCTTTTAATATTTCAATGGCATTACAAAAATTTGCTTAAGCTCTGACTAGCAGCTTGCTACCTGGTAGAAAATATTACAGTACTTTCACTATTACATTGAGTACAGACTTCCACAGAAAACTCGTTAAACTAAGAGTTCTCCAGCCCTTTCGCAGCATGGACTACTCTTAATCAGAGATTGGACTGCAGAACATGGCTTATTACTCAGACCATCTCCCCTTTCAATTGCCTATCATAACTATGACAACAACAATTATTTAGAGAGAAAAAAATACTGGGAAACTATCTATATATTGGGAAGGTATCTATAGCTATCTTGACAAGGTTTTTTCCTTTGGAAAAATTGAAACACACTGTCTCTTGTTTTTAATTCTTCCCCACCTGTGGAGCATAATGTGACCAGTCATTTTCCTAGGAAACTCTTACCAATATTTTACAGATCAGATCATGAGATTTGTTTTTTATGATACATTTAAATAGGAAAGAATGTCTGATTTCCATACAGCCCCTAGCACTAAGAAATAATTATCCTCCAAATAGCATTGTTTAAAAATATAATACTTGCCCTCCATCAAATATTTTAACTCTTCTTGGTTCAGTTTTGGTAGAAGAATTTTCCTTATCATGCTCAGTACTTGCATCAGAGTTTTCTTTATTGCTGAATTCACTTGTAGTCAACTTTTTTTTATTTAATGCCCGCTGAAAGAAAATAGGAAATGTATAAATTTATCTTTAAAATTCATGTTAACATCCTCTACTACACCATTCAACTTGGTAAATTTCTGGGAATAAAAGTAAAAAGCCAATAATAAGAAAACAAAGGATTTTACACTGTAAACATAACACTGCATTTATCCAGTTTTAGCTCTGTGGAACAAAGATCTTTTGACTGAGCTCATTTTCTTACTTTTCCTTATGGCCATATGATGTTCATGGAGATCATCATAAGCCCTACTGATGTTCTTTAGAAAATGCTGCATCTTACTGTCAATGGTGAGATTGAAATCTGAAACCTATAGAGACACTCTTGTTCTCCTGAATATTTTCCAGTGTCTTGTCTTTCCATGGGAGAAGCCATGATGTCTGGTAGCTCTTGTCAGCTGCAATTTCCAAGCCAACTCAGGTGGGACATGACAACTGCACCAGGATACTATTGTTCTCCACAGTTCGACTAAAAGGGAGAACTTATAGCAATACAACCAGCCACTTGTACTTTCTTCTCTGCATGTGCTGGTTATAGGTTTGGGAAAACAGCCCTCCCTCAAGATCTGTAGCCCTCAAATTTTACCCTCTGATGCATAATACCCTAAAGCCTCTTTGCTACTAGGAGGTTTATCATGGCTCAACAGGCAGAGACAAAGAAGACCAATAGAAGTATACAAAGCAAAGATACTCATGGCTAACTGCATTATGTTCAAACGTTTACAAAATGTTTACATTTGTACTGCAAGAGGTGTCCATTCACTATTTAGTAACCATGGGAGCAGAGGTTCCCAAAAGCATCACAAATAATACTCAACACATTTCTTGTTGTCAGACAGATTTAAGAGAAATATACCAGTTGTCTAACACTGAAAAATATGTTTTTAGCTTTCACTTGATTATTAATTAAGGAAATTATTTCTCATCTTTTTTTTCTTTTTTTTTTTAAATGGAGACTGAATTCTGCCAACATTTACCAATTAAAATCTAATCCTTCCAAGTGTAGGCTATTTATAAAACAGGCAATAATGAGCAAATGAACCAATTAGCTAGTGATTAAAGAGCCATATTTATAAATTGTTCTACCCATATAAACTGGCATACCTACCACATTTTCTCATAGTGATAAGTCACTGAAATGGTAAAAGAAAAAAATGTTTCATTTTATTGGATAGAAAAGTTAAAACTGAGCAAGGGAGGTTTGAGAATTCTTGAAAAGGACAAAGTCTTTAACGGTTTAGTTAAACTGGCTACATACTGAATACACCGGTCCTGTATTTATTGAAGGGTAACACTACCCTAGCCCAGAGGGCTTAATTATGTCTTACCGTGCCTTTGCTTTCTACCTGGAGAAGAATGTTGCTGCAGAACAATGAAACAATGGGAACAGAATATATGGGAAGATTCTTTCTCCACTTTTTGGCAGATTCAGTGACCATAATGCTCTGCACAAGCAGTGTCACGAACTATAACTTATACTCCAGTGCATGAGGCTTGCTGCCACCCATGCCCTGACTAGGGCTGGATTTTTATCCCCCAAACACTTCTCTATCTAGCCGTTTGTAACAGGACATGAATTTGGCACCCTGCATGCCAAGGGAGTGTTAATTTAATATAAAGGGTGACAGATTACACTCTGGATAGAGATACTAAATATTAAGGTTGCTGTAGAAACCTGAACTCAACCACACTGTGCCTCCTATATTGTATGTGGAATATGCTATGAGTTACATGATGAACAAAAAGTAAACCACTGATATTTATATTTAACAAGGAAAAGAGCAATAGAAAATGCAGCATATGGGCAAACTGCATGAGCAA
>NW_005842147.1:1030107-1031188 GCF_000455745.1 Alligator sinensis | reverse complement strand
GGAAGAGCTTGGTCTTTCAACTTCAGGATATTAAGTATTTTTTCACATTTAAATTTTAATAGTAAAAAAAGCAAATGGAAAAAGTAAATCCAAAAGGATGCTTACAAGGAGGCTTTTTATCTTTTATAAATATACCAAATAGACATAATATAAAAGAAGCAGGCTATTCTTGGAATACAATTCCACCTCCTACAGTTATATATTTTAATTAGCTGGTGTTATGCTAATTTGACACTTTTTTGTGTTCTTAATATTTAAGGGAAAACCCAATGAGCTGAAGCGTAACTTGCTGTTACATGGATATACAAATAGAAACAATATTTGAATTTCTGTCTCAGAAGACTGCAGAAGTACTTGCTGATAATAAGAAAAATCAGGCATTTTGAAAGAGCCTGTGAAAAGTACCAACTGACCCTATAACCATCAAGAGAGTTCAGTACCAGCTGCAGCAGTACCAAGCTTTCTGCATAATAGAAAATGAATGTCACTTAACCTCATCTTGGAAATAACATGGATACTAGTGAATGGATTAGAAAAAGAAAAAAAAATCACACTGCCTTATACACTAGCAGCCACTGTCTTAAACAAATGCTTTCTTCAACAATACCAGACAGTCTGTAGAGTGATTTCTGCTGCTCTTTGTGACTGGAGGCAGAGGGGCTGATTCACCCCTGCATTACTCCAATGATGTACCACGTTAACCCCAATGTCTCGAGTTATTTATATAAAACTAAAGAAACTCAGGACTAAAACCAGCCCAGTGACCAAAATTGGTCAGGTACTAAGAGATCTAGCAGGAGCTTCAACATTTTGAATTCCTGCGTCTGATCACAGGAGAGAGACAATCCTCTATAAGGACAGCTGGACACAAACTGAATGAGGATGTTTCCATTTCCATGCCCATTAACTATTCGGTGCCTATGGTGAAACTGCCATGAATTTAGTGCCAATTATTTTGTTGATCAGGCCCAGACAGAAGTTAGAAATATAGAAATGTAGGACTCCCTGTTATGATAGCAGTCTGACCATCCAGGAACATACCTGAAATTCTAGTACTCGAATAATTTAAAACCAAACTGGA
>NW_005842147.1:1022531-1030097 GCF_000455745.1 Alligator sinensis | reverse complement strand
GGGAAAAAAATCCTGCATTGGAAGAATACATAAGACCTATGAGGTCTTTTCAATCTTCAATTCTGATCATCACAACCTTTTTTTTGTACAATCTGAGATATGAATTAAAAACTTTGATGATTATAGCACTTTCTTCTTTGATAATTCCTTTAAGAATAAATCACTGTTCAATTTGATGCCAGCAAGGCTTAAAAAAAAAGAGACTGAATTTCTTTGCAGCTTCACCATGACAGTGTATTTCATTTGAAAAAAATCAGCATAAAAGCTTGAAGAAAAATGAATAACTATGGCGGTTTTGCAGCAAAATAACCTTAAATATTCATGACAGCAGCCTTTTATAACAGCTACTGTTTAAAAGGACACTGTCAAAATATTTTTTCAAAATCTTGTTACTCATTATTTATACTCTAAACAGAAATTGTTTCCAGGGACAATTTGTTTTTCTCCATCATGAATACACAAGGATTTTGTTTGAATGCACAAACAAAAGTACAGTGGAAAACCCCTATAACACTTTTCTTCCCCAAAACAAGGGGCTCAAATATATACCACAGGAAAAATGCCAATTGCTGCTCTTGGGTATACTGCTTGATGCACTCAGTGGTATTCTTTAAGGCAGCTCCATTGCTTCATTTCCAGGTTTCGTGTGGTACAGCTCCTAGGTGCAGCATGGAAATAGGGCATATCTGCACTAAGGGTTAAATCTAAACCCTCCATGAAAACACCCATGACCTCAATAGGGCCAGGATGCTTTTCTACCCAAAGGGCTTCAAGAATGCATTCTTAACCACCCTCCTGCAATTTTCAAGTCCTATGTGATTTCTGTCTTCCCACCTCTGACTAGTGTGCATCTTAACACCACAGAGATGCTAGACAGCTCCTGTTGGAGTTGCTCGGCTCTAGCTTGTCACTGGACAATAACAGAAGCATGGTTCTTTCCTTCACAGCAGTATGAGATCTCTCTGATCCAGATTCAGTTCCTCACACATCCATAACACACAGAAAATTGCAGAGTAATTCAACAAAATTATTTTTAATTCTCCCAACAGTGATTTTGTATGTTCTAGATGTCTCTTGCTTGATTCTAGATAGTTGGGCTGTGGAGCTAGTGTAAAAGCTTTGTAGCTGTGTTTGAAAAGAAACATCTGAAAACAGCATACATGAGACAGAACAGTAAGGAAAGAATAATATGATCTGGTGTTATGCACTGCACAATTTTCTTTGTAAGTTGAACAATAAAAGCATTTGATCAGATAGAGTATACAAGCACTGACACTTGTAACCAATTTATATTATACCACTGGTGTTCCAACAGTAATGTTTTCATATGGCATACAGACACATTAAATTATTCACAAAAAGGTACATTAATTAAGGAACACCAAATTCAATGCAAATCAGGAGGAGAGATTGTTTTGCAGAGAAGAGCTTACCATTCTCAAAAAGACACTTTTCGTCCATGTTGTCCTAGTACCAGAGCATGGAAAACACTATTCCTTGCAGCTGAGGGTGTAGACATAATTTTTAATGATCACTCCTGTTAGCTTTTGGATTGACTATATGGAAGAAGTAAGTGGAATTATTTTTAGATAGCAAAAATTTACTGAAAGTCTTTTTTTAGATCAGGAATTGCCAACGTACAGCCCATCAGCTGGATTTGGCCTGCTGAGCCATTGGATCAGGCCCAAGGATGTGAGACTTTGGTGGCATTCAGTGGTGGGGGCTTCTCCTGTGCTGCAGTGGAAAGAAGAGGTGATGGGGAGAAGTGGCAGCAGCAGACATTTCACAACATGCTGCAGTGGGGAGAACTGGTGGCAGAAATGGCAGCAGGGGCTGGGTCCTAGTGCCTGCCCACTTACCACCTGAGCTGGATCATTCCAACCTAAAGAGGTTGCCAACCACTGCATTAGCCCAATAGGTGAGCTTTTTGCTAACCAACTGGCATAATCGTATGCTTGTGACACTCACCTCATGAACCTGAAAACTGCTTTTAACCTCGACCAACTCATCACCAGAGGCAAACTCCCCACTGATCAAACACCAAATGGGACACAAGCTTATGTTAACAATAAATACAAAACCTGTCAACATATCTCCCATGCAACCACAGGTGACACACTCCCACAATGAAACCATTAAAACCCACAGATCCTAAGCATGTCTATTCCAGAATATGGTATATCTCATCCAGTACACCAAATGCCTTCATGGAAACTATGTGGGCAAAAGCCGACAAAAACTACGCTCTAGAAAAGCGATGCTCAATCTTTTGGTCCTGTGGGCTAAATGAAGAACACAGAACCAGTCTGTGGGCCAGACTGAGCCCCACACACCAGGATAAAACCCAGGGGCACTGCACCACCCTCATGCACTGGGATGGATCCTTGGGACTCCGCTCCACCCCCATACCAAGATTGGGTTCTGGGGCCCCACACCAGACCCCGCATGCTGGGATTGGGTGTGGGCTGCCCCTGCATGCCAAGACCAGGCCTTGGGCTGCCCTGTGTGCCCAAGCTAGTGCACAGGGCCATGCTTTCCAGCCAATGGGGTTCCCCATAAGTCTGGAAATTTGGTAGCAGAAAATAAGTGCTGCCAAGTTTTTGGACCTAAGGGCTGCCATGCAGGCCAGATTACAGGATATAAAGGGCCAGATCAGGCCTGTGGGTCAGGGGTTGAGCACCCTTGTCCTAGAATAAGTGATTGCAGGGAAAAGGTAAAGGACAGAAAGACACAAACTTAGAAAGGAAAACACTTCACAGAATGATCACTTTCTTTCAGACCTGAAAGAAAGAAGGTTTTGACCCCCGGAAATCCAGGGGTTATCCCCCACCCCCACACACACACACACTGCTCCTTTGCAGTTTGGAGAACAGCTGAATGTGCGGTATGTGGTGCCACAGATGCATCTGCAGCACCACATACTGCACAGCCACGCGCATTTGGATGCAGTCCTTTCGACTTTTAGCTGCTTCTAATAACAGTTCTGTGCTCCCATCTGACACCTCCCTTCTATTCCTTTAAGCCATGGGTGTCAACCTCATCTAGCCAACGGGCTAAATGAGGAGTGCAGAATCAGTCTGCGGGGTGGACTGGACACACAGATCATCCCACATCCCAAATCCAGTATGCAGGGCCAGTCTGGTTTAGGTTCCATGTGCACACATCCTAGACCAGCCTACATACTGCTTGCAGCACATGTGCTGGCCCCAGCTTTGTGTTGCATGCAGCATGCCCCAGCCCCAGGCATAACATGCAGTGCATGGAGCAGTCCCAGACATGCACACACAAGAAGCATGGGATCAGTCTGGGGCATACACTACATATGGAGCCCATGCCAGAACAGCCCTGCATGCTGGCTCCAGTATGCAGTGCTGGTCTGTTCCAGACTGGCCCTGGATCAAGGGTGCAGGGCTGGTCCAGGGTAGGTGTAGCATGCAGCATGCATCCCAGACCAGCCCCACAAACTGCATGCAGTGTGCAGCCTGTGCCAAATAGGCTCTGTATGTTGCATCCAGTGCACAAGGTGAGGGCCAGCATGTGCTGCATGTGGTGTTCTGGTCTCTGACCCACAGGCAACACTGAAGGCTGGATGATTAGGGGTTCCATGGGTCAGATCTGGTCCAAAGGTCCTATTTTTGACACCCCTGCTTTAACCAGACTGTTTTTATTTATATATGGAGTTTTACACAGGCTACTACTCTGTCTAGGCATAAGCTGTGTCTGCTTCTCTTCCAAACCTGATGTTAGGTCTCAGCTCTGTATTCTTGGGGAACCCTGGTACAGGATACAGTCTGTCTGACTCACAAAGGACTCACCCCCCCCCTCCCTCCCCTCCTCTACCTAAACGAAACTGATTAAGATGCAGTGAGAGACGCACCTAAGACCCTCACCAGATAAGGGTTACAAGAGTGAATCAACTGCCCTAGGTCTCATTTACATGAGAGATGGAAAACAGAAAGCCTGAAGCAGAGGCTGCAGTGAATTCTGGGACCAGAGAAGCAGGAGAGCGCTGCATGATGGGGAATCTGTGCTTCCAATGTTAATCAACCCATGTTCACACACACCCAGCTCAGCATTTATCAGACCAGTTCTAATCTGGATTTACTAAGGCCTTTTCCCCCCCCAGACACACACACACAGCTCTAAGTTTAATAGGCATCTCGGGCCGTACATTCCCCGGTCCCACTATGGGAGGCCTATTTAAACTTGATTGACTAAAACTCGGTTGCCGGGTTAGGGAATGCTGAGGCAAGAGACCGAGTCAGAGGGGGTATGGGCAACATTTGAACAATGGTTAAGGGTTCATCACAGCATCCAGCCTGCTGGAGCCCTAATCCCAGGTGTTGTCATATCTTTCCCGAGACGACTGGTGGGAGTCCTCTCCACAAAAGGTTATGAGCACCCCAATAATTGTTTTAAGTCTGTTAAAAGACTATAGTAAGATCTGGAAAAGTCATGCTAAGCTGAGGCTTGTGCACAACAAGTAAAAATCCAAAATCCTGATGCTGCAAGCTATCTATTGTTCCTGAAGAAACCATGAGATATCCCATCAGTATATCTGCCACCCATAGGAATCTCAAGCTGGCTCCCAAGTATTTGGGTTACTCCCTAATCTTAAGTGTTTCCTGATTATCAATCAGTTTCCTGAGATGGTCCAAACCAGATAACCCCTTGTCAATAGAAAAGACAATGATTTACACTACTGAGGGTGCTTCGAAGCAGCTGAACTGAGGGTATAAAAATCTGTAAGTGTGTGTGCTGCTAGAGGGAGAAGAGGAAGAGGAAAAGGAAGGAAAAGAAGTAGAAGCAGGAGGAAAGAAGGAGAAGAAGAAAACCCCTGTGCTGACACCATCCCCTGTCGTTCTTGGGACGCTGGAAGAACAGATCATCTCTCTCTTCAAGGATTGTGCTACAGACTGTGCCTGTCAGCTTTGCAGCCTGAGTACCGTGGACTAGGTGAGATCCCAGCGTTCTCTGTCTTCTTTCTAGGCATAAACTTCTGAACCTGAACTGTATCAGTTAAGCTTGAGCTAAGTTTCCCCAAATACTTAGTGAAACCAGGGTAGTATTGTCATTGTTGGTGTTTGTTTTTCTTTTGCATGTCTATTACTACTAGTACTATTATATATTTCATATGCTTAGCAATAAATAACTTTTATAGTCAAACTGGTAGTAATTGGGTATATTTTTCCTTCTCTGCTTCTCTTTCCTCCCGTGCTCTGCAGCAACGCTTCTTTTACCTATGCTAAAGATCCCTGTGAAGCCCAGGTTGTTGTGGGGTCTGCTCATCAGGAGGCCGGAGATTGGGGCGTGCTGAGTTTGAAACACGTGGGGGGATCGGCTTGTATGGGCTGATTGGCCCAGTTTGACTCAGACGTGCCCTTGTGAGCTGGGTGCTGGCCCATGGGGGTGTCGGCTGGGCACCCGGCCGGATTCGGAGGGATTCTGTTTACATGTGTGCTTGTGTCTGACTGCATTTTATTGTTGCTCTTATGAACTGATTCTTGGCGTGTGGGGATGTCAGCCTGTCCATGCTGATCAGCCCGGCCAGGTCAGGTGTGTCACGTTAATTTGTGTGTGTTTGTGTGTATGACTGATTTGGTGACTGGAGGAACCCAGCCCATTGAGATTGAGTCCTGCAAGATAGCTCCACTGGGGGTGAGGGCTTGCAGAAGGGAGAAATACAGCTCCGTATAGTAACACAAGCAGCACATTGACAGAATCACCAAGACCCTAGAAACTATCCCTAATAAATGAGCACACCCCAAAGTAATGGGCAAATATGGTAACACTGAGGAAGGGTACCTTTTGCAAAAAAGCTCATCTAAGATCTCTCTCAACTATACAATAAAAGATATCTGCCACACAACCCATTGCCTCTCACATCATCATCTCCTCTGCGTGTGGATTTTTTTTCCCACAAAAAAATGTAGACCCATTTAATGGACTACATGCGGTAATCATAATTTATTTCTAGTTGCTAAACTGGGTTGTTAAGGTTTTACACGTTAGTGCAGACTGAAAGGTTATTCAAGTTAATTCAAAATGTGCTCAACATTATAATTTAATAAATAATATCCTAACCACCTATATGGAAGACTAACTGCAATGAATCACTCCTAGGAGGAATAGCATTTTTTTAGGCTGAGAATGAAGTTTATACAAACCAAGATGAAACACACAAATAAATTACATAATGAAAGATTACTCATTGTGGTACAACAACATCTCACACTGCACACTGTTACAGTGCCTTATCATACTCTACTGTGCCTATGTAGTCAAGAACACACCATCTAATCATTTGAGAATTGCAGTGAACTCACACAAACCGAATCAATTCATATTGTATATTCTGAGCGACAGCAGGCATATTGCAATGGCCCACAATCTTGGCAATAAAGCAAACGTACCTACTTCCAAGCAAGGACCCACCCTGTTTCATCTGAGAGTACTGGATGCATGACTATATCTCATTCAGAGACCTCTACAGTTTTATTGCCTTTGGAAGCTTATGAAAGCACAACACTAAATATTAGATTTTAACTTCTTCAACAATTCAGATTTGCCAAATCTTAAACTGATATTCCATTGAGGAGCACTGCTTCAACTGCAGTCTGTCAGCTGTGATTTTATGTTGTGGACCTAGCTACTGAAGTAATCCTCTATGTGTCAATGGAACTGTTAATAGTTATACCAGTCATATATTACTCTGAAAATATTCTTAGCACAAAAAATTTAATGGCTTCTTTAGAGCAATATCAATCGATAACACGGAAAAGGTAATGAATATTCTTAAGAAAACTGTAATTCCATTTTAAGCATCAATGTCTTGATAATTATTTCAGATCAATAAGCTAAATGAGGAAGATAGCAGGGGAAGAGGGGAGGCAAGGAAAGAGAAGGAGCAAATGTACAATGGCATTTTGTCAAATAGTAATGGTAAAAAATTGTTTATGGAACATTCACAGATACCTGCTCAATCTAAGCACAGAGAATAACAGCTCACTTTCTAGGCCAAATTACCTCACTGCCTCCCTGTCCCCATTCTTTCTTTAAAATAAATCAGTTTTAAGTTGAAGTTGGTTTTAAAAAGTATGCAAATAGAAACTATTTTTGTTACACTTTTTTTGCAGTGTAAAAATGGCCAGATGGATTTCTGCTAAAACTAAACTTTATGTACAAATTTTAATTCAGGAAAAAATGTTAATGAAAAGAAATAAATACTTAAGAACATGTTTCTTAACAGAAATAATTGAGAACTTTATAGCAATATAGTGCAGCACAACTATAATACAAAAGGTCACACACATTATTCATGTAATTATTCAAAAATAGGAAGGGGAAAAAGCAAAGCACGTTGCATTACTCAAAATATAAATACAGTATAATTTTAAAGCAAATGGCCTATAAACACAAGTTTGGTTCTTAAAATTAATATACATTAAATGTTCTTTAAGTACCTTGTTTAAGCTGTTCTTCCACTTGCTTGAGTAGACCAATACATCAGATACGGAATGAGTAGTTATTGCTTGAGTATATAGTGGTTTTTCAATTTTTTGTTTT
>NW_005842147.1:1001707-1022500 GCF_000455745.1 Alligator sinensis | reverse complement strand
AAAGAGCAACCTTTGTTGGCAAACCAAGAGGATTGGGATTGTTGGGACTAACAGTCCAAGTAGAATATGCCGATGTTTTTTGGTCATTTTGTAAGAGATGTAATGGCTTCCTTTTTAACAGGTAACACCACGTGAAATTTGTTGAAGTCTTTAGGCTTGGAAATGAGAGCTGTTGCATATCTCCAGCATTTACCACTGACAGAGTAGTTACAGGTTTGGCTTGGCCTTGATTATTAATTTGCTTCCCTTCATTATTAACTCTAGGGGACTTCCTTTCTTGACTGCTGCCTAAAGCCTTCAAAAGAGAAGGCTGATTATTTACCGAAGGAGGTTCAGATGGCTTTCTCACTACAAAACTTGAAATAGCAGATTTAAGGTTTTCAGATTCTGGGGACTCCTTTATGGATTCAGAAACTCCAGCTTCAGATGAATGGTGATCCGTTATTAGCCTATTGGAGGAAGTAATAACTTTGCTGTTTTTTTCATGTTGTGGAACAATCTCTGGATCCAGCAAATAACTTTCCAGAGGTTCTGTGGTGCAAACCTGTCTCACTAGAACTGGTTTCTTTTGCTTATTAAGGTCACTGGCTCTAATGTTCAGTGGATTCAGTGATCTAGCATCTGTTGCGCAAGGATCTCCACTTTCATCCTTAACACGTTTTTGGTGTTTTTCCATGGCAATGTCTAAACTGTTGGCTGGTGAAAGCATACGTTTACTTGAAGCTGTAGCCTCTTGTTGAAGAGAAAGTCCACTAACTGGCACTTTCTGAATAATGTTCAAGGAGCTTGACAAAGGTGAATTTCTGCTTCCAGTTTCAGGAAGGGAATTATCAAACATGGATGCTGGCTGTGAATTTTGCAAAACCCTCTGATCTTTGTGAGATTTTGGCAGCTGGGTTTTACCATCAAGTGTTGGCACTGTCACAACATTTGTCTTACCAGTAGACTGATTTACCTGATCCTGGGTTACTATAATTTGAGGAAGCGGGGTTACAGTGGCAAAGCCATAGGATGGAATATTACTATGAATATGAACAGGAACCACAAATGGTGCAATCTGTTGCATCTGACCACTGCAGTTGGCGGGGGTCATTTGTTTTAGGGGAGGCACTGAATATGGATTAGACCTACTGTCAGCTACTTTAGTTTGTACTTCTAATGAGGTCTGACTCTGGCCCAGACCAACCTGAGTTGGATGAGTCTGGGTTGGTAGAGTGGTTGTTATTTGTTTAGAAGGATATGATTGACCTATGTTCAGTGATTTCACTTGAAGCTGATATTTGGGAGCAAAACAATCCTCCTTTTCAACAGACTGACAAGAAAATGCATTTGCGTTTTCTTGTTCTCCTTGGGCTGACGCTTTAAGGGAGGCCTGTAAATGCTGATGTGTTGAAGGCCATTGTCCTTGATTATACAAAACAGGACCTAAAGACTGCTGGCCTAAAGACAGGCTTAGAGGGTGACAATTTTGTGTTGTTGCCTGAGACTCATGTAAAGGCTTGGAGTAAGTCTGTAAGTGCTGAGAATTTGAAGGGAACTCCACCAAAGATTTACTAGAGGTCTGCAGTCTGTGAAATGGTACTGTGGACTTGTCTGTTGTATGAGTTAATTGAAATGAAGCAGCAGCTGATTTAACTTGAGGCAATGAGTTTTCTGGAGCAATATTTAAAGATATCTGTCTTACAAATGGCCCCCTTCTCCTTTCCAACAAAGGTACATGTCCAGTAACTCCACTGCTAGAAGACAATTTTGGAGTGGACATCTCTTGTGGAGTAGATTTTGCTGAAGACATACTTCCAGAGTCAAAAGATTTACTTCTGTAATCTACAACCTCCATGGATGGTTGCGTACAGCTAATTTGTTCTGATGCAGCACGTCTCATTTCCCTGTACTGAGGGCCTGGCACACCAAGAGTATTTGAGCTCACAGGAATCATAAGGAACTCTGAAGATTTACTAATAAGATCCACTTTGGTAGCACTTTCAGTCTTAGAAACTTCATCTTTATCAAATGAAGCTGAAAAGCTAGAGGTGCGAGATAAACTGCTCTCCCGACTAAGACTTCTAGAAAGTGTGGAGTCAATGCTCGATTCAGCAGAAGAATGTTCAATATCAGCCAAACGAATCCTTTTCTTCTTTGGTGGAAGTTTTTCTGTTGGCAATTTTGACAAAGATTCACTTCTCTGAGGCCAGTTAAATTTTTCTGTCTTTTCCTGATCACTGCACTGGGTTTCTTGGTCTCTGTCTGGTTCCTCTGTTACTAGTATTTCAGGAACTTGGATGTTGTGTTGGCGAACAAGTCTTAATGTTTGCAGAGCTGTACTTCTTTCATTAGAAGCAATTTGATTTTCCTTAAGTTCCACTCTAGATACTTCTGATGATACTGGCTGATGGTGCTGGGAACTGCTCAAATGTGAAAGCCTATCTTCTTGAATTGCAACTGCATTCATAGACTGGTTCTTCCCACCCTTTCCAGCCTCTTGAAAAGAAACTGGCGATACTCTTTCAAAAGATTCTGATTTCTCAAATGAACTAGTTCTGCTTAGTGAGTTAGTGTGCTGTATTACTGAAATTCCAGTTCCTTGTCTTTTCAACTCTACCTTCTCTTGTGCAATTGAACTAGTTTGCTTTTCCATCAGAGGAGAGATCTTGGGCTCAATAGCTTGTTCTGTGCCTCGAGCCACAAGCTGAATTTGAGAATTCTGAAGCAGGATACTACCATGTTGATGTGAACCAATTATTGTTGCATTATGTTTTGACATGCTGGAAGAATTTCCTGCCTGGCTCTGACCCTCAGTACTCTTTGATATGTTACTATCATTTTGCTGTGGCTCATCATCATCTCCAACACTTTTCATCTTCCTTCTTTTTCTTATCTGCGGTGTCTGTTCCCAGACACCAGTAGAACTAGCAACTCTGTAGTGCAAAATTTGAGGTTGTGTACTGCTGGGAACTGGTTTATGTTCAGACTCTCGAATGGCTGCTTTGGTTTTTGGTCCATGCAATTCTGAACAATAAAACTTCTTGTGGTTTTCATAATTCTCCAGTTTTCTATACCTGTTTCTACAAGTTTCACATTCAAACATTGCCCCTCGCACATGATGTGATTTCTTTACTTTTTCTAAATTCGTTCCTGGTACATGTAATTTGCTTCTTTGCGTTAAAGGTTCATTAGACAAAGTACATCCATGGTAATTTTCATCTACAGATCGTGCTGGTCCAAGAGCCTGACTTTCACTGGTTGAGGAGTCTTCTATTGCTGCCTGCCTAACAAGAGTGCGAGGATGTCCACCTTGGTTCAATGGAGTCACAGGTCCTGATACAAAGACATCATCATACGATGACCCAATTTTATCATCAAACGATTGACTTCCACGAAGTGGATGAGGAGGAGGTATTATATTTGCAGGTACAGCTGAATAACTGGTTGTAGGCATAGAATTACTTCTAGTTATAGGTAAACAGTCAAGAGATGGTACAGACAAAAGAAAAACCTGCTTTGATTTCTCAGTCGGTGTGAAAGGAGACTTTGGTATATCGGAGCTAGAACTAGTTCTTCTTCCCATTGGTTTTAAATCAAACTGGAAAGAGTCTTTAAAGATATATGATTTTGGTGAGTCTATACTTCCTCTTCTTGAAAGAGATGTTCTTCTTGGTTTCACACTATCTAACTGTTTGTCATCCACTACAGCTTCATTATCGGATATTAATTTTGAGATGCGTTCCTCAAGTGTCTTTGTTGCCATAGGTGGTCGCATTTGACCAGAGAGAAGCACATTTTTTTCAGCACAAACTGTGTGTACCACAGATGCCACTGTTCCACTTGTTCTGGGTAGGCAGGTCATATTTTGATTCGAGTCTTTCTCAGAACTTGGCAATCCCCTTACAAAAGGAGTTGGTGGACTCATTGTTTGATCTGCACTTTCAGAACGTGAAAAATAACCAGAATCAGTGCTACCTAAACTTCTAGGACTCAACAGACATTTTCCTTGCTGCTCCTGGGAACAATCAGTTGCCTGCTGCCTTTGTAGCTGCGCATGTGCTGTTCCTATAGCGGACCCAAGATGTTGTTCTTCTAATAAACTCATTTCTACTTTTTGGTGGTGCCTAACTTCAGTCTCCTTGAATGAGGCTATCTGTGCTAAATTTGACTGCATATTTGTAACTTTGAAATCTCCTTTTCTCTGTGCTGCAGCAAGGTCAGGTGTGGGATCTGTTACTTTTGGACTATCGGCCCTTAATGGGGAAACATTTACAGGATGAACTATAACTTTAGGTAAAGCTGCCCGAACTTGAGGTTCTGAATTATGCAATGAAGAATCACCTATTACACAGTCTGGATTGCCTAATGGAATGGGACTACCTTTCTGTAATGTTGTTTCAGGATTTGAAATGATTTTCACTATTTGTGCAGATTCCAGTTCTAAGGATCCTTGATCATCTTGTCTTTCATCAGCAGTGCCTTCATCATCACTTTCACCACTATCTTCCGCATCTGAATGAATACCAAGTGCTTTGTCTGATTCATGGGTTAGGAATAAACCACCAGAATCTGGTTGTAGAACAAGTCCAAGTTTGATAGCATGTGCATGAGACTTTTTGTGCTTGTATAGATTACTTTTGGTCTTAAATGAAAACCCACAAGTCACACAAGGATAAGGTCGTTCTCCTGTATGGGATCGGATGTGCTTTTGAAGAACACTAGGCTTGGCACAAGCCCGATTGCAATACTCACAGACATACTTTCCCAGTTTTTTAGGTTTCTGGTCTTTTAGAAGGTTACAGATTTGTTCTACACCATGGTTGACAACAGATGCTATCTGGGCTGAATTATACATGGGCGCTATAGATAAATGTGTGGAATTAGATGCATTAATTGACAAAGGTGAAGAAGAACTAGCTACTAACTGACTTTGAGGAAAAACCTGAGCTACAGCAGAAGATGGTGTATGTACTACAGAAGAAGTTACTGCTATACTGTATATCTGCTGGAGTTTTGGGTTTTCTTGATTCTGCTGATGTACCAGTGATCTAGTGAAACTTGGACACATAACAATTTGATGATTATGTTGTCCAGTTTTAGCAATAAGCTCTTGCGAATGAGAAACTGATTGGATCTGTAATTGTTTATTCTTGCCTGATGTTGCTATGTGCATATTATTTGAAGTGCATGGGTAGCAGTGAGATCCAGCTACAACATCTGGCGGTGACAAAGCAGAATGATTTTGGACACTCATTGTACTGGATGTGAGACTGGAAGAGGTGCTAACTACAGTTTTATTTGGTCTCAGTTTTTCTATTTGCATTCCACAAGGAGGGCACTCTTGTGCTAATGTGTTCAATTCAGGCTCCATAGCTTTTAAAAGGACATCAAATGCTGTACGTGTACACGAGGATGAAGTACTACAATCAACAAAAGTAACACATTCATTACTGTCAGTCTTTGTTTTACTTGACAAGGAGTTAGGGAGGGACTTCTCTGCGCTTGTATCAAAGTCTTCTACTGTCCGTTTGTTGAGTTCCAAGGACTGATGTAACAGTGGAAGTTTTGTCTGCATTGATACTTCAGATTTGGATTCGTCAGTAGCTACATTGCAACTACGTGTTCCCCCATTTTGTTTGGTACATTTTTTCCCATTCTGTACAGGTAAATGATTCTGTGTCTTCGTGTGTTCTGAAGCATCAAGAACTTTAGATGATGAAGGTTGCTCTACATTTTGTTTAAGCTTGGCCTCAGGAGGATTTCGCAAAGGTGATTTTGGTATTTTTTTCAGGTGGTTCTCAGTTACAATCTTCTTCCGTTTCACACCTTTAATTGCATCTGGGGTTCCTCTAGTCCCAGCTTCTGAGCCTTCTGTTAAGACAAAAACAAAACAATACAAAAATGGTAAATTCACATAGTCATTACAAACTATTATACCATCACAAATATATTTTTAATCACAAAGACTAAATGCAATCATATACATTTAACAAGTAAATCTAAAAATGCTACGTTTTCTCACAATTTGTAACATGTGGAAGTTGCTTTTTATTCGTCTACATGTGAATAGTCACATACACAAGTCTTTACTCCTGTAAGATTAAACTATCCTCCTCAAAGTGAAGAGCTAGGATTTGTTTTCCTGCAGAGTTCTTCTATGCTGTGTCTCTGTTGACCAGAGATTTTCCCTGATTTCTATACACTGAACATGCTGAAACCTGCACCTTGTTGTCTATGGAAGCAAGAAATGAATTTTCAGTTTGTGAGCTGCAGTCCTACTATAGCTAAAAGCCAAGCCTCATGTCTATTATTGTTAATGTTTTAACTTCTTGGCTGAAACCTCTATCTCAGTTTTTTAATGCTAGGCTTCCTTTGAGAAACCACTCACTGCCGCATTACAATCAGCTGGCTCTATTAGCAGAAACAATGGCAGTAATACTGATGTTGATAGAGGACCAGCATTTGTAGCCCATGTCACTCAGAATTGTAGTCTCGTGGTTAAGACTATGGCACAATGGGACTTAGAAAACAGTAATTCTGTTTCTATATCTACTACAGTTTCTTGCTCCATGTGACCTTATTCGTTAGTCATTCAGGGTGAAATAAGGGTCCTGAAGTCAACAGCAAAACTCAAATTTATTTCAATGGATCTTAGATTTCATTTCAGACTTCTCCATGCTTTGGTACCTGATCTGCAAAATGGGGCTAGCAATATTTTCCTGCTTCACTGGAAAGCCAAACAGATACAGTTATTAATGTATACAATATGCACAGACATGGATGGGTCCAGGTTTTTAAAAGTGGGGAGGGTGTGGGATCAGTGACTGGTGGTGTAGGGGTGGCTGCATCCAGGATCCTAGCCTCTTCCCCTCACCCTGGGGCAGGCAGACTGCACCGCAGAAGCAGCAGCTGGTGACTTTTTTGCTTTGTTTTGTTTTAAATCCCCCAAGCAGGTAAGAAACTCCCCATTCCACTCCCTTCCCCTCCATGCTCAGCTGCACATTCCCTTCCCTCCCCTCCCATTCCCCCCTTGTCTCCTGCTACATCCACTGTCCCCACCTGAGGCAGGGGCAGGAGGTGAAGGGGGGCCTCCAGAAGCCCTCCTATCCTGCTGCAATCAGGCTGCACATAGAGGCAGGCTTGATAGAGGCCATGGTGGTAGCAAGGGTCCCTTACCTTGTGCCCAATTCCTAGAGAGGGGGAGGGACCCACCCGCTGCTGCCACTGTCCCCAACTGGAATGAGCAGGAACATCTTTCGAGCTCCCCACAAGTCTCCAAGGCAGCCATAGATGGGGGAGGGGAGATGCTGCTGAGCATGAAAGGGAAGGGAAAGTGCTATTTTCACTTGCTTCAGGGACATAATGCCTCAGATGGGCCATATAAGTACCTACAGAGAACACATCTTAGATGGCAGTAAAGACGATGGCATCTTCAAAGAATAAAACATTTAATGAACTTAAAAAAAACACATCAATTCAAAAAAGAATTAAAACATCAGCATTTGGGGGAAAAGCCCAACAGAACCAGTTACTTCTGTTGTCTCCTGGGAAGCTGGAATTAAGTCCAATAGCAGATTCAAAATTGATATGAGAACTAATTTTAATTTTCAGTTTTTAAACATTTTTTTGGCAAGCTGCACCTAAAATAATGACATATGCAAAAAAATTCTGATTATTTTAGATACTGGATTTTTATGAAAAATAGTATACAGGCTGTCTTTTGTGCATCTGCAGACTCTTATTTCCTTTTTTTTTTTTAATTAGGAAGACTTTGTCAGGTTATATTTTTCTAGCTTGCTTTTTGTTATAAAGAACATCTTAGTATATGATGCTGCCTAGAGGTATTTCACTTTTATTTCTATCATTTACTTTTTCTCATTTCTTTCAATTTGGCTAATGAAAATAAAACGAGTCAGTTACAGCAAGTCCTGTACTATTCCAGGGGACTGTTAGAGAGACGCTGCCTATCTCTACATTATCTGATATTCTTCTAACCTTAAGTGTACCTTATTGAAAGTTTATTTTATCTTGGTCTGGAAAAAGTAATGCTTGTTTATTGTAATCTCTTTCAGCATCAAATGTCATTTACAAGATTGGTATGAAATTATGCAAAGAAAATATTAAAAAAAGGAAAGCAATTTATAAATGTTTTAAGATTTATAGCAAGTGCATTTTATTCAGAGTACTACTATTAAGGCTTTATTTTGGGCTTAAAGATGAAAATCATTATAGTAGAACAAAGAAGCATGAAACAAATTTGTTTTTCTCTCTTCCCTGTCATTTTTCCCCTCTGTATGTTGCAGCAGACAAGGAATGAAGACACCTTATTTTATGGTTATGCTTGTAACTGGATTTGTCATAAAAATGGCACAAACCACCCACGCCATCTGTCAAATACTGAATTTCAGAGCATATATTACTGAACTTCAATATTGTTTCAAATGAGCTGCTACTGCAGATAAACAAAAATTGGTCAATCTTAGATTATTTTCCATTTCTGTATTATGAATAAAATTAAAAAATGAATTATTTCATTATTAACTACATTTGTTGCTCATTTTAATTAGGTATGCACATGAAATTTCAGGTCCACATTGAATAGCAAATGATTTATTAGTATCAAGCAAAAGAGCAGTTTTGTAACAAATGCATCTATCGTTCAGTGAAAAGCTTGGCTCGAACATCACGTAACAAAGCACGCATACAGAATGAAAATCTATATTAATATTTATTTGAAAAAAATCTATATTAGTATTTACTTTATGCATATATATTTTTGTGCAAGTAATTTTGCTGTTATACCTATGTGGAGTGAACAAAGATTCATAATATTTTAACTTCTGGTTAAACACTCATATATTTATACTTATATTTTACACTTTATCCTTCCTACCTTCCCAGCCCTTTGTATTCTAATCCTGGTTTTTTTTATTTAGAAGCTGTTTCCTGCAGTCCCTTCACAGCATCTGATGAAGTAAACCCACTGTTAGTGCTGTGCACCCCTGATTTAGTTAGTCTATAAGGTGCAAATCTGCCCTACTTTCTATCATCTTTAGATATTAAGAGGCTACAGTCTGCCTGTATTCTGCTAGGGCACAAAGTTCACGCACAGTATATATGGCTCCTACATAAACAGGGAACCAACTCTGTAGGGGAGCCTTATGTGCCACAGTGAAGCAGGTAACTGCTGTTGTCACTGCTGGAATCTGGTGTAGATTCACGAAGCATCCACTACCCCATGTATCGAGAAAATAAGTAAAGGATATATAAAAATATAAAAGGACAGACAAAAACCCAGTAGGAGCACATTTTTCACAAAAAAACCAAAATACTCCTTTTCTGACCTCACTATCCTCATGCTCAAAGAGAATTTACAAAAAGCCTCCAGAAAATAGGTGTGGGAACATAAATTCATAACTCTACCAGACAGTAAAAAAATCTGGTTTTAAAATAGAACATGGCTTTATGGCTCATTTCAACCTTAGAAACACTGCCAAACATCTCCCTGCACTCTACGGGTAATAACTGCTTCCTCTGATACTAAATAGATTGCCTGTTCTACTGTTCTTCTTTAGTCTTGTAAGAGGTCCTGTTTACAACCTTCATTCCTAGTTCACAGCCCTCCTTCATCCATCCAACTGGGCTTTCTGAATTGGCATGGAGTCTTTTCTTTGGTATTTAGCTCAGCTTGTGTCTGCTTTCCCTTCGGACCAGAGAAAGGATACCCTATGCTGAAAGTTTATCTAAGAGATCTCCCAACTATACAGGTGTTCCAATAAAAGCTGTCAAAAAAAGCCTTGCCTCCTAAAAATAAGGAATGCAGAGGCAGCCCTGGCTTGAAGCTAACAGAGTAAAGCCGAGCATTCCTATTACTCCAGTGTAGGGGTGCACCGATAAAGATTTTCTTGGCTGATACCAATAGCTGATTATTAACCAGCCACATCAGCTGACACTGATCTGATAATCAATTTAAAGGAATGTAGCCGGGCAGTGTGGAGAGCAGCTCCCTGCAGGTAAGTCTGTGGACGGGAAGGGGTGTGGAGGAGGCAGATCGAGTCCCCCACAGTGAGGGAGGGAGTGGGGCCAAAGCAAAGGGCGCTGCCCAACCAGGGCAGTGAATGTGACCTGGGGAGGAAGTGGGACAGAGTCACAGGTGGATCGTCCAATGGATCAGCATCTCAGCGCTAAAAATGGCAGCAGGGATGCTTGAACTAAAGCTTGTTGAATAAACTTTAGTTCAAACGCTACCATCGCCATTTTTAAGTGGGGGAATGCTTTTAACCAGAGCCAAGCCAAGCTGAGCAGAACGAGGGCAGATGTGGGCTGCTCACTGTGGGTTTCGGGCTCTCCGCCCTGCTGCCTTTGCTCCAGGGGCCCAATGCTGGCTGTGTGCCCCCTGCCAGCCCAGCAGCAGGAGGCACAACATGCCACCCCCACTGCTGCTAGGCAGGCAGGGGGTGCATGCCCAGCATGGGGCTCCCGAGGGAAAGGCAGCACTGCGGAAAGCCCAAGCCCACAGTGAGGAGCCTGCATCGCCCTGCACACCAGTCTGAGGGGGCACATGCCTGCAGGTGCCCGCAGTGGCAGGGAGCTGCTCCCCCACAAACCTTACTCCCCTCTGGATGAGCCACCTGCAGTTCTGTCCCACTTCCTGCCCCAGCCCTGTGCCACATTCACCATCCTGGCTGTGCAGTGCTCCCAGCCCCCCTCCCTCTCTTACCATGAGGGCCTCAATCTGGGCCCCCTGCCCCTCCACATCTCTTCCTCTCTACAGATTTATCTGCAGGGTGCTGCTCTCCATGCTGCCTGACTGCATTCCTGGCCACGTGCATGCGTACAGCTGCATGCATACATGTGGCATCCAGGGGCCCCAGCTAGGAGGCATATTCTATTCATTGGTGAACGTTATTGGCTACACGGGCCAAAAAAAAACAAAAAACAAAAAAAAATTAAAAAAAAAAAAAAAAAAAGCTGCCAGCCAATAATGTTAATTTTCCTTTTATTGGTGCCAATCCGATATGCAACCAATATATCAGTGCACCTCTGCTCCAGAGTGGTGGCAAAAGAAAGGAGAATGAGAGAGAGTCCTTTCACTCAGCTCCAGATAAATTATCTTGCCTAAAGCCCATTTCAGGTTTTAAGTCATCATCCAATGCATTAGTTTATACTCAGCTGATATTTACAAGGTTGCCTCTCAGGCTTATGAATTAAAAATATTTTTTTATATATATGGAAACTTGGATTGTGTAAAAAACAATAAATTATTCTCCCCCGCTCAGTCAGAGAAATTTTACCAAAATGAGGCAGCAATGGATCTGTCAAGCTCTACATG
This sequence comes from Alligator sinensis, assembly GCF_000455745.1. Classification (NCBI taxonomy): domain Eukaryota; kingdom Metazoa; phylum Chordata; order Crocodylia; family Alligatoridae; genus Alligator; species Alligator sinensis. Next base: position 1,011,186 of record NW_005842147.1, on the reverse strand, counting down.
CTTGTAAAACAGGGATGGCCAACTTGTGGCCCAGTGTGCCACAGGCAGCTTCTGTGTGGCACATGGGAGATTGGGGAGGGGAAGGCAGCACAGTGGCATATAGGGCAGGAAGCAAAACGCTGAGCCACAAGTGGGGCAGTGGAAGAGGATCAAAGTGGCACTCATGGAAGGGGAAGGTCTAAGTTGTGGCACACCTGCCAAAAAGGTCGACCTCCACTGGTGTAAAAGAATGCATTCCTAGCCATTACTATGAATAGCTTTCTTAAGTTTCAGGGCATACTGCAGTTTTTTTCTCCCCAAAGAATAGAACTGAGTTTGCACAAATTATAGAAAAACTGTAAAAATAAATTTAGTATAAGCAAAGCATTTTGTATTAACTTTTGCACGTGATTTTACAATGCCTTAAAATCATGCATGATAACTAGGTGGACATAATATGGTTCTCTTTATGTATATACTGCAGCTCTTTCGCTGTCACAATCATGCCTCACATCAGTGTATTATTTGGCTCAGTGCACAATGGGTAAATCTAGGCAGCTTACCTACAGACAACCTGTGATGGGCAAGAGTGCTCAGGGAACATGCTAGACTGGAAAGAAGGAATACACAGGGAACATCTAACTGCACAACCACATAAGCCTGAAGACTAATGTTCTTTGTCCCCACTGCAGCCAACTGTGCACTAAACCAGGAAGACAGCCCCATTACTCTAGTTGGTGAAGACCTGTTAAATAACCAAAGTTAGAGAGTTTCAACTGTGTTACGTAAGGATGAAAAAAAACAGTCAGACCCAGCTATACTAGTAAAGTGCTCACAAATGTGATTGAAAAGCAGTAGCATGGACAAATGCTTTGCCCAGGACTACCAATTGAACAACTAGGAGTCTTATATTTCACTACAGAAATAATATCTGACTTTCACAGTTGGCGATCTACAGCCATATTTTCTCAAGAATACCTCCCACAAGGCTTGCTAGCTAACATATGGATACTGTATATTTCCAGGAAAAAATGAAGCATGTGTATACAGATGGAAAACAAAGACAGATATGGTCTTTTTTCATTCTTCAGCAATCATTAAAATGAAGCTTTCATACTGATAGAAATTGCTGCCAATAGGATATCTTGAGCCCTAGCTCCTTATTTTTATTCTTGTTTCTGACATTGACTCTCTCTGAAAGGTTCCAGCCTACCTGGTTCTGTAGCCAATAATACACAAGGGAGTAATATAGCCATTTCTGACTCCCCAGAATTATAATAATAATACAAAAGTTTCCTATTCACAGGTGAGTCACTGGCAGCAGCCTTTAGTTCAAGTACTAAACAAGCTTGACCTCACAGCTCTGGTGTCTTAAGTACTCTGCTCTTAACTATATACAGGTCCTCAAGGAAACCGTTCCTAAGCACTTGGAGAAGAAAGTGATTAGGAACAGTCAGCACTGATTCACCAAGGGCAAGTCATGCCTGACCAACCTGATGGCCTTCTATGATGGGATGACTGGTTCTGTGGATGCGGGGAAAGCAAAGGATGTCATATACCTTGACTTTAGCAAGGCTTTTGATAAGAGTCTCCTACAACATTCTTCCAAGCAAGGTAAAGAAGTATGGGTTGGATGAATGGACTACAAGGTGTACAGAAAACTGACTGGATTGCCAGGCTCTGAGAGTAGTAATTCATGGTTCAATATCTAGTTGGCAACCTGTATCAACTGGAGTGCCCCAGGGGTCAGTCCTGTTTTGTTCAATATCTTCATCAGCAACCTGGAAGATGGGATGGAGTGCACCCTCAACAAGTTCATGAATGACACCAAGCTGGGGGGAGTAGTAGATACGCTGGAGAATAAAGTAAGGATTCAGAGAGACCTTGACAAATTGGAGGATTGGACCAAAAGAAATCTCATGATGTTCAATAAGAACAAGTGCAAAGGCCTGCACTTAGGACAGAAGAATCCCATGCACTGCTACAGGCTTGGGACCAACTGGCCAAGCAACAGATCTGCAGAAAAAGATCTGGGGGTTACAGTGGACAACAAGCTGAATATGAGTTAACAGTGTGCCCTTGTTGCCAAGAAAGCTAATGGCATACTGGGCTGTATTAGTAAGAGAATTGCCAGCAGATCAAGGGAAGTGATTTCCCTCTATTCGGCACAGGTGAAGCCAAACCTGGAATACCAGGTCCAGCTTTGGGCACTCCACTATACAAAGGATGCAAACAGATTGGAGATAGTCCAGTAGAGGGCAACAAAAATGGTGAAGGGGCTAGGGCACTTGACTTATAAGGAAAGGCTGAGGGAACTGGGCTTATTTAGTCTGAAAAAAAGAAGAGTGAGAAGGGATTTAATATCAGCTTTCAACTACATGAAGGGTAGATCCAGAGAGGATGAAGCTAGACCAGTGCTTCCCAAACCTTTCTTCAGCATGACCCCATTTATGGCTCCATTTCCTCAGCATGGCCCCTCACTCCCAACCCACAGACCTCCACTCCCATGACCCATCTGTTGATGCTGCAACCCCATTTGGGGGTCACGACCCATAGTTTGAGAACCACTGAGCTAGACTGTTCTCAGTAGTGGCAGATGACAAAACAAGGAGCAAGGGTCTCAAGTTGCAGCAAGGGCAGTTTAGGTTAGAGATCAGGAAAAATTCTCTCACAAAAGAAGGTAGTAAGTACAGCACTGAAGCAGGTTAGGTGACCCAGAGATGTTGTGGAATCTCCATCCTTGGAGGTTTTTAAGACATGGCTAGACCTCCTGAGGTCCCTTCCAACCCTAATTTTCTATGGTTCTATAACTTTCTGTAAATATGTACTTAACTATACAATGTAGTTAACTATACTATAGTACTTAACTATGGGATCATAATACTTAACTCCTTACTACAAGTTGTGAAACTCAGTAAAGAAAAAGGCACCATATAAAAGTACATATTAGCAGTGACAGTATTCATCTTACGCTTGCTAATTGCATGTCTTAATACTTGCACTAAAAAGGGAAGAAGGCCCTCAACAAGCTTGTTGTCATCTTTTTTACTTATTAAATACCTCTTTGTATATTCTTTTTTTACTTCTACTTTATTTGAAGTCATTCCATTAGAGGAATAGCGAGCTCCTCCAGGGTCCTGGGTGGGAAGGAAAGTAAGCAGAGTCTTACTTGCAGAAGCAGCTTTTGCTATAGCTGTGTGGGCTTGGGCTGTTGCAGTGGGAGGATAGGTTCCCTGTACACTGGCTGCACAGGGTTATACCTGCTTGTCTCCTATGGCCAAGCAGCCATTTTTGCCTGCCGTGGCAAAAATTAATGGGGCTGGGGGAAGAAATGGGGCCATTCTAGCACCCTCCCCCAAGTCAACACATAGGGCTGATGCCCTACTTGCCCAGCCTCTCCCTACATTATGCTACTGAATTCTATTATATAATTGTGCTGATGTACTGCAATGTGTCATATCTTTATCTTGAAAAAATATTTGCATTCATGTCATTATAATTATTCAAGGATCAACTTACCTATGTCAATGTTTCTAGCAGTAACAACACTAGTAAAGCTATCAGTCACAGAATGCCAGACATTTTTGAGCCCACCATAGTTTCCAACTTTCACAAGGTACACTTGCCAAGTACACATTCACACATTAACTTACAAAAACAAACAGCATAAATAACATTGACATGAAAATAAAAAACAACTCACCCATTTCTCCCCATGTGAAGTCCATTTCCTTTCTCCTTTTACCCTTTCCCATGTAATCACAAGAAACTCATCTGTGGTCACACCAAAGTGATTCTATGATAACCCAGGGTGCAGACAGAAGTGACAATTTTTGCCTTACCCAGCCACAGAAAGCAGTTTATAGCTGTGACCAAACACAAGTCCACGGCGATAGACAACTTAAAAATGGCTGATCAGGTGAAAATCTGACCCCTCATTGCATAAGGTATTAGATGAAGAAGTTTCAAAATGTAGTGTCTTCTGTAACTTCTGTCTGCCAGCCAGACCCAGCCTGTAGCTGTTTTCATAATGGGAGGGGGGAAGGTAGTGGAGGGAATTCAGTCTGGGGTTTTTTCAGACTGCCCCCAGGTTGGGGGCACAGGCTCCAATTCAATCACCCCACCCTTCAGCAGCAGCTGGGGAGCCCCAAGAAGGAGTTCTCTTCGTTACCCTCCCCGCATCCCATTCTGAAAAGAGCAGCACTGGCAGAGAGCTGTGGCCATTGCAACAAGAGCCTGGCTGCAGGCTCCCAGCCCACAGTTAGATTCCCTTCCCCCTCAAACCATCAGTGAACTTCTGTTTGGTCTGGGGTAACATTGTAACTCAGAACCCTTTGCAGAAAATGTTCCAAGTTGCAGCTGGGAGCTGGCACTTCTGTCTATACCCCCAGTCATTTCCCTAGTTAGCCAAATAGTTTTTGCAGAAACATCGTTATTCTGATTTCTTTGAAACATTTTTTTATATACATCTATCTTACAGTTATGCAGCAGTAGGCTACGTGGACACCTGAAGCAGGTACAGTAGAAGCACTGCCAGTATGTGGTGCATCAAGTGTCTTTGGCTCTCCACTGGTTTGTTCCAGCTACTCTCTCTTTTTTTTCCCTACTCAACTTTCCCCCCTTTTCCTTGTTTTGATTTTTTTTGTTTACTGTTCTCGGTTACTCTGCTTCTCACACGTTGTTTCAATCTGTATCCTGCACTCCAAATAGGAGCAAACTGCCAATATCACTACACATTGATTCAGAAACCTGTAATCTGTCAGCTTTACTTTGCTCCTGGCACATAAAGAAGAGCAACAGAACACAGACAATGTGAAGAAGCAGAAATGAACTAAGTGAAATAATCAATGTACCAAGAAAAGAGATTTTTTTTTCTTTTTTAGCATTCACCTTCACCCATGAATTGCACAATGTCTGGGTAGAATGAACTCAATGGGTCTGTTTAAGAAATTCCCAGAATCGCCTGTCTCAAAGCCTATGCATTATCAGAGCTCCCATTCTCTTTTCTCCTAAGGAAAGCTGTAGGCCTTCATGAGAGAGAGAGAGGGGGGGGGGGGGGGGGGGGGGGAAGGAATAAAGAACAAACACAATGCATCTACTCTTCCCCTAATGCAACTTTATTAAACTCATTTTTTGGCTTCATTAATGTTAAGTGAACAGTTATCTTATAATTCAATGGACTGTAGAGGCTTTACTTTATGGTATCCCATTTATTCTAAAGGAACATTAAAAAATGCACCATAGATATGCACACCCCAGGTTCCTAAATCTATACTTTTGTCATTCAAGCAACAGCAGGGACTCAATCTCTCTGGAAAACAGGTCTCTCCTAAGAAAGGCTCTACACATGAATTTAAAGTTCAGCTAAAAGCACAGAACTAAAAAAAGTGTGTCATGGTATCTTTATGTCTTATTCTTCAAAATTAATAAGTTTTCCAAAGGAATGCAGGTAGTCAAAAAAATGCAGATCTTTCAAAAGACTACCACCAAGGTCTTTTCTCAAATTAAAACTATGTTCCCTAAGGGCCTGGGTGTTTCTACATATTAAAAAATATTTTTTTCACTTGACATGTGATATCTACTTTATTAGAGAAGTGACATTTTTGTTTAGGGTGCTACAAGGAGGTTCAAAGTCATCCAGATTTTCTGCCCCCCCACTTTCCAAATTCTCTTCTCTCACACCAGCTGAAATGAGAGATAAATGAAAATTGTTGAAGTCACCTGGTTTCCAAGGCATCTTGTAAATACTACTGCAAAGAAAATAAAAGCCATTCTAAACCAAAGAGCAAGAACTAGGAAATATTTTAGGAGACTGGGAATCATGGGCTCATCATGACTAGCATAGTTTCATAGTTGGTAGGGTCGGAAGGGACCTGAGATCATCTAGTCCAACCCCCTGCCATGACAGGAAAGAGTACTGGGGTCAAACGACCCCGGCCAGATGTTCGTCCAGACTTTTTTTAAAGATCCCCAGGGTATGAGCCAGCACCACTTCTTTTGGAAGTTGGTTCCAGGTCCTAGCCGCCCTGACAGTGAAATAGCGCCTCCTAATGTCTAGCCTGAAACTACCCTCGGCCAGCTTGTGTCCGTTGTTTCTTGTAACTTCTGGGATTGCTTGGGGGAACAGGGACTCTCCCAATGCCTGCTGGTCTCCCTTGACTAGTTTGGAGACTGCCACTAGAGCCCCTCTCAGCCTTCTCTTTTGGAGGCTGAACAGGTTCAGGTACCTCAGCCTCTCCTCGTAGGGCCTGCCCTCCTGACCCTGATCATGCGGGTGGCCCTCCTTTGGACCCTCTCCATATTGGCCACATCCCTCCTGAAGTGCGGCGCCCAGAACTGGACGCAGTACTCCAACTGCGGCTTGACCAGTGTCGCATAGAGGGGGAGGATCACCTCCTTGGACCTGCTTGAGATGCATCTGTGAATGCACGACAAGGTATGGTTGGCCTTCCTGACCGCATCCCCACTTTGTCGGCTTACATTCATTGTGGCATCAAGGATGACTCCAAGATCCCTTTTTCTCGACACTGACGAGAATGGAGTTCCCCAGCCTATAGGTGTGACGCTGGTTCTTCCTCCCCAGGTGCATTACCCTGCACTTGTCAGTGTTGAACCCCATCCTGTTCTCATCGGCCCACCCCTGTAACCTGTCCAGATCCGCTTGCAGCCTGTTCCTTCCTACTAGTGTACCCACTTCATCCCACATCTTAGTGTCATCTGTAAATTTGAACAGGGTCCTTTCTAACCCCTCGCCCACGTCACTGATGAACATGTTGAATAGTGCAGGGCCAAGGACCGAGCCCTGGGGAACCCCACTGCCCACATCCCTCCAGGTCGAATAAGACCCGTCCACCACAACCCTCTGGGTGCAGCCCTCCAGCCAGTTAGTGACCCATCTGACCATGTAGGCATCAACACCACTGCCTCCTAGTTTCTTATTGAGAATGGGGTGAGAGACCGTGTCAAAGGCCTTTCAGAAGTCCAGAAAGACTATATCCACTGCGACACCTGCATCCAAGGTCTTGGGGACCTGGTCATAGAAGGCCACCAGGTTGGTTTGACAAGACCTGCCCCTAATGAACCCATGCTGGTTGCCCCTGAGCATAACCTCTCCTGCTGGCCCTTCCTGGACATGTGCCAGGATAATTCTTTCAAAAAGCTTCCCCAGCACCGAGGTAAGACTCACGGGGCTATAGTTTTCTGGGTCCTCCTTCCTCCCTTTTTTGAAGACGGGGACCACATTGGCCCTTTTCCAGTCCTCTGGCACATTACCCGAGCGCCATGAGTGATCGTAGAGCTGTGCCAGAGGTCCCACAATGACCCCTACTACTTCCTTCAGCACTCTGGGTTGGAGATCATCAGGACCTGCAGATTTAAATACATCTAGTCCCTCCAGAAGTTCCCTGACAAGGTCCTCATTAACCCTAGGCCTGGGTGTGCCACCCACAGGGCCCTTGGGGGTGCCAGTGGGGGAGATATCCGGGTCCCTCCTCAGAAATACGGAGGCAAAGAAATTGTTGAATATGTCAGCTTTACCATCAGGTGAGATGACCAGATTTCCTGGCGTGTCCTGCAGATGCCCCACATTACCTGGCACCTTTTTTTGCCCCACTCTGTATTTGAAAAAGGACTTCTTGTTGTCCTTGATCTGGGTTGCTAGTCCCAGCTCCATTTCCGCCTTGGCCTTCCTGACCGCCCTCCTACATTCCCGAGCTACCAAGGTATAGTCCTCTCTTGTGATGGTCCCTCCCTTCCAATGGGTGTACACCTCCTTTTTTGTTTGGAGATGTTCCCGGATGCTTTTGTTGAGCCATGGGGGCCTTTGCGCCCCCTTGTCCCCTTTGACTCGCGTAGGGATTACTTCCCTTTGAGCTTGGAGGATTGTCTCCTTAAGGAACAACCACTCCTCCTGGACACTCAACCCCCTCCTGCTCTGGGACCTCAGTGCTTCCCCCACTAGTTTTCTCACCTCGTTAAAGTCTGCCCTCCTGAAGTCGAGGGCTGCTGCCTTGCTGGAGGCTTTCGCCACCTTGCGCATGTTGGCAGGAGGCTTAGGACTTATGTGCCTGGACAAGGGAGATGAGCTTGATGTCATTTATCTGGACTTCAAGAAGGCCTTTGACTTGGTCTCCCATGATGTCCTCATGACCAAGCTGGGGAAATGTGGCCTCGACCATCTCATGGCCCAATAGGTGGGGAACTGGCTCCAGGGTCGGACCCAAAGGGTACTAGTTGATGGGAACAAGTCAACATGGTGCAAGGTTACCAGTGGAGTCCCCCAGAGCTCAGTACTCAGGCCAGTACTCTTCAATATCTTCATTAATGACCTGGACTCGGGAGTCAGATATGAACTGGCAAAGTTCGTGGACAACACTAAACTATGGGGGAAGGCAGTCACGCTGGAGGACAGGCTGGGGATACAGGCCGACCTGGCAAAGTGGGTAGACCAAAATTTGATGGCATTCAACATAGAGAAATGCAGAGTACTCCACCTTGGGAGAAAAAACCAACATCATACTTATAGGCTCAGCAGTGCTACGCTCACTAGCACCGTGACCGAAAGGGACTTGGGGGTCTTGATTGGCCACAAGATGAACATAAGCCCTCAATTCAATGCCATGGCTGATGGAGCAAACCAAACTCTGGCATGCATCTACCAATGCATCTCGAGCAAAACCAGGGACGCCATCCTCCTGCTTTACTTGGCCTTAGCAAGGCCACAGCTGGAGTACTGCATCCAGTTTTGGGCCCCCCACTTCAGAAAGGACATGGATAAGTTCAAGAGAATCCAGAGGACAGCCACCCGTATGATCAAAGGCCAAGAGAGAAAGCTTTATGAGGAGAGGCTGAGGGATATGGGGCTCTTCAACCTGGCAAAGAGAAAGCTCAGGGGGGACTTGGTGACCGCCTATAAGTATATAAGGGGGGTGGCATCAGGATCTGGGAGAACAGTTGTTCACCAGGGCTCCCCAAGGGATAATGAGGTCTAATGGCCACAAACTTCTAGAAGGCCAATTCAGATTTGATATAACGAAAAACATCTTTACATTCCATGTGTCCAAGGTCTGGAACAGACTCCCACCAGAGGTGGTCCAAGCACCTACTCCGGACTCATTCAAAAAGCATTTGGACACTTATCTTGCTGGGATCATCTACATGGTCCGGTGGGTGGCCAATTGGCTAGAGGGTCGCAACCAGAGAGTCGTGGTGGATGGGTCGGTATCGACCTAGAAGGGTGTGGGCAGTGCGGTCCCGCAGGGCTCGGTCCTTGGACCGATACTCTTCAATATCTTCATCAGCGACTTGGACGAGGGAGTGAAGTGTACTCTGTTCAAGTTTGCAGATGACACAAAACTGTGGGGAGAAGTGGACATGCCGGAGGGCAGGGAGCAACTACAAGCAGACCTGGACAGGTTGGACATATGGGCAGAAAACAACAGAATGCAATTCAACAAGGAGAAATGCAAAGTGCTGCACCTAGGGAGGAAAAATGTCCAGCA
>NW_005842147.1:998980-1001185 GCF_000455745.1 Alligator sinensis | reverse complement strand
CGGCTAGCTGGGGTCACCTGAACCCCGCCCTCGTCCCTGCCTATGCAGGGGGTCGGACTCAATGATCTATTAAGGTCCCTTCAAACCCTAGCATCTATGAAACTATGAATCCCTGCAGACTTCCTGCCTCTGGCAGGGGGGCTGGACTCGATGATCTCACAAAGTTCCTTCCAGACCCTAATGTCTACAAAATCTATCTATGAACTGCTACCCTAAAATTTAGGACTACTAGAAGTTTCTTGCAATTGTTCAAGTGCAATGTAAACAATGGCCAAGAAACAAAAATAAACAATTAACATTTGATCACAAATGCAATCTTAAAGCCTCAACTGAGAAATTCTATTATCAACTGTTGAACAGGTATGCTATATAATATTGCATTACACATTTATTTTAAAAACCCTCTACTTTCACATGAAAGTCTAAAGTGAAATGGAAGATTTTGTCCTAGAGAGAGCTTTTTTCCTTTTCCTTCTAACACGCAAGATACTGAATGAAATGTGACATTTGATACCAAGTGTAGTTTCTTAATATTGCACATAAAATAACGATACCAACAGTATCATTTGTAGGGTCACTGAACTTCAACTGCCCTTTTGAGAGCGAGAAAAAAGGTAACCTGTACTAGAAGGCAGCAACTGCTGCCTGGTTTCAGGCAGCAGTACAGAAATACTGTCTCTATACAATTTCCCAACTGTAAATTTTGAAGGAAAAAAAAGAAAATGAAAGGAACAAAAATGGTATCCAAGTTCCCTTTGTACATAATTATGTTTAGCCAAGAAAAGTCTCTTAGTCATAGTCTCTGGGTTTTTTTATGTTCTCCATTACATTCTTCCATTTGAAAAAGCTGGGCTCAATTAACATCCACTCTGCCTGGACTCATTAAGGAAAGGTGGGGAGTAACAAACAGTATAAGAATTAACAGCCATAATGTTAAATGGGAGCAATTTTAGCTCTAACTTATTTAAGATCAATTTTAAATGGCTTCATGGCCTTAATGAGAGCAAAAGAAGTTAATTCAGTGGCATTCTAGCAGGTCCAGGCATCTGAATCAGCAGAGACATTAAATCCTGCGGGTGAAAAAGTGGTGCAAGTATATTCCTTTTTATAACAAAAAGAACTAGATACTACTCCCCATTAGTTCTGGATTGGTCCATGACTTTCCATAACTTTTAGGTTACTTTGACAGACCATAGCTAAGCCATGTCTCAATGCCTTGATGCAAAAGGAGCCTTTATATTTTCTTCTTGGTACTCTGTGTTTTATCTGCCATCTTTAAAATTTCCCTCACTTTTTGGTCGAGGCCCAACTAAAAAGAACAGAAACCCTAAATCAGAAAAACATGCAAAAAGCATGAACAGACTTGGTAATCACCTGGGATCCTGGTTTTCTCTTTTTTAAAATCTCAAAGTCTCTGATAAAAGTCATTCAGGTAGATGTGATATCTTTTATTAGACCAACTAAATAGTTTGAAAAATTGTTCTTTGCAAGCTTTCGGGCACAAACACCCTTCTTCAGGCATAGACAGACTCTCTGGCATTCTTTGCCTATGCCCCAAGAAGGGTGTTTGTGCCCGAAAGCTTGCAAAGAACAATTTTTCCAACTATTTAGTTGGTCTAATAAGAGATATCACATCTACCCAAAGAACCTTGTCTGCAGATAAAAGTCACCAACTCTCTGATTTAGAAAACCCAAAAGTGTGTTTTTCCACGATTAAAATGAAACACCACTATATATATAGAAGTATCAGTTGAACACAATGATACATTTACAATTTTAAAGCAATTGGGAAGCCTACCAGTTCCTCAATACGTATAAGAAGGTAAATTCTAAATATCTATACATTTTGGCATTTGATTTTAGTTTGTTTTATCAAAAAAATCAGAGCCCCCTCTCCCCCTTCTCTCACCAGGACACGGGTTCAACTGCAGCTATTCCTCCTGTTGCTTTGAGGTACTGAGCAGACTTGATATGCCTGCACCTTGCCTCTGCCCATGCCATTGTACCTCACTCCATACCCGCAGTTCACCTGGCCCTGCCAGTGCCCCTCACTCCCCACAGCCCCTCCCAAACCTGCTAGAGCCCTTCACTCCTGTCTCACTGCCCCCAAGCCCCAACCACCCCGTGTGTGGAAAAGGGGAGGTGTGGGCACAGGCGACACATGGGAGGGGCACATGCCCCCCCCCCCCCATTTCTGGGCCCCCA
>NW_005842147.1:982331-998970 GCF_000455745.1 Alligator sinensis | reverse complement strand
GGCCTGCAACTGGGCCAAATCAGCTACAGGCAGGAGCTGCCTCCATGGCCCAGTGGGCGGGACCTGGCATTCAAGTGAGAGCCGTGCTGTCAAGCTGAGGTGTGGCAGCAGTGGTGCGGAGTTGGGCCCCCCTGCTGCTGCTGGGCAGGCAGGGGGCGCCTCACCTTGGTGGCCATGGCAGCGCTGCCTCCCACACCGGTGCCCCCACACTGAGTTGCAGAGGCGGCTCCCGCCTGGAGCTGGTCCAGCCTGGCTGCAGCCCCACACCCTGTTGTGGGCACAGAAATCTCAGGGAGCACATGTCCCCTTGCCGCGTCACCTTGTTTCCCCCACCCCCACAACACAGGGCCTGTGCCTCCCCCCATTACTTCAACTTATCCCCCCGGGCCTCCTTCCCCACAGACTTACCTTGACGGAGCTGCTCTCCACCACTCTCCCTGACTGCAACGTGCATGTATATGTGCCTACATATATATAGCGCTCCCTGCCCCCTATGTCCTGCTCCAAGCAGCTCCTTGCAGGCTGGAATTCTATCACCCTGGAACAGGAAACCTGTGGTTTCCCACGTTTCCCTCCATTTAAAGAAGAAAATGTGTTTTTCTGCAAACAGAAAACCTGGATTCCTGGTAATTGCATGTAATTTGGAGCACAATGGAGGAGGCTAACAAAATCCCCAAATTATTAATTGCAGTTGCTTGCTTCTGCCAGTTCTTGTGGGATGTAACTGGCAATCCATTCATTTACTATACATATCTAAATATACATGCCGCTTAAAAAAAAAAAAAGACCGGGATGGTGGAATTCTAGGAGATCAATTTGGTATACTAGTACCTGAAAAACATGTTTGTTCCGATCTCAGACAGAAATGCTTCACAAGTAATCTTTCCCATCTCTCCAGATTCCTACCCATTTCAACATAATACTTGCCCACCAAGGCCACATAAACAGATCGATGTGATGCACAATAGCTATGATTAAGATCATCCGCACATCCTCAAATCCGGTGTGTGAGATGCACAAAACCTATTTGGGATGCATGTAATGGAGCACAGACTGAAGTTTTGAAAGAATCTCTTTTCTTTTGCTGTCAGGACATTAGGGTCTGTTAACTTCTGCAGTGGCTCTTTGAAAATAATGCGATATATGCAGGCTACAATCCTACGTTTGTTGCACTGTCATTCCAAAACTTTTGCTATCGTTAACAAAAAAAAGTCAGAACCCCTATTACTCTAATATTGCATTAATGCTATAACAAAATGATCACAATAGCTGAAGAGAATATGTTAAATTTAAAATGGTAAATCTGTTGGTCTTCCTAATTGTCATAATAGTAGAAGCTCTTGCTATGTCTAGTACCAGCAATGGATTCAGAAAGCAAATTTCAGCCGCTAGTAATCTATACTAGATACATTTACCAACTCACTAAAGTAGGTTCTCTCCAGAAATAAAAACTTCAGACGTAGCCATATATTTGTCGTCTAGGCAGATAGTAAGGAGTTTGTTAAATCCAAAGTTAGAATCCCTGTTCTCCATTGTCATCCCCACCTCTACCCCACAATGGAGTTGGTAAGTCATTACTCCCCATTTCTAAGTTTCCCTAACTGTAAAATGTGAATACTAGGAATTATTCATCTACCTGACAAAGGGAAAAGCAATGAAGTGAGAGGATCGGTGCTGTAAAGGCCTCATCCTGCCCTCACTTTAGTCATTGGAAATTTTCTCATAGATTTCAATGAGAGCAAGGATTAAACTAGGAACATCTTAGAAAAAAATTAAAAGTCTATACATCATCATCATCATTATTAGAAGGAGCACACAAAAAGCTAACAAGTCTGTTTTTCGAATTTGACATTGTATAGCCAAAGGGGACTTCACGTAGTCTGTCACCCTGCAAAACTTTCACCCAGTAACTCCTACCTATAACCTATAAAACCTATAATCCCTATTTGCACTATAGCATATTTTAGAATGATATTTCATCTTTATTTACAGCCTTAGTTTGATGTATCCGAAATCACTTAAGTAAAAAGCTAGTTGTATAAATTATAACTATGTTCCAGGAACACAAACTCTATGAAACCAGATATTAAGAAAAGAAACACACAAAACATAGTTGTTAGGTTATAGTTTTGAAGTATTAAAAAAAAGAGAACAACCATGTTAACTCAGGGCTTGGAACAATCTATTTGCTAGTGCAAACTAAGAATACTCCAGGGCAAACAGAGACTTAAACCTAACTTTTTAAAGATTTCAAACATTTATGTATAATAAAAACAAACATAGCCACAAATAAATAATATCTAGTCTTTATGCCTGTGAAGATAATCTCAAAGGGTGAGAGAAATATAAAGAAAGCATATGTCATTGTAATTATGTCCTCCTTTGAGAAGTAAAGGCATAGTCTCCTGCAATATAAAGGGAAAGGAAGGCATTTTTGATTAACACCATTGTCTCTGTGTCCAAAAGCAGCAAGTAGTAAAGAGGACTATCCATGCCTGATAAGAAAACAGAGCTCAGTGTCACCAACATACTACTAATAAAGAGGTTTTCAATTACAGTTTGATTTTACCCAGCGACTTGCATACACTGAACAAAAGAGGTGACAAGACTGACTACTGCAGAACCCCAGATACGGAAGTCCTTCTTAAGCACTTCACTAATTATTATCAACTACTTAGATTAATATCGCCGCCCTATCCAGAAATGCTCAGTGGCTACAATAAATAACAAACAACCAACAAATAAGAAACATCCCAAATGACGTCCCAAAACTTGAAAACTCCACTGCTTCCCTGCCTATCATCCATAAGAGCAAACCCTTCAGCCAATCCTAAACATGCTTCCCAATGCAAATTCACATCTAGGTTTAAAACATTTCTTCTTACCACACCATCCTGCCATGCTCACCTACTCTTACTCCCTTGACTCAGATCCAGGCGAGATCCCTCCCTTGTCCCCTATCGTCCCTCCCATTCCCACACCCACCTCCAGTCAAACTGTAGCTGTCCCCAAACTGTACAACTCTCCCACCACCCATCCCTCCAAACAAATACAGCATTCAATTCAAAACAACCATAGCAAGGAAGTAATAGCAAGATACTCTAAGGAGAAACATCAAACGACACCTTTCCAGGGTGGTCTCCTGGCTCTGTAGGTCCTTTTTCCTCTGTTCAGGTAGCCAAGATGGTAACATTAGGGGTATCAAACTTGTTTGGTTGGAGGGAAAGATCCAGTCCACAAGGCTTCTTGTCAACCAAAAGATCCACATCTGGGTGGGACGAAGGGTGGAAGCAGCATTAACCAGTGACTGGCATTACCCTTGCTGCTGCCATTGCCCACTGTATTGGTGGGGGAGTTAACACCAGGGATCCAGGTTTTCTGTTTCCCAAAGAAAAATGGAGTAAACCACAGATTTTACCTTTTACTGGAGGCAAACATGGATTTCTCAATTTACCGGAGAAACCCACGTATTTTGCAGTTTTCAAAGAGCTCCCTGCAGGCTGGTAGAGTTGAGGCCCCCATAGGGAGGGAGGGAGGGAGTTGGGCAGGGTTGGGGCTGCTGTCCAGCTGGGCAGTGCCTGAGGCTTGGGGCCACAATGTGCGGCCACAGAGCCCTGGTGGGGACTGGGATGGGGCCGGCTCCCTACCACTGCGCATGCTCCCAGAGGGCATAGGGGACCTGTGCTCCTCAGATGTGGACTTGGCAGACTTGGGCGGGGGGGGCTGCTCCCTGCCACTGCATGCACTCCCAGGCGGAAAGGGGTGGCCTGTGCCCCCCAGATCTGTGTGCAAGGTGGGGGCTGCATGCTGCTCGTGCTTCAGGCTTGTGCTTCTGGCCCTGCTGCCCTCCTCCAGGGCCTCTGCAGCCCAGCATGTCATGCCTGCCATGGCAGGGAACAGTAGAGCCACACAGGAAGCTGCCTGCCACTGCAAGTTCTGCACGCAACCCTGCACTGCTGCCCCTGCTGCAGCCATGCAGGCAAGAGACACATCACCAGGGCAGCACAGAGCTTGCAGCAGCAGATAGCTTCCTGCACTCCCGGGTTGCATATACTGGGCTGCGGAGGCCCTGGGGGAGGGCAGCAGGGCCAGAAGCATGAGCCTGAAGCACAAGCAGTGTGCAGCCCCCACCCTGCACACGGATCTGGGGCACATGGGCCACCCCTTCCCCCCACAGGAGTGCATGCAGCGGCAGTGAGCAGCCCCCCATGCCCACGTCTGCAGAGTATAGCCTTCATGCCCCCTCCCCACACACATCTGGAGAGCACAGGTCCCCGATGCCCCCTGGGAGCATGCACAGTGGTGGGGAGTCGGCCCCACCCCCTGGACGAACCACCTGCTGCCCCATCCCCGCCAGGAGTCTGTGGCGCACATTGTGGCCCCAAGCCCCAGGCACTGCCCAGCTGGACAGCTGGCCCCAACCAAGTGGGCAGCCCCAACCCCATATACATATCTGGGGGGCATGGGTCCCCCCTCCCCCCGGAGTGCACACAGCAGCGGGGATCAGCCCCTGCCCAAGCCTGCAGCAGGCAGGCGGGGGGGGGGGGGGGGGAGCCAGGCTCTGCGCTGTTGCAGCATCTGTTGCCTCCTGCCAGGGGCAAGGGGCTGTGGTCCCGGGTCCCTGGCCCCATAGCCCTGGCATCTGGGAGCCCCCTCCAACAGGACTGGGGTAGTAGGGTCTGTGGGTGAGGGATGAGGGGCACTTTCATTTTAATTACGGATTTGGGGGGTTTTATGAGAGAATTTGCAATTTTTTTTATCAGGGAAAACCAGGATCCCACAGCAACTGCCACTGTCCACCTGCTTCCACTGAAACGCATCCCCAGGGGGATCTCAACGTACACATTCACCAATAGAGTAACCAGCACCCAGCGAGTTAACACCACTGCTCAACCTAGAAATTCTGCAAAAGGTGGACAGTGGCAGTGCTAATTGCCTGGACACTAACAGATTTTGTAACCCTGCAGGCTGGATCTGGAGATAGATTTTTCCAGGCCTCAAGAAGCCCCACAGAATGGATGACTCATCTTGGTGGACTGGATCTGGCCTGGGGGTTGTAACATGTTTAACAACCTATGTTATATTAGTATGAACCAATGGTCTCATCTCCTCCTAAAGAATTTTACTTTTCTGTTTTTAATGTTCTATTTTAGGAAAGATACATCAAACTGAGGACACCTTACATGATAATCTGCCAGAAGAAACAGACAAGACAACTGACTATAGTACACTGTACATGAGCTGCATGAATTCAAGAGCACGTGTTAAACCTGCCTCACAAGTGTCTCTCTCTCTCTCTATCACGTTTCTAATGCACAGATTTCTAACATATCACAATTTACCATTTCGCTCTATAGTTGATCCATGCCTTCATACTACTGGTGTAAGATGCACAGAATGGGACCCTAAGAACTTCAGCCATATCCTTTTCAACATCTAGCTTTACAATATTTAAATATGATTTTCTTCAGAATTAGCTAAGCCAAATACATAATGGTGAAAATATTTGGATACGTCAAGAGTATCTGTACTCAGCACAAGTTCCATCTTACTGGTGATTAACAACTCTGTACTACTCTAATGTCAATTTTAAAAGCATTTTACAAACATTAAATGATTAATGTTTAAGGCTCATAACATCATCCTACAAAGTAAGTACGATAATTATTTCCGTTTTATGGAAGAGGCACAATAGCCAAACAACTTATCCAAGGACACAGAAAATATTCATGATAAAATGCATAACAGAGCTTAGATCTCCTGACTGAAAATCCTGTGATTCTATGACAATACCAACCTTTTTCTTCTGTTGCACCAGAGTTCATTCAGTTTACTGAATAAACGAATATGCTTTGTATCTTGTATGGGAGATATCTGTAAATTAAATCTTAGGTTTTCAAGCCACAGCATTATACTAAATACATAAATGTCTATAGCTAGTAAAATCTGTCTATAAATATTTTTCCTGTGCATTTTATAAAAGCCTATCAATTTTCTCATATTTTGACCACTTTATAAAGTAAATGTAAAGGTAAAGTATATACAAGTAAACACAAGGTCTGTACTTCTTTTGTGGCCAATTAAATTTCCCATACACACACAATTATCATTTACAAACCTGATCAGTGTAGCATTCCGGTTAGTTAAAAAAACAGTATGACTATGTTAACAAAACATTTGCTCCTATTAAATTTAGAACATAATTTACAGCATCACCGAACAGTAGTTAACGTGCATACAAGTTAGTGGAATTTTTAATGGATTTAAATGCAAACGACACTGATTTAAAGAATCTCAAAACTGAATACCCAAGGTACAAAAAGACTGAATGAAAGAAAGAATATAGTCATATTTTAGGTGACTGTGCATACTCTTTATAACCTTTCATATAATTATATGAAAGCTTTCCCATTTTAAACTGCTTTTTTCATTTCTACATAGTTATTTTCTTCTTTTTAAATATGTATGTATTTGAATACTTTAATCAATAAATTCACTTAATTCTCTCATGCTACAAGTGATCTGCTTAACATCAGAAATTTATAGAAATAAGAATTTTAAAAGAAATACATATGTAAGGTATTTTTAATCTGATACTTTATAAAAAGACTGTAAGGAATGACTTTATTCCTTTAGTAATTTCCAGTCATTTCCAGCTGCAGTTCCACCAGCTGGAATGATCTGTGTACAAGCATGCAAAGTTTTATGACTATTTAAAAAAATGACTGATACAGTTGACATTTCCACAGCATTGGATAAGGTTGATGTAGTAATTGACTGGGGTGCAAATGTCTGAATGGACACTTCACACATTCCCAATAGACAGTATCCGCTGTGGTGCTCTCTGGCATCCCAGTGTTTACTGCTTGCAACCTTCTCCCAACTTTCACAGGGAGACATATTGTAATCCTGTTACATCTCCAAGGCTGACAACAACCCTCCCTGCTCCCCCCAAGTAAGACCTGACTTCTCACATTTTATTTTCACTTGAAAATACAAAGGGGCCTGTCATCTGCTGTGGTATAATATGCCATAACTGGGTAAAGTGTGGTAGAAAATCTGATTTGTTGATATGAAAAGGTCTCTAAATTTGCAAACGATATTCAAATACAATACTTTAGGCTGCAGCTTTCATTGTTACTCAATAACACATCTCTATTGTCTATTTGTTCTATTCATAAAATATGGTGAAATGTCATGGACTTGATTATAACTAGCAAAGTTTGCATTCAGCTACTCTTATGATGATTCTCCCTTTCTCATTATACCAAAAGCCCCATGGCCCAGCTAAAAGAGCAGTGGTCTGGGACCAAGGGAAAACTGAGTTTTATTCTCTTTTTTGCTCCCAACTGTCCACTGCAAATGTTACTGAATCTGCCAAACTCCACCAGCAGGATGCTGACAAACAGTCTTCAAAGTACAGACAGGGTACAATAAAAAAGTCTGCAACTAAAAGACCTATAAAAAGTTACAAAACTCATTATGTCAAAAATAATCAACTCTGTTTCCAGACAACAGCATCCAAGATCAAGCTGTCCACCATCTCCAGCAGGTCAGAAGTATGGCAGTTAGAACTCAGCATCAAGAAGGAGAAATATACCTTTGCAATTATAATGCAAAGTATTAAAATCCTATGCTATTCCAGTTAGTTTTGCAATATGACTGTTACTAACTGCTTTCTAGGTTCTGCTGCACAAATTTCATCCATCACAGGTCATCTATTTCTTAAAAATAAACTGATGATAAATATCCTCTTGCCATCTATTAGAACCTATCAGATATTGCTATTCATAGACAAAAGATAATTATTAACAGCCATCTAATCCACATCACAGACTGCTAGTACAGTTCAGTTAAGCACTTATGCACACACTAAAATTTATTTACCCCACTATTTTCATCGAAGTCAAAGGGACTGTTAACATGGACTGTTGGCAAGACTGGGGGCACTATGGATCACAGCATCTGCTCTGCACATGTACACTGGGCCTGATCCAAAGTTTAGCAAAGTCTTTTCACTGACTTCAGAAAGATTTGGATTAACCTCTATGTTTCCAACAAGTCTCTTTTTTTTTTTTTTACCTTTTTGTTGGTCTTCTGTCCCATTAAGTTCTTTTTGTGCTTCTTCAATTTTATCTGTAAGAAAAAAAAATCACCAAATTAAGAGATAAAATAATCAAAACTACAAAAAGTCAATTCTTGAAAATATCAACTTATTATTAATATTTATTAACTTTCTTGACTAAGTTATGGGTAATGTATTATTCAATGTAAATAAACACATTGTATAAATTATGTAATGCATTAATAGTAATAGTGCCCCATAAAATTTTACCATGTTTTACCAGCAACTAAATCTGTTAAGTTGCTACTGACAGGTTAAAATACACAGAATAACAGCTAAAAGAATAAAAGCATTGCCATGAGACTTACAGTTGATAAGAAACCCACAGCATTTTCACATCATCAGTATTAACTCTCATAGCTCAGAGGACTATATACACGGGTGTTAATAAGCATTATGAATGCACAGAAAAATTTTTAACGCGTTCAAAAATAAAAACAGACTACTAAAATAGCTAGTAAGCATTATAGGACTATAAACAATACACCAGATTTGTTTTTCTAGTAATACCTCACGTATTCAAAAAAAAAAAAGGGAGCTCAATTGCCTTGTTAATGTAAAAAAAAAAAATCAGCCAGGGGTGGAAAAAGTGTTGGGTTTGTCCAACTGTGGAACTGGCCTATATAATCCACAGATCCAAGAGGACCAGCAGGAAGGCCATCTGTGCACAGCCCTATAAGTGTGGAGGTTTGCTGTTCCCTCGGCAACCCATCCCTACCAAGAGATCCAATGGAGAGTGATTTGTTCTTCAGTTGACAGCAACATCAGGAAACTTTGCTTAGGAAATGAGAGGGAGAGAATGTGAGCAAAAGAGTGAGTGTAGAGGGGTACTTATAACTAAGTAGTACAACCTTGAGAAAGAAAATGAGAGTATGTTGGGGGGATGGAGGGGTAGATTTATAGGAAAGTAGTATAATCATGGAATATATTTCTTATTGTACTATTCTCCTGCCCACTTAACAGATCCCTAGTTAGAAAGAGTCCTCTGCGTGATCTGTGGGAAGAGAGTTGGTCGTGGGAAATACTGCCACAATCTAGCCCCTAGTGAGTCTTTCTGTGACAGACTTTGCCCTTCCTATCAAGTCAATATCACAAGCAATAAAAATATGCTATACTTTGACTTCTCAAATCATGACTATATTTATCAATAAATAATAATAAAAAACCCAACCTTCAGAATTTCTCTACTTTCTGAAAATTTTCAACCAAATTAAAAAGAAGGGAGCCTAGAAAGTAATACTTTCGAACAGGTTTGGACATTAAGTACTAATCAGTTTGTCTGAACTTGTATTTTTAACTTTCAAAACAAATGAGATATAATATTCTACCATATTCCCTTTGCACATTAAAAACTAATCCTTCAAACCTTTATGCTTGTAAATAACTTCACTTCTGTAAACAGTCCCATGACATATCAGGATTCATGTTCATGGGACTCACCCAAAGCTTATTTGGTACAAAAAAGCTTTAAAAAAAAAAAAAAAAAAAAAAAGTCTACAGATGGCGTCTTACAGGGCAAACTTCTGTCCCCCTTCAGGTTGGTGGAATTGTATAATTAATTTCAAAGAGAAAAGGTTCTGCCTCTAAGTCTGCAATGCATGATTTTTTTCACCTTACTGGCTATTAGTTGCTACTACAAATGCTATCAAACAAAAAGCAAGAGATTGCACATATCCATTTTACATATAGTATTCTCACAGATTTGGGGAAAAATGTTACTCTGTTATACATAAAGGACTGCTGGCTCAAAAGCATATGAACTTCTAGTAATGCACACAGAGTGCCTGATCCTGGGAGGTGCAGCTGAGGGTCTAACAACAGCTTTCAGAATCAGGCCTCAGTGATGAATCTGTTGTAAATAAATAAATAAATAAATAAATGTAGCATTAAGGGATTGTTTACTTACCTACTCATTCCAACTAACTTTATAAAATAAATTTATATCTCTCCCTCTCTTCCAGGAGTCAGATGAGAAGTATATTTTTCCCTGGGAAAAGGGCTGTCAAAGATAATTATAAACAAAAAATAAAACTAGAAAGCATAAAAGGTGCAGTTTTTAGATGCACCCACCACTAGTGCTTTCGCTTGAGAGACTAAGAAAATTAATTTGACAATCTTACACCAGGGTGGCATCTTCTCAGCGGCTGTGGGGTGCACATTGCATGGGCTACAACAGCTGGGGCTGCATACCGAGGTGACTATGGGCTCCTTCGACTTCATACCACACACGTGGGCAGTTGCGCCCCCACCCCACTGCGCTGTGCACAACTGAATCATGCATGAGCAGATCGGTAATCCCCCACCTGCAACCCCTGCACAGCACCATGTCCCGCCTCACCTGCAACTTCTTATGGGCTCTCCTTGGGGGCCTCTGGGTTGCTGATTCACCCACCACCATGGATTGCATTGTGCTACCCTGACCCCTGGAGCTAGCTTGCTCCTACAACCATATGTTGAGGGCAAGCGAAACTCAGAGCCATCCAAACCCCAAGCCTGAGGACTTGGGCCTGCATGTAGGATGCCTGCCAAAAGATTTCGAAGCATCTGAAGCCCCAGGCAGGAATGGAGAATGCTTGCTGGTAGTAAGGCCACACACAGTTCTTGAATGAATCACAAATTTGGAATTGATTTGACTTGGAACACGAAAAATTTTCTTTAAAAAACAAAAAACAAAACCCCCAAACCCCCTGACTCCCAGAACTGAGTCAAACAGGAGAAGCTGAGTAGGGCTATGCAAAACGGCACCGTTCCTTTTTGACGGAACAGCGTTTCATTTTGATTTGAAACTGCTGTTCCATTTTGTTTTGTCGAAACAGTTTCACTGTTGATGCTGGTTCAACATTTCGCCCACAGGCTATAATGGAGAAGCTCAAAACAGCCTATAATTTTGTCACTTCTGGCCTGATTTGGGTGAAACTTTGCAGGAATGGCAGCCCCTTCTAAAAGCATGAAGCCTGCCAAGGTTCAGGGAGATAGGTGCAGGGGTTTCAGGGAAACTGCATCTCAAACTCTTGAAAGCAAAACTCATGTCACATGTACGTGTTAAGCCACAGCGGGGTCAAAACTGCAGACTTGCTAGCCCCTGCTGAGGCCACGAAGCCTGCCAGCTTTCAAGGAGATCAGTGCAGGGCCTTCTGGGTTCTGGGGCCTTGCACCTCTGGCTGATGACAGGCAAAACTCATGACATGGGTGGGTGACACTGTGTGTGTATTAAGGTGCGCCTTCACTCAACTGGCACCAAGGCAAGAAGCAGGGCAGTTCAAACAATGCTGCCTTTTATGCAGTTTTTCCATCCCTTCCCCAGAGCACTGGGATTGGAAGTGACCTCAGGGAAGGATGACTGTGTAGCTGGGCAGTGACTATCAGTAATGAGAGCAGTCCTTCCCCGCTCCCTCTCCTTCCTTTAGTTCCTGTTTCCCTGCAGGCAAGCCCACCTTGAGCTTCAAAACTCAAAATGTTTCGAAAATTTCAAAACGTTTTGACTTGCCTCGTTTTGTTTTGAGGCTGTTTCAAAGCTCTCTGTTTTGTTTCGATTTTGCTGTTTTGAGCTTGAAATGAGTCAAAACAGCGTTGAAACAAAACTGCCAGAGAAATTTCACAAAGCCCTACTGAGCAGACAAGTGGAGCCCCAAGACCCTGGCTACTCGTATTGCCAGAGCACAGGGCAGAGGCAGCCAGATGAGAGTCCGGGGTTGCATGTGAACTCCTCAAAGGTTGCTATTTGCAGAGCCATTTTTAAAAGTCCATATCTTTTAAAACTTACTTAACAGTTGATGAACTTTAATAGTTCATTATGTTGTATGTTAGAGGATTTAACCAACAGTATATATTCAAAGCGAAACGGCAAGTGAGCATTGTTTCTATTCTTCTAGGCCTAGGTGGTAATCCAGGTAAGCTCTAGTTTGCTAAGAAACAATAAGATGGTATTTCACAGTCTAAAAATGTAGGTGGAATATTTACCTTGTTTCCCCTAAGGTTTTGAAATACACAAAACTCGTAAGACACGACATTTATCATCTCTTCAGAGGCTTTAAAAGGTAATGTAAATTTTTATTTGATTACACTAATGTCTGAAGTTTTATCACTTAGGGAGTTTTAAGTGTTAGCATATTTCATGTACAAGTGACATAAAATTCAAATATTTAATTTAGAATCACATTTTAGAAAAAATGTTTGTAAATGTTTTAGATGTGTTCTACATTAGATCGCTAGGAAAATTAATAATACATGTTTTGATTTCTGGTGTATTTTGTTTTCCTAAATTCAAAAAAACTGTAACAAGGGTCCATCAGAAATTCCTAAACAAGCACAGTCTATAACCATAAACAATGAAAAACAGATTATGGAAATAATAATTATGTAAATACACACACTAGGTATGAAGCCAGACAATGTCTCACTTCCTGAAAGTCCTATATTCCTCAATAAATTATGTGCTGTTGCATACATGCCTATGCAACATGTGCATGAATACACACCAGCTTGTATATGAATATATACAAGCTTCCTATCTTAAACACAAAAAAATTTCAGTATTGGTAATAACAACAAGAAGCACCACTGTGCATTATTCAACAAAGTGAGCAAACAATTGCACAGCAAGAATAATGCATCATAAAAAGTACTTTGGTCACATATTTAACAAGTGCTGCTTAGTTTTAATTACATATGGTAATATTTCACAAGTCTCTCACTGCAGTACTCGGTTATTAAATCTTTCCTGAGAAGTGTGGAGAGACTTTCATTTATTTTTTTAAATGAAGTGTTTTGATTGTTTTGGGTCTACTGACTTAAAATTCACCGAGTACTACATATCTGCAGTAATCCTTATCAGACATCTACCTCCTTTTATTATTACAGCAGATGCTAAAGTCAAGTTTAACATCATGCTAATTAAAATCTGTTAGTTTTCTAACATTTTTCAACTGAAGGCAGCCTTTCATGTATGTCTGATAAAACAATATAATTTGGTTTTTCAGATACAGGAATAATTGGGGTTCTGTGAAGGGTTTTGGAGTTAAGATGACATAACATGTTTTGAATCTCTGCACAGAACTCACGGTGCAACACTCCTTCCCTATTTTCTTTTGGAAATCTCACAGGTGCATAAACATTATTGCCATAAAGTGATTATCCTTTGTATTTCTTTTCTCTAGTTAAATTAGTATTTTTTAAGAGCTTGCACATCAAACCAGTTTAGAGGCAAGGCAATAACCAAACTAAATTCCCCTGATTGTAAGTTCCTTTGAAAACCTCTTTAGAAACATAATGTACAGAAAAGCCAGGAGCAACAGTAAAATGAACTGAAAAGTGAAAAAAATATATTGAAGAGTCAGTGCTACTTAACTACCTAATTAAAAATATAATTAGAACTGACACATAATTAAACCTAAAGTAAACTTCATAGATGTATCCATTATTACAGATTACACCAACTGAACCCATCATCTGATATTTTGTGGTTTCCAAAATATAAATCTCTATCAGTAGAGCAGGGAAAGTAAACTGTAATAAAGGGAAGATTTTAACATGCACCCAACAGACTTCTAGTATAGTAAAAGCTATAAGGAAAAAACATTTTTAAGTATTTTTTTTTTATTATTTCTTAAACTCAGAGGAAAGTAGGACTGAGAGGGACCTCGCGAAGTCATCTAGTCCAGCCCTCTGCTCAAGGCAAAATCATCCCCAAGTAAATCATCCCAGCCAAGTGTCTGTCCAACTAGTATGGAAGCTCCATCCATGGAAATATTCAGCTTCTCTAGTTAGCCTCTTCCTGACAACCCTCATAGTCAGAAAGAAAGTTCCACCTAATTCCCAACCTGAATTTCTTCTACTGCAACATAAATTCATTGCTTCTAGTCCTGCCCCTTACAAACACAGAGAAAAACCCCATTTCCATCATTTTTGTAATCACCCTTCAGGTATTTGAAGACTTATTGAATTCCCCTCTGTCTTCTCTTCTCCAGACTAAATAGCCGTACCTCTTTCAGCCTTTCCTCATAAGCAGGGACCTTCTGAAATCGTGGTAGCTACCCAAGTCACAATTTTGGTAGGTTCCTATTAATAAGTCATGCTTCCTGGGATCCTAATCATTTTTGTTACTCTCTGCTGAACTCTTTCCAAACTGTTCACATCCGTCTTGAAGTGTGGGGCCCAGAACTGGACACAGTACTCCAAGTGAGGCCTTGTAAGTGCTGAATAGTGCAGAAGAATCACTTCCCTTGATTTGCAAGTAACATTCCTATTAATACAACCCAGGATGCTGTTGGCCTTTTTTTTGTAACAAGAGCTCACTTTTGGGTCATATTCAGCTTATGGCCTTCTCTACAGGACTGCAGCCTTGCCAGTCATTCTGCAGTCTATATTTGCGCGTGCAATTATTCCATCCTAAATGCAGAACTTTGCACTTGTCCTCACTTAATGTCATCTGACTAACTGTGGACCAATTCTCCAATCTATCCAGGTCATTTGGATCAGAGCCCGCCCCTCCATAGCATCCCCAGTTCTACCCAACTTGGTGTCATCTGCAAGTTTGCTAAGCATGCACTTGATCCCATCACTCAAATCATTAAGATATTAAACAATACTGATACTCTACTTGATACCTCCTCCCAAGCACACATTGAGATAATGAGGACTACTCACTGAGTATGATGATCCAACCACTCATGTATTCATTAGGGGTGTACCAACAGAAATTTTTGGAGCCGATACCAATAGCTGATTTTTTAAGGAAGCATATCAGCCAATACCAATCTGCTTTCCAACAAACAGCTCGGCAGCTTGAAAAGCAGTGTCCGGCTGGTAAGTCCATTGCAGTGGAAGGGGATGGGAAGGGAAGGGAGGGAGGGGCAGATCAAGGCCTCTGTGGTGAGGGAGGGAGTGGGGCAGGGAGTAGGGCAGGTGCTGCCCAGTTGGCGCAGGATGGGGCACAGGACGGAGCCCCCCAGATCTGCCAGAGGCACAGCAGGCTGCCACTGCAGTCTGGGGTCAGGTCCGCACTGGGCTCTTTCTGGCAGGGGCTGGGCCAAGCTGTGCTCGGGGTGGGCAGCAGTGACACTGGGAGGGGGACTACAGGAGGGGCTGCAGCCCCTCAAAGTTTGCCTTAGCCCCCTCTCCCCTCCCAGTACCACCACCTACCCCATCTTGACTGCAGCCTGGCCCAGCCCCTGCCAGGAAGACCCTGGAACAGCCGTGGTCCCAGCCTGCAGCTGCCCCCATATGTCCCTTCCCTCTCACCACAACAGACTTACTAGCTGCACTTAGTTCTCCATGCTGTTGGGCTGTGCTCCTCGCCGTCTACATGCTGTGCTGTGGCTGCATGCATGCACGAGACATTTATTTGCCATGTCAGGCCAATTTTCTGATACAGTCAATTTTCTTTATATCAGTGCCAATCTGATATTGGATCGATGTATCGGTGCACCTCTAGCATTCACCTCCTTCTGCCCTTTCTTAAAGATGGGTACTATATTTGCTCCTTTTCCAGTCTTCAGGGACCTCACCCAACCTCCATGAGTACTTGGAGAGGATAGCTAATGGCTCACTTCAAACAGTTCTTTCAGTACATTCGCCTAGTCTTTATTTCTTTAGCTCATTATGAGGATATCATGAGTAACTATGTGAAAAGCCTTACTGAAGTCAAAGTATACCACATCCACTGATCTCCTCCCATCCAGAGCCTGTCACTTTATCAGAGAAGGAAAATTAAGTGGGTCAGGCATGAGTAGCTCTTGACAAATCCATGCTGGCTGTTCCTGATTACCTTGATTCCTCTAGATCTGGGGTGGACAATTATTTCAGCTGGAGGGCCGCTTAATGAGTTTTGGTGAGCTGTTGAGGGTCGCAAGGGTATCCCTGCCCCTTGACAGGTGCCACACCCCCTGGCACCATCTTGGAATTGGAAGTCCCACCCCCTAACTCCTGACCTTTGCCATCACAAGTCCTTCCCCTTGCCCTCAGGAAGTATTCCTTTTGGGAAGGGAGGGTTGACAGCTTGGAAGCAGAAAAAAACCCCAAATCATATACTAAAAGTCAAAGACCTACTATAAACATATTTTAATTTTATTGCAAAAAATGTTTTTTTCATGATTTATGTTTGCATACTGTATATAGAGATGACTGCATCATAACTCAAAAATAAAGACTTACTCTTGTATATTGTGTGTGTGTGTGTGTGTGTGGTGGGGTGTTTGTGAAGGGGTATGGCTGTGTGGGTGGTGCAACAGGGTATGTTGGAGGATATATATGTGGGATGGTTGTGGGGGTTGAGTGAGGGGTATAGGGACCCCCCGCACACTCCCTCCCCCATAGCTCATGACCCCTGCCACCAGTGGCAGCAAAAGCAGCGGGGAGCCAGTGCTCACGGCCCAGGCAAGCGCTTCCGCACAGTGGTGCACGGCTCTGGCCAGCGCTGCACATGGTGGCAAGGATCAACAGCCTGGCCAGCCCACCTATGGTGCAGGGCTCCGCATGGTGCACATGCTGCTCCCAGCACTCACGTGCCATCGGGGG
>NW_005842147.1:979997-982306 GCF_000455745.1 Alligator sinensis | reverse complement strand
AGTGAGCTGCCTTCGCTACTCCCTGCCATGCAGGTCCCAAGACTCTGCTGGAAGGTGGACAATTTTTCCCCTCAGATCTTCCTCTCCTTCCTTCCTCCCTTTAGAATCTTGAACTCTTATCATTTCATGGTCACTGTCACCCAAATTACCTTCCACATTCACGTTCTCAACCAATTTCTCCATTTGTAAGCAGTAAGTCGAGAAGAGCTTCCCCCCTAACTGACCTCTCCACCATCTGTATCAAAAAGTTATCCCCAACGCCCTCCAGAAATCTGCTAGACTGCTTGTGCACTGCTGTGTTTCCCTCCCAGATGTCCTGATAATAAAAAGTCCCCCATAAGACCAAGTCCTGCGATTTAGAAGCTTCTGTCAGTTGTTTAAAAAGGCCTTATTCACGTTTTCCTTCTGGTTTGGTGACCTACAGCAGATAACCACCATAACATCTCTGTTGCTCTCCCCTCTGATCTTTACCCAGAGGCTTTATAAAGTCTCAGAAAAGACTAAATTAATATGCGTTTTGATTCCTACAATTTCACTATAACACTTAATCTAACATATTCCTAATTTCTAAAAAATGAACTTTTGAACTACCTTCTATCCAGAAATAAATTATAGTTACTAATAGTCAGATTCATAAAAAAAACACTAAATTATGACAGGATACTTCTCACTAACAGCCCACTAGAGAGGGGAAATAAAGAGAGAGACATGAGTAAGAAAAATTTTCATATTTATTCATTCAACTGATTTAACTATCTGCACAGATGGAAAACCCAGACTTGCCCATAGTTCAAGTAAATTTATAATGTATTAGGCCATCCGTCACATGGCTTGAAAGACAACTGAAGTCCTTGAGAATTCTCTCATCCTTAATTTAATTTAGGAAGTATTTATTACACTTGCAAAGAACGCTTCATAAATTCTGGGCAGTTACATTTCGAAATGTGTCTACAACTGCATGAACAGAGAAACCTTAGGATTTGCTTCATAGACATTAGCATTTATTTTAGCAATGTATCAACCAAGCATAACCATATCTATCCGTGCTAGGGATTTCTGTCTAGCTAGCTGTCTTGGTCA
Organism: Alligator sinensis; assembly: GCF_000455745.1. Lineage (NCBI taxonomy): Eukaryota > Metazoa > Chordata > Crocodylia > Alligatoridae > Alligator > Alligator sinensis. The sequence continues at coordinate 981,226 of NW_005842147.1, read as the reverse complement.
GGGATCACACCTGTTCACATCCCTAACACGGGTAGGTTATAAGAAATCTATAATATAGAAAAGACTTTGGATGCCTTGTTTTCTCTACTACATTATTTCATAGACATTAGGGCTGGAAGGAACTTCACGAGATCATTGGGTCCAGCCCCCAGCCCAAAGGGCAGGAAGTCACCTGGGGTCACACGACCCTAGCAAGATAATCATCCTCATTTAACTGCTAATCATCTGATCATTTAACTGATAATCATCATCATTTAACTGCTTTTTCTTTCCTTTTTTATTTCCTTCAGCTTCTGTAAAATTCAATAATTATCAGTGTTACGATTTCTTCTCAGCTCCTATCACAGAAGACTCGCTGCATATACTCCAATAGATTTAGATTTCCTTTTTAAATAAAGAACTCAAACTTTCATTGTCTTTATTTTCTTCATCTTTGATATGCAAGGGTAGAAATAATCTCTAACATTTTATTAGTACACAAAGGGCCAGACACATTGTCCTCATAGACCACTGCACTTCAGCATGTCTCAAAATCAAGGCCACTGACAGATGTGGGTGAGGGGTAAAAAGGATGTTTAACTTTCAGCTTGGCATGCCTCGTTGAAGCGCATAATCTATGTAGACCCTGGAAGAGCCGGGTCAAACTGATGTTGGTAAACCGTGGGTTTTCCCTTGCAAGCTGGCAGAGTTCCAGCCTGCAAGGGGTTGCTTGGGGCCCCCCACGCCCCACACACTGGAGGGTAATGGGTCAGGAGCAAAGGGCACTGGGTCGGGACTGGCCAATGTTTACAAATCGGTCCTGGTACAAAAAGGTTGAGAACCACTGAGCTATAGAGCATGTAAAAACTCTAAGCAAGGAGGTAATTACAGACAGGCACAGGGGCATGTCTAAACAGCCATAAGATACCTGACTTGGGGCTGCATGTTAGGTACCTTTAACATTTTAGAATGCAGAGAGCCTGGAGAATAGGCACTTCAGTGACATGGGTGCGTGATATATACCAACAACAGGGCTGATTTCAATAGACAGTACCTAGAAATACCAGCTGAGGTGGATGTTTTGCCTAAAAGGCTAGTGGTTAAACACACATGCTATAATGGGAGACAAAGGTCACAGATGCTCCTTGGCATGAAGTGATTCAAACCCACAGTCCCCACTTCCCAAAAAAGTACCCTAACCACAAAGTTCTAGAACAGACAGAGTCAGAGGACTCCCTCTACCTGTCCTG
>NW_005842147.1:971056-979966 GCF_000455745.1 Alligator sinensis | reverse complement strand
CTGCTGAAGCTTTTCCACTGGGTAACTGAGAACGCACCTCTCTCAGGGCCAGAAAGAGAACAAGCAACATGGCCCCACAACCCAGAGGAGGGAAACCTGAGCTCCACCACTGCTGCCAGCACTCTGTGTATATCTTCTTTTAGCCATTGGCTAAAAAAAAAAAAAAAAAAGCTAAGCCAGTTATAACCCTTATAGCAGGGACTAGGAGCCAAAAGCCTGCCTTCAGGTACATAATTTAAAAGTAAAATGTTGGCCAAATTACAGAATATTTTACTTTCCAATACTATTTAAACTGTGAAATATACTAATCAATGCACATGGTAGGTGTAAGGTTGGTGTGTGGATGTTATATGTAGGAACATTTATTTCTGCATTATCTGAACGTGCTAAGATTCATAAGATTCTATTATTTTTTGGTACTTAATTACGAGACAACAGATTGTGAGTGCTAACATGCAGGCAAGTTTTAAGATAAAAGCAGAGAAGCATTAATTCTGGAAAGAGATGTGCAAAGAAAATTGTATGAACTTTGCAGACAGATGCTGCCTACAGAGCAAGTGAATGAATTCAACGTGGAATAACCAGAATCCACCCCCACACCCAGCTACTGCAATTTTATACCTCCTCCAGAGGGAAGCCTCACGTTTCAAATATTCATACCAGTACTGCTTACTTAGTGGTGCGGACAGGAAGAACACAGTCACGCAGTGTGAAAGTGATGCAAACTTGGACCACTTCCCTAGGTCACAGGCTCACCTACCCTCCACCCACCCACCCAGTGACAGGGTGTCTGTCAATCCTTCCCAGTTCAAGAAATGTTATCATCATTTCTATTGCAGTACAACCCAAATGCCTTCAGGAAGATCTGTTAGGTTTTGTACAAACCCAGAGGCACAGAACCTGTTTTTTAAGAGCTTACAATATTAGGTCTTGTCGTAATTAATAAATATAGTGTATTTATAGTACATTAAAATCCCAGTGCAGACAATGCAAATTGTAGTTTTAATGCATTTTAGCTACTTGCAGCAACCCTTAGGTTTACTTCAGCTATTTAAACACATGTACTATTAGATCTGCTTTGTCTACATTTTTTAATGGTATTTAACATATTTAAAATAAACCTTTTTCTCTATGTAGACAGGGGCTGAAAACCACAAAAGGATAAGAAGCTTTTAAAAGGAACATGAGTTATAAAAAGAAGTTTGGCATACTGCTAGTTAGTTATTTTATTACTATTATTATTATTATATCATAAAAACAGAGTTGAGATGTGTGGAAGGGCATGCAGAGCAAGTTAATATGTGCAAAGAAAGGAAAATGAAGGAGTCCATAGAGTTAGAGATAGAAGGCAGGATGGGTTGACAGAGTAGACAGAAGAGGAAGTACTGAGAGGGGCAAAGGGAAGTGAAACAGCTAACCAACTGGCAGACAAAAAAAACAATCCAGATTTAGCTTGGTCACTCACACCTGAAGTATTTTTAAAGGTACTTGGGCAGGCAAACTCCACAGAGGTGTACAGAAGTGGTTCTCAGCCTTTTTTGTACCAGGACCCATTGGTAAACATCAGTGGCGAGTCCCGACCCAGTGCCCCTTGCTCCCAACCTGTTGCCCCTCACCCCCAACCCCCTTATGTGTGGGGTGGGGGGGGATGTGGGGCAGGGGGGCCCCAAGCAGCCCCTTGCAGGCTGGAACTCTGCCAGCCTGCAAGGGAAAAGCCACAATTCCTTGCGTTTTTCTCCTTTAAAGGAGAATCCATTTTTAAAGTTTGTTCACGACCCTTTTGAGATAGTCTTGCAACCCACTTTTCGGTAGCAACCCACGGGTTGAGAAACGCTGGTCTATAGCAATGTGCATAGGACACAAATGCAGCACAAATCAAAAATCCCAAGCTAGCCCTAAAGCATCTCTGTTAACAGAGAACTTAAATGGTCACAAACTCCTCCAAAACTGTTTCAGGCTGGACATAAGGAAGAACTTCTTTTCTATCCAAGCCCCCAGGGCCTGGAACAGGCTGCCGCCAGAGATGGTACAAGCACCTACTCTGGACTCCTTTAAGAGACATTCAGACGTTTATTTTGCTGGGATCTTTTGACCCCAGCTGACTTCCTGCCCCTGGGGCAGGGGGCTGGATTCGATGACATTCTGAGGTCCCTTCCAGCCCTAATGTCTATGAAATCTATTAAACTTAGACTTGTCAAATTTACTTTGTTAATCAGCAGGGTCCATCAGCACTACCATACTAATGCACCCATACTGCACCTTCTCTGACCTGCAGACATACTTTAAACTTGGGAATTAAGATATTGGGGAACTTCTATTATGGGAATTAAGATACTGGGGAATTTCTATTATGACCAGGGATTAGCTTCATACTAGTAACACCTGCTCCTTCCCTTCTTGCAATTTGCAAGAGATTTAGGTTCTGATGGGTTTGCTTCTGCTCCATGAAAAACAGAACTTAATTTTACAAAGGCTGCTCTGACCAAAAGTCACCTGCAATTTTCTTCTAACTTCTCAAAACTGTATGTAGGCCCCTCTTAAGTTGCATTTCACTAGCAAAATACCACGTGGATAATTCTGAACTGAGCTCAGTCGTCATTTGTATAGCACAGCTTTATAATTAACAACTGTTATTATTATTTGTTGTTATTGTTATTATTTTCAGTGTTTGCTGTGTGTAATAATAAATTTTAGTGTTTGGTGTAATTATTATTATTACTGCATACACCAAAACCTGAAAATGTGCATTACTGGATACAAAATATAGGAGGGAATTCTGAATAATTTTCTCTTTCATCCTTTATCTGAATACTCATCTTTATTTCAGTTTAAATTATTTTTAATCACCATCTTCATCATAATGTTCAAGAACCTCTAAGAGGTGTGTGTATACATGCATTTATACATATATACACACACATATACAGACACACACTATCTATTTATAAATGTAAATATATTATACATACATTTATAAATGTATATATTGCAATATACTATACAATACACAATAACTATAGTATATAAATGTATATATTATTTATATGCGTTTTCTACACACACAATATAGAGCAAATGTGTTTATGTATGCATATGTACATGTGCGTACACACACACGCCCTTTATAAAATTTACTCATGAAAAATCAGAGAGATTAATGTAAGCCAACTGAAACTTTCAATTATATTTAATGTCTGCATTCCAAATTTCCTTAATAAAAGCATCATTCCCTGGACAACAAATATTATCTTCCATTTCTAATTTAGGAAAATTACTTTTTTTTTTTTTTTTTTTTTTAAGACATGGCTTCTTTATACCTGTCAATTAAACTTTCCTAATTTCAGAAACATCCAATATGAGGATGTTCCCCATTACACTCTTTTTTTTCCTTTACACATACTACAGCTAAATGCTACACAACTAAATGGAACAGACATCTTCAAAATATGGACCGTGTTTTCCTTACAGACCATTTCTGTTCTACTTAGGCTTGTATACTATGCTCATCACAACTGTACCCAAGCACCTTCCAGTAATGTATTAAGCAATATGACTAACATCTGCCAAGTGTTGTTCATTCTCTCATGTTTTCCCTAAGGGGAGAAGTGTGTACAGTAGTGTGCCTTGTTTTGGTAGGGCAGGTTTTTATTTTTTTAATACATGTTTCTACATATTTATTTTGGAGAAGGCAACATTGAAGAACTGCATCCTGCATGGGAGTAGGAGGTTTGTGATGGTCCTCAGTGCCTGGAGCAAGTTAATTTATGAGCACGTAGGTGTAGTAAGTGATAGAATGGTAAATCAAACTGAAGACTATTTTGATTAGCAAGCTCCCACACCACTGCCTTCCTACTGCAGAATTAAACCCTGTGAAGGTAACAATTTGTTACAAAAGGTCTTTAAAAAAGTTATAAAACCATCCTTCTCATACTGCCACAAATAGAGTAATTAAAAACATTCTTCTGTCTGAAAACATTTACCTCCAAGAAAGATTAGATGGAGGGGAAAAACGACACATTCTCTACCTCTACCACCACATTGTGAACTTGACAGGTTTTGACAAACTCAGTTTCTCTGGTACCCAGTACAGTGATGTCTCCGACTGTGTAGATCACCTGGGGACAACATTTTTGGCAGGTATGCCACAAATTTGCTAAGCATCCTTCGTGAGGGTCATTTCAAACCTCTTCTCCTGCCCAATATGTGGTATCTGCTCTGGGTCTTACCTATCACTCTGCTTTCTGCATCCTGCCCTATCTGCACCTGTGCCAACTATCTTTTCCCCAGTCTATCATATGCCACACACAGGTTGCTTATGCCACTTGTGGCATGCATGCTACATGTTGGCCACCTCCTAGGGTAGGAAAGGAGTGGGGGAAAAATATTTGAATTTTAAGCCTTAACAACTGGCAAGAGGATTCAGAAGCAGGTACATATTTTCAATGAATAAATTTTAAAATTATTCTGAATTAAAGTTTAAATGATTTAAAGTATTCCACCGGACATTATATATTTGATCATTAATTAATTAGACAAAACTGTTTTTCAGGGAAATTTTAATTCAGTTTTCCTTGCTTTTCATTTAGAATATTCACTGAACTATATGGCATAAATTATTTGACATGTAAAATTAACAAAAAAAAAAGTTATGTAAAGTAACAAAAGTTAATAAAAAAGGTTGCTAATTTTTCTTCAGTCTAAGAAAACGGGTTTGGGGGGTTTTTTTGAGAGAGGGCCTTCCTTTTTTAAAAATACCACATTTTTTTCAATGCCCATTATATATGAGAAATATGGTAAGAGAAATTTCCTCTGGTTGCCGGGCAAAAGTTAAATTACAATTTACATGTGACCTCATAGGAGCAGGGTGCCTCCTAGTTGCTGCTACTCAATTACTACAAGGAATGATCTTTTTTCTTCATTCCGTCTTTCAAAAAAAAAAAAAAAAAGATGCATTTTTTCTAGGGTGAGTTATATGCAAGAAAATAGGGTAATTAATTTAGGGCTGTATGAAACAGCACCAGTTCATTTTGACTTCCATTTTGCCGTTTCAAAGGTACAGCGCTTTGTTTTGCTGTTTCGAAGCACTGTTCCGTTTTGTTTAGTCTAAACTGTTCCGTTGTTTTGACACGTTTCAACGTTTTGTCTATAGGCTATAATGGAGAACCACAAAAATACCTATAACTCTGTCGTTTCTTTCCTGATTCAAATGAAAACAGCAGGGATGTTAGCCCCTGCTGAGGCCACAAAGCCTGTCAAGTTTCAAGGAGATAGGTGCAGGGGTTTCTGGAAAACTGCACCTCAAGCTGCTGACAAGCAAAACTTGGGTCACGTATGTGTATTAAGGTGGAGCAGGGTAAAAACAGGAGGCATGGTAGCCCCTGCCGCCTGAATCCTGGCCGCTCAAACAAGGGCTGGCTATCAACAGTAAGGATCTCCCCGATGCTATGGGTGACCTTGCTCACTTTGGGAATGCCCCCCTCCCCACCGCCCTGTGGGGGAAAGGGAATAGCCTTTCCTCCACTGTTCCAGGGTGACCTGCCTCTGCTTCAGTGGGGTGGGGGGGCCTTCAGGCAAGAGGGGAATTATTTTTGGGCATGCTTCCACTGGTGCCAGGCTGAGAAGGAGCAAGGGCGAGGGGGTGGTGCCTGCAGAGATTCATCAGCATCCCCATGGTGCTCATGTGTTTTGTTCCCTTGCCCCGGCTGGTTTTGGCTCAGCAGTGCAGGCAGATAATATATGTGGGATCATCTGCCAGCTCAAAATGAGCCCAGACCACACTACCCCCTTGCTTTTGGGGTGTGGGTGCATGTGCAGATGCTGCCTTTTCCGCCTCCTCAGCAGGCAGAGGCACAGCAAGAGAAGTGGACTCAGCTGAGCCACTTGCCTCCACAACATCTACCTCAACCTCCTCCGAAGTGCCTTCTAGGGAAGGAGACCTGGCTCTAGGGGAAACTTGAGGAGTGTGGAGCACAAACTCAGATGATTCTCCCTTCTTCCCCAGAATTTCCTTCGTTATGGCACTCAGATCCAGCTCCAGCTCCTCCTCCTGCACTGGAAGCTCAGGCTGGGAAGTGAAATGGGGATGGAGGAGACTGTCATGCTGGTGCCACTTGTGTCAAGGGGGGGGGGGGGGCGTTATGGCTGGTGCTCTCGAAGGAGATGCAGACTCAGGCAGTGGTACTGCTCCCCTCCTTCAGTAGACCCAGAAGTCTCATGCCTGCTATTTGTAGGAAAGGGGCTGCATCTCAGTTTGGGGGGGGGGGGGTTCACGCTCGCCCTCCCCTCTTCCACCACTCCCTGAAGGCTTGCCAGATTCCTTTTCAGCACGCTTCATGGTCTGGTTGGCATGCTGGAAAATCTGTGTTCTTCTGTAACGTAATATGTATTTACGTAATATACAGAGATAATTGTATGTATGTATTTATGTAATAAATAAAATATATACATGTAAGTATGCATTCCTATATAAATTGTATATTATAATATGCAATATATGCTGCGCTTCCCTTAACAGTGAATGGAATGCACACTATGCAGGAAAGCACAAATTTCTTTTCTGGGGGAAAAGAATCAAAATAGACTGACAAAAACAAAAAGAGGATTTTGGGGGAGGAATAAATTGAAAGGAATGAGCATAATAATAAAGGGTATTAGCAAAGAAAAAGGCACTGGATTCCACTTGCTAGGAACAGGCTAGCAAGTAGGAAGTGATAGCCTTTCTGATAATGCTGAGCTGCTGGAAGACACATTCAGTAAGCTGATCCCAAAGCACAGAGAAAGCTCAGTTCAAACAATGTTTTTTATGCTGTTTTTCTGTTCCTCCGCCAGAGCACTGGGATTGGAAGGGACCTCAGGGAAGGATCACAGTCACTCATCCAGCTACACATGTGAATATCAGAGCAGTCCTCTCCTCTTCCCGCTACCTTTCCTTAGTTTGTTTAGCTGCAAGCAAGCACAGCTTCACAACTCGAAATGTTTTGAAACTTTCAAAACGTTTTGAGTGCCCTAATTTCATTTCAAAGCTGTTTCGAAGACTTCTGTTTAGTTTCAATTTTGCTGTTTTAAGCTCAAAACAGCTTTGAAATGAAACACCTGTCAAAATTTTGCACAGCCCTAGTAATTATATTTCACTATCTGCAGCTGAATCTTTGAGATCCATGAACATATGTACTGTGAATTCTATTAAAAAAAAAAAAATCAATGACAAGTCTGTGTGTCTATGTGCTGCCTTTCATGTCCCTTGCCAGTTGTATGTCAAATTGTGCCTTGCCCTTCCTACTTTCCCCCCTGCATGCTTCTGAGATACTTGTGTCATACATATTAGATATGTACAGTGGCTCCAATCCCGCAATTATTTGTGTTTTGCTTTGATCTTGACAGTAGTCCTGTTGAGCTCAGAGGGACTACTGAGTCATTAAATTACATACAAATTTGAAAAATTAAGGCTACTGTTAGTCCTCCACATTATGAACCTATACCCTCCATGCTGAATGGTACTACCATCAAACTCAAAACTACAAACAAATGACTGAAATTGCAGGATTGGAACTACTGTATGTATCTAATACACACACACACACACACACACACACACACACACAGCATTGATTTTTTTTGTTGAATACACAGTACATGCGTTCATGGATTACTTGTATTCAGTCCTCCACATTACACAGTGTGAGAATTTCTATAATCAAATTATTAAACACAATGAAAAATCAGTTGCTCTGAAAAGAAAGATCCTTGAGTAATGATTACCTGAGCTGCTAGGTTAGAAAACAACTAGGAATTAAATACCTACTAGTCTTTTGAAAGGGGAGAAAACTACGAAGAAAACCACTTAAAAGTAAAAGGAGAAAATCACCAGCTGAGTAGCCTCATGGAGGCAACTTTTTTACACTGTATGGAAAAAGAACCTTTTTTAACAGCTTTACTTTTCCTTACATTGAATTAGAGTCACTATGCTATTGTTTCACAAAGGTGTTACTAAGTTCAATTCAGAAAGAGGTTAGGACATGAAACACATTTTTATTTATAGATCTTTCATTTAAATAACAAAGTACAAATATAGATAATGATAATATAGTGTCTACATTTGTGTAGTTTTGTATCAGCCACCTAGAGAAATAAATTACAACATTGCTAGGCTCATGCCTGTTCTGCAAAGAAAGCCATATTCCATCCATATACATAGAACAGAGCAACTAACTCTAAAAAGTGCCTAATAATTATTTAAGAGTCTCCATAGTATCTACAATTCAACATTTAATTTGTGCTTTATATTTCCTCTATATATAATTCAGTATCAGGGTTTTAGTTTTAATAAATGAAAACTAAATATGACAAGAGCAAAAGATGAACAAATTCAAAATGGGGAATAGGGGTAGCTAACTTATTCCCAGGATCAATAAACTGTGTCCTAGATACACACACTTCTATCAACATTACAACTGCTTGCAGCTGGGCAATAAAGAAAGATTTAGGAACATGAATAACTGAGGTCAAAAATAAAGTAAAAGCACAAGAATCTATTTCTTTTTTCTTAATAGAAAATTCCAGGTGTGAACATGGGATTAGCCTTCTTAAGGACCTCAAAAAAAGAGCCAAAGGAAACCATTTACTCTATTCTTAGACAAGGATATATTAGAAGAATAAAAAGTGATCCATTAGGCTCACACCTTAATTATTCAATCTATCTTATATATAGAAAAGTTTTTAAAAAAACAAAACAAAAAAGTGTGAGGTATACCAGTGTCTCACAATGGACTGAATTTACTCATACCCTATTCAATTCACATCAAAGGAAAAGTTTTAGTGATTGCAGCCTTCTGATAGGTGCTCATGCCTCAAGGAACATTGAACAAAAAAACTATTAAAACCTATTAAAAATTTAGATTTTAGATAGCAATT
>NW_005842147.1:959991-971046 GCF_000455745.1 Alligator sinensis | reverse complement strand
AGGAATGCTGTGTGGGAAGATTGGGCTTAGAATCAGACATTGATGATCTTCAGGCAATCTAAGCCTCTGGATGGAAACTGGCAGAGCTCTGAGACGATGCAGAGTGCAGCAGTACTAACTACATTACTCTCAAACACTCTTTGGCAGCTAAGGTAGAATGGCATTACAGTTCCAAATGGAAAGTACTGTGCATCCGGAAGGACAGGAGGAGAGCCTTAATCAAGGAAAATGGAAATCAGTAGGAAAGTTGTGGGATGATTAACCTAAGCCATCCGACTTAACCAGACAATTCCCAACATACTACCATGAGAATTAAGTAGAAACTTTGGCATGCACTTAAATGAAGATTAGATGCATAACGGAGAAGTCCAGTTCTGCCTGGATCAAAATAAAAGGAAATTACATTTTATTAACAAAATTCACCACAGGATGCAAAGTGCATCTGCGCTATTAGAAGGGGCAATTACTTAACTTTGCTTAATTGAAAAAATTATTTAAAAGTTAACTCTAGTAGAACTGAACTTGTAACCAAGGACAGAGTGAGGGAGCTGCTCTTGCAAGGTAACCAGTACCTTATGGCAGAGCTTTCCAAACTTTTCATGTTGGTGACACACTTTTTAGACATGCATCATTTCGCGACACAGTAATTCAGTTCCGGGGGAGGGGCCAAGGGAAGCAGACGCGAGTAAGGGAGCTCCGCGGTGCCCTTCCGCAAAATTTTCTGCATTTCACGCGACACGCCTACACACTGCCGCCGACACACTAATGTGTTGCGGCACACAGTTTGGAAAGCTCTGCCTTATGGGATCATGTGCTAAACAGATACTGGTCTCCTTCAACTCGGAGAGGATTTAATGTTTTGTAACCAGGGAAGCCAGGAAGTAATTTACTCACCATTTAAAAACTGATTACTTTAAGACATTGATCCTGAAAACATTTAAGCACATGCTTAAATTTAAGAAAGTTGTATATATCAGGTTTGAGAGAGCGCCTATATCCTCTTAATTTGTGATAGTTTAAGGCAGTTCTATCTGAACCTTGGAGCAGTCACTCTGTTAACAGACTGAATTGTGCTCTGTCTCTAGTGAAAATTCAGGGTTTTGTTGGTTTTTTGGGGGAGGGGGGTGGTCTTGGAGGTTTTTTTTTTTTGTTTTGTTTTGTTTTGTTTTTTTGTTTGGGGGTTTTTTGTTTGTTTGTTTGTTTTTTTTATATAAGAGGTGAAGCCTGTAGGATCTAGGGGAAAACGTAATGGAAAATTATATTTCCCCTAAGAGATTCCAGTCTTGGAAACTGCTTTTAATTTAACTCTCTGAAGATATTTTATGGTCAGTCATCCTAGATCAGAATTTGGGTATGAATTTCTTTATAACTTCACATTTAAAAAAAAAGATTAGAACATGCATGTAATCTTAATACCACTTTCTTCAATGTACTCATTTTTTTTTTTTTACTTACATATTGCAAATATTACAATAGGCATTATAGGAAAAAACACCAATTTATATGAACATTTTAAAATATGAAATCTTCTGTGATAGTACAGTTATTTATGAATTAGATCTTTCTCATGTTTATCTCTGACATCTGTTCAAAGAGATTTTATTTAGTAATATTTTTCCTTTTCCGATAAGTACTTATACTAATAAATTGCAGGTATTGACTACTTTCTTATTCATCTGTAAAACATCCTTTATATTTATTAAGTACTATTAGCAAATTTAATTATTACAACCACTGATCATTAACAACAACCATTTAGGCTGGAAATGGATGCATCTGCTGGAAACAAAACCAGTTATTTTATAGCAGTTTCAAAAACAAACAGAAAAGAAATAATTTAAAGTATGGTTTAGAAAATGTACTAAAGAAAAACTCTTGGAATGACTGGATAGTCTTAAAGCTATGCTGATTATTTATGTTTATGGAAGACTGTTTCAGTTCCATGTTCTTGTAGAGTCCAATGAGATGAAGAATTCAACTGTCTGACCATTAAGATAACACAGAGTCAAAATGCTGAACATCATGCCCAGTATCAGAGGGCAGTGGGGGGTCGGGGAAGAGAAAAGAAAATCAGCGTGCACTTTTAACGTTTTAACCACTATGAAAAATATAACAAACAACATGTTACAAAGATATTGTAGAAGGCTAGTTTGTGTGGCTAAGACTGTGTAGAAAAGAAAAGTAAATAAACTGTGAATTCTGAATTGTCACACAAGATTTTGAACAAAGCTAGAATTTCCAAATAAGGCAATGTCTTGTTTCATTTTATTGTTTTAAAAGCAAAATATCTGCCACATATGTCAATGACTTTAACGAGTTACAGAATCCACAGGGAGAGCAGATCTGGCGGACTCTACAGACTAGGGATATTTTTGATGAACAGAAACAAGAGGGAGAAAAGCTGAGGTGCCTTGTTGGTACACTCTTTTCATTACCTGTGGGTTACAATGAAAGAACAGTTTACAAAGTAAGCCCTAGAAAAAGAGATGAAAACTCCTGTGCATTAAATTTTAGCATTTATAATATAAAGAGACTCGTCATATGAAACTAAAACCATATTTTATTTTCTAAATCAAGAACTAAACTTGAAATTATGGTTTTCAAATAATCTAACAAAATAATCAAGAAGTAGCATTATGAAAAATAAAGTGCATACACACATTTGAGTTATTAACTTATCTTCAGTTTATATATCATCTTGCAAAAATTTGGCTCCTAGATTTGCAGCCATTATCTCTCTTAAAAAAGCTTTATTTTTCAAGGAAAAAACTCCAAAACAAACATTCATTAAGACTGACTATACCAACTCACAAGTTAGAAGAATAATTATCATCATCTTAAAAGCCGACAGAATACTGATACTATGCAATCCAGACATCAAGTGTGTGTTTTTCCTTTTTTATTTGGAAATCATGCTCAATTTTGTATAGTCTGATTGAAGATGAGGGGGTGGTAAGGGATGCGTGGGAGAAAGCCACAGCAAGCTGCCACACATGCACATAATTCCATACTGCATTTGGAAATGAACAATTAAAAAAGTCTGGAGGGAGTTCACTTTAACAGTGATGTGCCAAAGTGTGCATCTAGGGACTGTATATCTTCAAATAGAATTCTGTCCTTTTAACTAAAGGATTTTACACAAATCAATACTGTGCCAGAACACAGTAGAAAGAACTAGATTCAAGTTCATAAACTTTCATTTTTAAGTAGCTACTTCTAAAAAATATACTAGGTAGAAGAATAAATCAGAATATGCTGTTTGACTAAAACACTTGAAATTGTAGAACTGGTATGGTGTCCTGGACCCAATATTTCCAACCATGTACGTTTTAGTGCCGTTAACTTTCATGCTTTAAGAAATAATCCCCTTTATTTTCTAAAATAGTTTAGACTTGCATCTTCTGCAAACATCTCTATTACACTGCACTACCTATAACTGTCATTTTTTGGCAGATTTGGATGAAAACAGCAGGGATGGCAGACCCTTCTGAAGGCATGAAGCCTGCTAAATTTCAAGGAGACAGATGGAGGGGTTTCTGGGAAACTGCACCTTAAACTGCTGAAAGCAAAACTTGTGACGCGTGCGTGCGTGCGTGCGTGCGTGCGTGCGTGCGTGCGTGCGTGCGTGCGTGCGTGCGTTAAGGCAGAGCAGGATGAAACCAGCAGGGATGGTAGCTTGTAAAGGGGCCTTCCCGGTGCTCAGGCAGAAACAGCTCACAAAAGGGACCGAAAGGCTGCAGACAGAGGCTTATGTGCTGTCTCTATGTCCCTCCCCCAGAGCACTGTGACTGGAAGGAGACTCAGGGAAAGCTAACAGTCACTGGCCAGCTACAGATGTCAGTCTTTCCGCCCCCCCCCACCCCACCCCACTCCCCTCTCCCTCTTCTCAGTTTCTGTTCCCCTGAAAGACTCCCTTCTGAGTCTCCAAATCTTTTTCTAAATCTTTTCCGAATTGATTTGGAGGGTTTTTTGGGTCTCCTGATTTGATTCAGATTTGGTGATTCGGTCTCTGAATCGGGCCAAACCTTCTCCAAACCAAATCAGTGACCGAAGCTTCGCACACCCCTAGTGGACACTATGCAGGAATACCTGTATCTCGTGTTGTCCAATTCAAGCAGCCTCTCTTAAGAGTCTCAACCTGTACCTTTGAAAAGGGAAGGGAACTAGACTGGGCAAACATATCAGTGAATCCAAATACCCTGATAAACATATGGAGCTATTCTCATCAATGAGACCCCCCGCCCCCCATTGTAAATAACTGCATTTCACAATCACAAACTAATTTTGAAATAAGGTATTATAGTTTTTAAAACTACCATTCTTGTTGGATACTCAAAGGTATTTGGCATTTAGCATCATCCTTCAGAACTCATCTCAAGGATGTAACAGTACTCCATAAAAGGCTTTATTACATCCAGTTGCTGAAGTTATTTCACTGACTAACAGATTTGATACCTAATTAACTAAAAACATCATGCCAGGAGTGTGGCTTGGGTCTCCATTTAAACTTACCTTTCCCATCTGTTCTTAATCCCTTCAAGTGATTACTTTGCATAAAATTTCTCAAATAATTTCTGAAGAGTGACTATCACCCTTACCCAAAATGAATACTGTACATGTATTTCAACAGAAGTCAGATTTATGTGCTACTTAGCCTGGGTGAAGACAGAAGGATCTGGCCTTCCTTAACTGTAGACAAGCTAAAATTTCATCATTAAAAACTGAAGTTTCCTCTTCCTAGGAAATAATGAATTTAGTAGCTGCAATTTAATTGCTTTTCATGTTAGGGTAATAGAACAAGACTGATCATTACCCACAAAGTTTAGCTCAAGCCCAAAGACAGCTAGTGGCAGTTATCAGAGGAGGGGGAAGGAGGGGAAGGAAGAGGTATGAAATAGATACAGTCTATGAATTCCACTAGGATTCATCTCTGTGCAGGTCAGGACTTTATGTACTCAGCTTTCTCTAGAATTTAAAGAATATTACATTAAAAAACCTATGTTGTATAGTGTTTAGCAATCGCCTATTTTCCACACACAAAGAATGACAAGAGTAATGTTTTCTTCCCCGTACATTATGAGCCAAACTGTTTGCATGAAAAAATACTTTTTTTCTGGATGGTTAAGTTACAACCTGATCTGCAAAGGAAGAAGCCATTATCAAAACATTAAGAAATACAGACTAAAATAAAGAGAAAGCAGATCACAATACCTATCTGAACTACTCATGTACACTGAGATTTTAAATTAACTATTACCACAGAAGGGAAAAAAACAGATATGAAAAAAACAGATACTACTGCAGACAACTCATTGAAAAAAATGGCAAAATGCACACAGCAATCAAAAAGTAAACAAGATGTTAGGCTGTATGTGGCAGGGGCTGCGATACAGCCCCTGCTAAACCCCCATGGGATTGGTGTAGTCAGCAGGGAAACTCACCCAGTGGGATCCAGGCGAGCCGTGTTTCCCTAGCATGCCAGAGGAGAACTCCAGGGAGAAAAGTGCTCGTCAGGGTCTAAGTGAGCTGCACTTCCCCAGCATGCTGGTGAAGAGGACCCCTGGGGAAAATGGAGCGGCACACTGGCTCCAGGGTTGAGGAACACATGCTCCTGGGAGCCAGCGCTGACTGAGCCAGGAGGAAGCCCAGGATGTTTAAAGAGGGACACCGAGAGAAGCATGGTGTCTGTCTTCTTCAGGAACAAAGGCAGTGCAGCAGGATCGGGAGGAAGACCTGCAGCATCACAGACCCAGCCAGCCAAGCCCTTGTGGGACGCCAGGATCCAGCAACCATGAGTGACTGACCCACCCAGCACATCCAGTGAGATAAGTAACACCAGACAGCAGGGTAGTGGTGGGTGGTCCCACAAGCCAGAAGGCAGGGAACAAACAGAGAGAGTCCCCAGGAGAGGGACAGCCAAGCTCCGGGGGAAGAGAGTGACAGCAAACCACTGAGTCAGGGTTAGCCTCGAGGGAACCCTGAATTAACCCAGACAAAGGAGGGATTTTTTTTGGTCACTATTTGGAAATAAATAGTCACCCCGTTAGAACCAGCTGCAGGAAACTGAGCTGAACGTTCAAATCCAGAGGCCTAGGGTTTTCTTTATAGTCTTATGGAGTATTTACCACAAGCCAGGTAAACAAAAGCCTGTTTCTTTTTATTTTTATTTAGTACTCCCAAGTGAGGGTGAGACCACAGGGGAAGGAGAATCTCCTCTGCATTAGAGTTATAGCTTATTGGGCTTTACTCTGTAAACAAGACAAGTAACCAAACTGAGTTGGAGAGGAATCTAGATCCAGTGATCCTACATACCATCACCAGAACACTCATCACCTGAGAGGAAAGGGGCAGAGAATAGGGCTGGAGGAGCCCTGCAGAAGACCGGCCTCTTGTCAGGTGGACCAACTCGTGTAATACCATCCATCCTCCCAGAGACTATCATAACAAGTCGTGGCAGACGAGAGGGAGGGAAGATGAGACAAAAGTCCCGGTGATCATAACTGGACACAAAAGGTGAGGGGATGCACATGCCCACACTGTATAATGAGTTATTGCACTTAATGGTGACCACCTTATCTTAACCAGAACATAGCAAAATATGAAAGGTCCAAGGAACAGCAATATAAGTTATTAGATGCACGGAAAAACTTAGTCATTACAACAGAATAAAAAAGGGCTGTCCAACCAGCAGCCTGCAGACTGCATGCAGCCTATGAAGGGTTAACCTGCAGCCCCCCAGGCTCCCACCTGTTTTTTTCCCCCCTATTGTACAGGCTGCAGTAGCAACTAGAGTCTTTTGGTTTTCCTTTCAGTTTCTACTTCCTGTGCTTTGCCCAACGAGCTGGCATGGGATGTGGGAGCCTCTGGCTGGTGAGTTGGAGGAGCCACTTATGTACATGCAGTAGACAGTGATGTGAGCCACCCACCTGGGAACATGGTGGAGAGGTGGGTGGGGGACTACTCACACACATGTAGTAGAACAGTGGGAGAGTTGCCTGCATGCAGCAGTGGGGGAGGCCATCCACACACAGTGGAGTGGGGAGGGTGGGGGGCAATTGCCCATGTATACCTGGGAAATTAGATAGCCCTAGACTAAACATAAGAGCAACATCATTTACAGAGGAGATGAAAAAGATAGGTATATAGATGATACAGGTATATAAAAAATAAAAGCTGTGATGTAGGAGGTCAAATGCAGTCCCACTAAAAGAAAAAAATCTGAAGATTAATAAATCACGTTTTTAAGGATTTAATAGTTTAAGTGTGCAACTATTTTACTTTAAAAGCATTAAAAGTAAATCCACTTACACGCTACACAAAATTAACCTGTGGGAATCACTGTCACATGATATTGAGGACAAACTTACTAAGACGCCAAAAGAGATTGGACATTTATACTGGTAATAAGACTATCCAATTACCCTAGCTATGACAGATTTTCAGGCTATATAAACCCTCATACTTTAGGATATAAAAGTCACCTACTAAATGCCTTGGCTTAAGGGGGAAAAAAGAAATCCTTGTTCACAGCTGTGTTATTACACAGACAATTTACAGCTTTTCTTTAAAATATTTAGTGTGAGCGACTGCTAGAGATAAATTGCTGCTTTTGTTCTCAAACAGGGCTGTCCAACTTCTCAGGCACTGTGCACCCCATGGACAGCATCAGTGGGGGCTGCATGCCCATGGCCTGCACTAGAGCGCTTGAGCCTCCCGGGCTGAATGGCATGCAAATGCTCTGCCCTAAAGCTGCTTCACTATGTACCCATATGGGCAACTGCACCACAGCACTACACACACTCACACAGGTGCCCTTTCCCACACTGAACAGCAAGTTCACATGTCCCCAAGCACATCCTTAACTCCCAGACACATGCTCTGCTACACTGTCCTGCCCCTGGGGTAGGGACAGGAAGCAGAAGCTAGAGGAGAAAACCCAGTTGGACATTCCTGTGCTAGAACAAGGCAGGGAAAATAGAACGTTTTGGTTGCCTCAGAAACCAGCATCCTTTCTTTCACTTTGGATGAGGTAGCATTAGATACAAGCAGTACAAAAGTGCCATCATTTCATTAATAACCTTATAACCTGATTCTGAAAAAATACCAAAGGGGGATGGCAGAAAGTTGTGTCTTAGAAGAATCTGTGATTAATCACAGTATTGCCACCGCAGCTTTAATGTCAGTTATAACCAATTCATCTGAAACTTTTGGTTGAGTCCACCAAAGAATTACAGAAACCAATTCTCCTAACCGTAAGCTTAGGTCAAGAAAACCAATTCAATACTATCAACAAGATCTTCTGCATCGAGAGATGTAGGAGCTGCATACTTTAAGTTTATTTTTTTAAGTTTGTAAAGTTTAAACCAAATAATTAATTTAAAATGTGTGTTTCCAAATATAGGAATATAAACAAAATGGGGAAAGAAAGAGGGTAGGTGGTAGACTTCCAAACGCCTCAAAAAACATAGAACACACTTGTTCTACAACAGACATGATTCCTAGACATGTCACAGAAGTCAAGAGATTTGCTGCAGTAGGGGCCCTCAATGGATGATGCTGAGGCAGCATGGACCATCCTGAGTTAAGAGGTTAGTTTCTACAGATGAAATCATGGAATTTTAAAACACCATTAAACAGCCACAACTGACTGATGATGTATGCTATGTATTAGAAGCAAAAAAGTCAGAGCCTGCCATTGTAAAGATATAGCCAAATGCTTACAAGGACTATTCAGGGTAAAGGCTAAATAAGACCTTGAGGCTTTCTAAACAAAGCTGGCTCATAACCTTTGTCTGGCTTACACAACTATACAACAGATGTGACGGCTGAACCTCAGCTGCAGCTCCATCTTTCTACACAAGGCAGATGCCTGGCTCAAGTGTTAAAGAGGCAATACAAAGATCAATTGAATATACCACCCAATAGGTGTACCGTTCCCTTTGCTGGGTATCAAAGCTTCATCAGACCTGGATGTGCCCAAAGATGCTC
This sequence comes from Alligator sinensis, assembly GCF_000455745.1. Classification (NCBI taxonomy): domain Eukaryota; kingdom Metazoa; phylum Chordata; order Crocodylia; family Alligatoridae; genus Alligator; species Alligator sinensis. Next base: position 962,058 of record NW_005842147.1, on the reverse strand, counting down.
TCTCATCAGACAAGGTGAAGGCAGCTATACAGAACCTCAGGTTTATTCAAGCAGCCAGATGTAATTTCGTATCAAGAGCTGTTAATGTGACCACCATCGCACTCCACAAACTGTTTCATGAAGCCAGGAATCTGGCAAAATGCCAGCTGAGTGAAAAAAGCGTATTATTATATCACTGGGCAAAAATAAGGTCAGCATTTAGACTGCAACATCGATTATCCAATCACATAACTGTCAGTTCCCGGCTAAGTTTTTGCCCCACTGTCTCCTTGCCAAAACTCAAGTGCTGTTGACTCATAAATGCCACCTACAATAAAAAAAACTGGTTTCACAACTGGCTGTTCAATCAAGGATGATGTGCTTCACCCTATAGCAAATGACAGCAACACACTGGGAAATCAATTCTCTCATATATATTACTTCCATTCGCTTGATATCTGCCTTTGATTCTGTAGACCAGGGGTGCCAAACTCTTCTGGCCCTGCAGGCTGGATAAGTGGCACAGGGCTGGTGCACAAGTTGAATGAATGGCTCAGGGCCAGCCCACAAATCCTCCAACCTCCTGCATGGCACCTCCTCTGGCTAGTCTGGGACTGCGCCACACACAGTACCTACTCCAAAATCCATGGTGCTTGTGGTGCCTGCTGCAGATGGTCTAGGACCTATGCTGTATGTAGTCCTTAACCTGGCCATGCACAGCATACAGCATGGGTTCCAGACCAACTGGAGCAAGTGCTGTGTGGTACAATTCTGAACCAGTTAAGGATAGGTGCTGTGTGCAGGGCAGGTCCCAGACTGGCCAGTGTGGGCACCACAGAGTGCATGAGTCCACTCTGAGACTAAGGCACAGCACCGGGGACTGGATGATGGGGTTCCACAGGCTGGATCTGCCCTGTACACCACATCTTTGACACTCCTGCTACAGATAAAGAGGAAGGGTATGTGTGGCATCAGTATCTTGAATATTCTACTGAACTTACTTTACATCGGTACAGAAGCCAGGGTCAGAGTGGCAAGGAGGCCATCACATTCAGTACTACAATGGGCATCTGGCAAGGCTGCATCCTTCCCCCATGGTATATTACACCAAAGACTGGATCTTAAAATAGGCAGCGTGTACCTTGGGAATCATCATCAGCAATATGATGCTCACACACCTTAGGCGTTCAAATGATATGGCTCAGTCAGGTGACAGGTGTCTACATGGAATGCTTCTGAAGACAAAAGATGCCACATTTGTTCACCACCTGTCTCATACTAAGACCAAGGTGCAGAATCTGACAGCTGGACAAGTCATGTAAAACATCAAATCTAATGCTTATCATGTTGAGGGGGTTGAAGTTATTTATCTTGGCTCTAAGCAATGTCCTTTGGACAGGGGTCTGTCAGATATGTCACAAGATGAATTGTTCTGACTTCATCTGCAATTGGCTTGCTCTGAAGCATTTACAAACAAGAAAATCTGAAACTTGGCATGCAAGTAGTGTCAAAACCAGATCTTTATCCTACCTGCACAAGTATATGGATACAAGATGTGGATAATCATAAAGAGAGAACTGCAACGATTGGAGACATTCCACATGGGTTGCCAATGTCATTTAGTTGATACAGAATTAAATGGCTTCATATGCAATACAGGTATCAAGAGCACCAGAAAATGGGAAGACACTGACACATTGATCAGTCACTGATGACTCGCACTCTTTAAACATATCATAGGTTTAGTATAAGCTACCTTTGCACAAAAAGCCTAAAAAGCTCATTATCAACTTCAAATAAGGTAGACAACCTTTACAAACTCGGTCAAGACCTCAAGGTCATCCTTGCTTATCTGGATTAACCAAATTGCCATCACCTTCCCTAAAACAGCCAATGACACTTGGAATAAGGTCCTACACAGATGTTAGCACAGATCAATGCAATGGACCATATTTGTATAAGAAAACTGAAGTAGTAGTCCGTTCCACTGGGTTATATGAACAATCTTAACTTGAACAATAAATTTCATTCAGAATCTCACAAATAAATCCCTTAGAGTTACTGAGAATAACTATATATATATATATA
>NW_005842147.1:954884-959980 GCF_000455745.1 Alligator sinensis | reverse complement strand
ACACACACACACACACACACACACAAACTATAATTATATGGGTACAATATTTGCTTCTAAAAGTACATCAGCTTTTGAAGCATAAAGCTTAGCCTAAACAATACATATTTTTTACCAACAGCAGTGGATTAAGTGTAGGAATAAGAGAATTTGGGGGATTTTTTTTAGTGTCCTTCTTATAAAATTACAGCATTACTCACACATATATGGTTTCTATTTGGACCATTTAAAATCAGGACAAAAATATAATTAGATTAGATTTCAAAGATTTCTTCTCAGATCAGTACTGATCAAAAGGTTTTTTTGGACCTTGCAATCTTGCTGTCATTTCAAATTGGATACATCTGTGCCGGTTAGATAAAGATTTAGCTACGTGCCAGGATACTGGATGTGGTTTTAATTTTAATTACAAATTTATTTTAATTACCTATCTTGTAAAACCAGCTGTATACAGGCAAATAAAGAAACTTCATCTACCAGAGGCACAGAACACATGCATATACATACACCTGAGATTAAAAAAAACAAAGTTTGTATTATCTACGACCTGGCTTGTAAAGTCCACATGCGTGCACACGCGTACAAACTATATTTGTATATTTCTAATAAGCAAAGTATTTTTCTATGGAAGACCACATTGCTAAATGAAGCAATACTTAACTACCTTTGCAGTTCTAAAATGCTCCAAATTTATCTTAACAAAAAATACTCATTTTTATTTTTAAATGCACACACAGTTGGTGAAATAAAGTTTTGAAGAAATATAATTATATTAAGAGAAATATTTTTTTTTAAATCTCAATGGCAGATCCTAAAAAGCAGCCCTTCTCAGCCCATCACAGTTAAGCCTGGAGGGAGAGGCCACAGAGGTGGTTTTGCATCAGTCACTGAGACTCCCCGAGTATTAGACCACCAAGCAATGATCCAGACATAAGAAGTAACTTACAGTCAAAAACAATCCCCAACTGGCCATTCTGGCAGCAGTGGATTATTAGAATGCAGTATTGTTCTACTTGCATGTTCCTTCCAGCCTTGACCCATTCCTAACCCAACAGGAAGGAGACTGGAAGTGGATGGCTTAACCCAGAGATCAGCCTTACCACCCCAGGCCAGACCTAGCTACTCTGGCTCCCTGCAGCAGGCCACAGATCTTTGCTCCCTTCCCTCCCCTCCTCCTCCAAGAGCTCAAACTGTCTGTGCTTACCCACACTGCAGATACCTGGCCCCTCTGAAGTGAGAGTAAGTACAGGCAAGAGAGAGGAGCAGCAAGCAGCACTGTGGAGGAGGGTGCTGCCTGATCCCCTCCTATCCTTCCCCCCACCTGGGTCAGACCTTCTCAGGCTGGATCCAATCTCTTGGCAGGCTAGATCCAGCCCAGGGGGTGTAGATTGCCAACCCCTCGCTTAGAGTCACTATGCCAGTGGGGGAGCTCTTCATTATTTAGCTCTGTATAATAGAATAAGCCAGAACACAGCCTTGCTAGGGAACAGGCTGTAATACACTGGCTGGAATTAATATATTTGGGAGTTTCTCACATGTGCCCCTACTGTCCATTTATGTTGTATTTCAGTAATTGTTATTACCATGGAATACATTGTTTGAAAAACTACTGACTTTTTAAAAAGAGACATAGACTACCTCACAACAAAACATAGAGCAGGGAATTAAATCTGTCGATGTGCTATTTCAGGCATGATGCCTATTTTTAAAAGCCTTATAAGCATACAAAGATAGGCTGAGTTAGACAAGATTACCACTGGCCAATGCCAAAAGTTGGCATCATTTTCACATATGTATGTCATGCTCAGTGCACTGATGGTTTGTTTTTGTTTTTTTGGGGGTTTGTTGGGGGGGGGGGAATATCAGATGCACTATCCCATGCTGCTTTAAACTAAGTACAGACATTCAAAAAGCCTGAACCTGAATTGATTCAATCTTCCCAAGTTAGTCTAAACTGTATCGACTGAAGTGAGAAGTAAGTGAATAGACATTCACTTTTGATTCAGGGAATGCAGCCACCTGCCTGCAGTGGCTCAGGCCAGAAGCTGGGCAGGGAGGGGAGGGGCAGGGGGTAGCCAGGCCCTGGCAGGCCTATGTCTGGGGAGGGGTTTAAACCCCTACCCTGGCCTACAGAGACCCCAGCTAGGGTGTGCTTGGAGGGTGAGGTGAGAAGCAGCCCTTGTCAGGCTTTTTAGAGGGAGGGGGAGGGAGCATGACCAGATCTGACCCCTAGCTGACACTGAAGTGTCCAGTGAGAGCGGGGGCATGGCCAGACCGCATCCCCAGGATGAAGGAGCGGAGGGAGGGGGTGAAATTAGAGAAGTGGGGCTGGCAGGGACCTCCAGAGATCCTCTAGTGTCTAGTTCATCCCCTGCCTGAGCCCTGGCCAGACCCTCCCATACAAGGATTGCTCCCAGCACCCATAACCAAAAACACCTGCTAGGGGGGCTCTGTACAATTGGGTAAAAAAAGCCACCAAGGGCTTCCTGCAGCTGGTTTTCCCCCCCTGCTCCACAGCAGGGCCAGTGCTGTGCCCCTCCAGCCCTGAGCTCCAAGACAGCATTGCACAAACCCCACCCCACTTCAGGCATCATGGTGGGGAAGGCCCTGATTGCCACACCAGCTCTGTGACAGCCCAGTGCAGCCTGGGATTAGGGAGCCAGGTTCAAACCAGGTGCACAGCTCTTGTGGCCCCAGCCCAAGCTGCCCAGACTGAGCCCGGCTTGGAAGGACCCTGCCCCAGCAGCCCAGCCCTGCAATCCACATGCCTCACTCGGGCTGGGGCTACTGATCTGAGCTGGACCATCCTGTGGGCACTGCTGATGGTGGATGCAGAAAATATGAGCTAGGCTGGGCCAGGCCACGGGGGCAGGGCCCTTCCCAGCCAACTGCAGTTCAGGCTTGGGCTATGGGAGCTGTGTGCCCAGTCTGCTCCTTCCTCTCTGTACCCAGGCCAGGCCATCAAAGTCTCTGCGATGGGCAGGGCTCTTCCCCTCCTGTTCCTCCCCCACCATGGGGTTGGGGGGTGGGGGTTGCACAGCACTGGAGTGGGACAGTGCTGGGCCCCACTGTACGGCAGGGAGGGAAAACTGCCCTCGGGAAGCTCTTGCTGGCTTTTTCCCCAGTAGTTACAGAGACCCTCTGGCAGGTGTTCTCAGTTGTGGGCACCTAGAATAAACCCTTGTACGGGCAGGTGTGGTCAGGACTCAGGCAGGGGCTGGACTAGAGGACCTCTGGAGGTCCCTGCCTGCCCTGCCTCTGTGATTGCCCCCTCCCCCCCCCACCCTCGTCTCAGGCCTGGGGCCAGTGTCTGGCCATGTCCCTGCTCTCCCTGCTGGAGCAGTGAGTGGGGGGGGGGCAGAGCCAGGCAGACCCCAGCTGTGGTTCCCTTCAGGCTATAGGCCTCCCCTTCCCCCCAGGCTATAGGCATCTGGCCATACCCCCCCACACTCCTGTGCTGGAGCAGCAAGGGGGAAACTCCGAAGCAGGGTTCCCCACCCTTCTCAGCCAGCCGGAGCAGTGATAAGGAGGAGAGAAGTGGGGTCAACCTTGCTCGGCTGGAGCAGACAGTACCACCTACCCAGACCACGGCTGCAAAGCATCCTGGGATGCTGGGTGACTGAGAGTTAACTTAAACCAGGGAAGAGTCTGGAACAGAAGTTCTAATCAGTCTGACCTAAATCAGTTAAGTCTGATAAGTCTTTATTCAGCCAGGTTTATCTTAAACTAGTTTCGGCCATTTTGAAAGTGGTTTATGTCCACTGAATTTCTGGTCCATTACAGGTTTCTGATCACTTAAGCTGGTTTGTGTGTAACTTCTGTTCCTAGCCCTAGTGACTGCTGCTACACCTGTCCAGGTCTCCAAACATTTCCTCCCACTATGTTGGGAGAGTAACAATGCTGCTGCCATCTGTGTTTTTATCACTAGCTCCATCCTGCCTTTGGAGGAGCTCCACAGCCTCTCTTTCTTCCTGCAGCAAACTCCCTTTTGCAAAATTATGGAAAACTAAAAAAAGTTGAAATGAAGCAACCTACCCTTCTCTTTTCTTTGGAGATGAAAGAAAGAAACCCTTTACTCAAACAGAGGGAGAGAGAGAAAGATTCCAAGGAGTTCAGGTAATCCAGCTATCTCCTTCTGGTATTGCTAAATTCAAGTGTGATTTAAAGGAATTTCTCCATTTTTTAAAACTCCACTAGTTGCTGGATCTAATACAACCAAGACATTCAAAGTTTGTGTTTTTGTTTTTTTAAGCTTCCCTTCAATAGGATGGTTCTCCAAGGCAGAACTCTGGCTGCTACTGGAAAGTGGACAGAGGCCTCTGACACTAATATGTTGGAAAGCTTTGAATCCCAACAGAAGCATAAATTAGCCTCTTGGTCAGTATATTTCTCTTTCCAACAGGAAGGGAAGTTGATCGACAGACCCTGACCTTCACAAGAACCTCCTCCATTTCTACCCTTGCCTCCAAAGAAAATTTCTTCCTTTCCTGGTAGGTTCTCAAGTTTCCACTGACCCTTCTTATGGAGACTTGAAAAATACAGCCATATGTACAAGCTAGAATCACTGCCACAACTATTGTCCATGTTGCCACACACCTGGTTGTGTCTATTCTCTCAAAATTAGTTTCTCGAACTGTTTCTCTTTCTCTCTCTCTCTCTTTTTCTGGTTCGGGGGGGCGGGGGAGTGTAGAAAACAAGCAGATGCAGAAATCCGTTTCAATAGCTCAAAATGGAATTTGCCTTTGAACGACAAATACAGGTTTCCCTCGATTTATGCGGGTTCTGTATATACAAATTCACTCTTATGCCATGAGCATTTCTAGACCCATAAATCGCTATATGCAAGGTAGATTTGCTCTTAAGCAATCGGCATAGGCACCCCCTCCCCCACCCTGCCCAAGCAGGCAAGTCTGTAGGGGGAGGGGAAAGGGCCATGGGACCAGAGCCCCACTCACCCCAGCCCCGGCTGCAGCAGCCCCAAGAGCAGCCAGCAGCAGCTGCCTGCAGCCACTGGGCTGCACCGTGCTGCCTGTCACCACGCACCTGGACTCCACGTGTCCCCACTCAACCCAGCTCCTGGGCTGCACTGTGCCATG
>NW_005842147.1:935145-954853 GCF_000455745.1 Alligator sinensis | reverse complement strand
GCGGCGAGTTCATGTCAGCTGCTCCCGGGCCCACCACGGCAGGGGCTGGGGTGAGTGGGAACAAGCGGAGCCCCAGGCAGCACTGGGTGAGACACTCACCCCAGCCCCTGCTGCAGCAGTCCTGGGAACGGCCTGCACCATCTGCAGAGGGAACTGTTAGTGGGGGGGGAGACATGCCTCTTGTTGCTCCGTGTCCCCTGGGATGGCTGCAGGCTGGGGGTCTGTGCTAGGCTCTTCCTAGGGGGCACATGTCCCCAGATCTGCATGTGGGACAACAGCAGGCTGCCGCTGCAAGCTGAGGCTGGTGGCAGCACCGGGCTCTTCCTGGTGCTTGGGGCAGGCTGCGCCGAATGCCAGGAACAGCCCAGTGCTGCCATCAGCCCCAGCCTGCTGCGGCAGCCACCTGTCATCCCACACGCAGTCCCGGGGGCAGTCCCCCCCGGAAGAGCCTGACACAGCCCCCCAGCCGTCACGGGGAACGCAGAGCAGCAAGAGGCTCACCCCCCCACCCCTAACCTACTGATTGTTCCCCCTGCTTTGCACTGCACCCCTCCCCCTGTCCCTTCCCCTACAGACTTACCTCGCGTAAACCAAATTGACCTTGCATACACTACTGACCCCCAGACCCATTTCTATCACTTTTACAAAGACAATTCTGGTATAGTAGTCACCAACAGCAGACAGTACACACAAGCACAGGGTAGTGGGGAATGCTTAGTTGGTGTGAAAAGAGTGGTGAAGGGTCTTCAGGTGTCAGACTCCATATCGCTGGTAGGAAATACAGGCAAGGTAACATCCATAGGAGAATCAACAGGCATGGGGCTCTCATAACCTTGCCAATATAACCTCCCCTAGTGTAGTTGGATCTGGGTGTGCACCTCCTTGTAGTGACAAAGGAGAGAGTTCAAACCACACTTGAACTGTAGGCTCCTATCCAGGCTAGGGCCCATATCCAGGGCAAACTAAGCAAGTCTCAGCCCGAGCAAAAAAAACTCGGCTACCTTCTTCATAATCATATCCTTGACCTCAAGGACCACCTCTTGCTCCTGTTCCTCCTCTTCCTCATTAGCAGCTGCAATCTCTATCAGTTCATCAACACTTAATTCCTCATTGTCGGAATCCATGAGCTCTGTGACGTCTGCCACCTTGAGGTCTGAAAAGCCATCTCCTCCCACCTTCCATCCAAGATCAATAACCTCTTGAACAGTTGTGCACAGTTTCAAGGAGCCCTTGGAATCCATGACACATCAGTTGATGCATGCCAGAGTATTATTTGCCCTACTGGCTACAGCATCGCACTGCTGGCTAATATTCATACTGTGATCTATTATTACCCCCAGGCCCCTTTCATTTGTGGTGCTAGTCAGTTTAGTGCTGCCAAGCCTGTACATGTGTTGGGGGTTGATCATCCCCAGGTGGGGCACTTTATATTTCTCAAATTGGACTTCATCAGATTCCAATCTGCCCAACCTGCTAGCCTGTCTAGGTCTGCCTGTAACTATAGCCTATCTTCAAGTGTGACCACGCTCCCCCATGACTTGGTGTCATCCACAAACTTGGCCAGTGAGCTCTTCACCCCCACATCCAAATTGTTAATAAAGATGTTGAAAAATCTTGGACCAAGCACTGATCCCTGAGGGACATTGCTGCCCACTTCTCACCAGGATGACACAGATCCATTCACTATGGCTCTGGGTTGTATCCTGCAGCGTTTCTCACTCACCTGACTGTCTTGGAGTTAAGCCCACAATCCTCCAATTTTCTCGCGAGGACATTGTGGGATACTAGATCAAAGGCCTTTTGGAAGTCAAGGTATACAATGTCAACCTGCTCTCTCACATCCAGGTAGCGAGTTACCTGGTCATAGGAGGAGATGAGGTTAGTAAAGCAAGACCTGCCCATAACGAAGCCATGCTGGCTGTCATTCAGAATCTTACCTTCTGCAAGCTTATCGCAGATAGACTCCTTGATGAACTTTTCTATGATTTTCCCTAGGATGAAATTTAGGCTGATTGGCCTATGGATACCCGGGTCCTCCCTCCTGCCCTTCTTGTGGATGGGCCCCACCATTGCCCCCTTTCCGTCCTCCGACACAACATTGGCCCTCTTCCAGTCCTCAGGGATTTCTCCAGGGTGCCATGAGTTGTGGAAGAGTTTTGCCAGGGGTTCTGCAATAACTTCAGCTAGCTCCTTCAGCACTCTCGGATGAAGATCATCCGGTTCCGCTGACTTGTATACATCTAATTTTTTTAATTGGTCATACACCAATTCTACGGTAATAGTAGGAATGTGATTATTCCTACCATGCTCATCCTTTACTCTACCTGGCATGGCACCAGTACCTGGGAACCCAGCTTTTTCCTGGGTACTTGATCACACCCTGATCAAGAGGCTGCATTAGTGAGGTCATGTTAGGGGGGAGGAACACAATTCTCACATTGGGGTTGATCATTTCCAGGTGTTTAGGGTGTCCAGGGGCATTGTCAAGGATGAGCAACACCTTAAATGCAAGTTAGCCTCCCCGCAATAGCGCTGTGCCTCCGCGATAATATGCTGAGTGAACTAGTCCTCAAAAACTTGGCCTGTCAACCACGCCTTCTTGTTTGCAGCCCAGTATACAGGTAACATGTTCCTACTCAATCCTTTTAATGCACATGGGTTTAGGGAGGGGTAGACTATCAGTGGCTTGCACTTAAAATCTCCAGCAGCATTGCCACACAGTAGGACAGTCAGCCTGTTCTTCACAGACTTGATCCCACTTGCAACCTTCTCTGCCTTGGAGATGTATGCCCTAGATGGCACCTGCTTCCAAAATACCCCATCTCATCTGCATTGAAAGCTTGCTTAGGACTGTATCCCCAGCAGCTATGATTGCTTCAAACCCCTTAGGAAACTTTGCAGGAGCTTTATGATCAGCACTTGCAGATTCCCCAGTCATCTAAACACTGTGTAAGCTCGTACACCAAATGAACTTGTCAAACTAACCCTTACGAGCCATAATGGGCTCTTCAGGGCCACCATCCTCTTGAAGCAGGCAGCCATAAATTTGCAGGGCCTTAACCCCTTATCGCAGTGGAGGAAAGATTCATCTTCTTCTAGGTTTGATCTTCCACCCACATCCCTACCATCTTCTCCAACAGCAGGTTCCTTACTTTCATTGCTATCTTGGCAGTAAGTGGTATTGAATGGATCACAGAACTGCTTATGTTGTCGACATTCTTCTTGATGGCACATATGGTGGACTCACCCAGGGTGGATGCATGGCCAAGTGCAGCAGGCCCATCACCAGCTTCAACGCATTTCAAAATCTCCAGTTTTGTCTCCAGTGTTAGTGATGTTCGCTTGCGGTTCACTGATGGACCAAGGAGAGAGGTAGGAGATAAGCTTAGCTTAACAGCTGCAGCTGGTGAGACTGGGACAGGTGGAGCCCCAGGGGGCTCAGGGCATGGTGCAGCCCGGCGGTGGCACCCAGCTGTTCCTGGTGCTCAGTGCGGTCTGGCCCGAGTGCCAGGAAGAGCCCAGTGTCACCACTGGCCCCAGCCTGCCATTGTCCCGTGCACAGATCTGGGGACACACGCCCCCCAGGAAGAGCCCAGCACAGCCCCCCAGCCCAGTCATCCTGAGGGGCATAGTACAGCAAGAGGTGAACCCCCCCCCCCCCCCCCCCCCCCACACACTCACTGACAATTCCCTCCACAGCTGGCGTGGGCAACTCCCGGAGCTGCTACAGCAGGGGCTGGGGTAAGTGCCGTGCCTAGTGCTGCCTGGGGCTCCGCTTCTATCCACTCACCCCAGCCCCTGTTTCAGTGACCCCAGGAGCAGCCAACACCAGCTGCCTTCACCATAGCATGACACAGCCCAGGAGCTGTGGTGTGGGGGGACAGGCAGAGCCCAGGTATGGGGGGGCAAGCAGAGCATGGTGAAACCCAGCAACTGCAGGCAGCCGTCACGGGTCGCTCCTGGGGTGACTGCAGCAGGGACTGGGGTGAGTGGCCTCACACCACCCAGAGCTCCACTTGTTCCCCCTCACCCCAGCTCTGCTGCAGCTAGAGCTGTGCCCCCACTACCCTGCACCCACTGACAGTTCCCTCTGTTTTGCTTCGTCACGCAGCCCTGGAAGGAGCACCCCTCTCCCCACCCCTTCCCTTGCCCCAACCCTACTCCCTCCCTCCCTCAACACCATGGGAACCTATCCCTATTTGTTGCGTTATAAAGTGGGTTTGCTTTATGCAAATTCGATTTATGTGTCGTTCTCCAGGAATGCATGTACCGCATAAATTGAGGGAAACCTGTATAAAGATTGCAACAGGTATAATTTCCAATAAAGGTGATCCAGCATATTGTCACAACGAGACTGAATTCTAAAACAAAAGCCATAATTATTCTTTGTATTTAGAGAGCAGCCTGCATACCAAAAAAGAGCACCAGCCAGAGTGGCATGTACACAGTTGTCAATTGGTTGTTGTGCTTTGCATTTCTTGCCACTTCTTCAAGGTATGTAGTTCCATTATTAGAAACTGGAATGTGATACAAAGTCCATTTGAAAACAATGGGAAACTTTCTATTCACTTCAATAGGCTTTGGATATAGATTCAGGGGCAAGTGCAATATAAGCCTACTTAGGGGACAAACAATTGGATCACCACAGACAGAACTGTCTCACAAAATGTGGCACAATGCTCTAACTGTCTCTAATTGAAAGCAAGGTTTTTAGGTATCACAAAGTAACAAGGACTCCAAAAAGACCCAAAGGCTGAATTAATATACTGCGGGCCGAAGGTTATTGTTCATATTATACTACTTAGGGGCCACCCATTAAGGATAGGGAACCATTGTACTAAGCACTCTACCCATATAAAAATGCAATCCCTGTTCCCAAAGCTATATCAACAAAGGCCTTTATATCACCAGATGTAATTCTGGATTCTCAAAATCACCTACCTGTGTTAGCAGTCCTAAATACCATGAATTGTATTAAAAACAACTTACCTTAAAAAGCAGTATTCAAAACATGGTGTTCTTTTTGAGTAAGTTAAGAAAAAGCAAATAATTCAGCTTAAAATTTCTTTTAAAAGCCAACATTGTTGTTGAAGTGTCCAAATACATTCAAATCTTAGAAACAGATTTTTGGAGCATACTGGATAATTTTGGTTGCACTCCATGTTCCTTGTGCTGACACTATGTAGACTCTTATTAAAATAGCTTGCTAAGCCATCACTATTACTATCCAAATAGATTAAAAAATGGTGTCTCATTCTTTCCTCCAAGGGGAAAAAAAACCTGTTTTAATCATTTTTAACTACACAGTGTATTTTTAATCACTGTTAAACTGTCCCACATCTGCTCAAATGTAATAAACATTTTAGTAGCTGACAGAAAATAATGAATATATTATGCAACTAAATTACAGCTCTGCTCTTTGCACTATTCCTTTGGCTACTCAGTGATGTGCAGTAGAGGAAAGTTCAGAGGAGCTCTTTTATCTCACAAGGGTCTGGAAGCTGCAATCAGAATACTCTATTGATGCTACCTGAAAATGAAAGAAAAATTGAGCCTAGGAGGCAGCAAACCAGTTAACTTCAAAAATTCCAAAACTATATTTATTCCCTGGCTTTTTAAAAATTCAGTTTTCTAAAATTACAATGTGCCTCATACTTAAAGAACTTACTTTAAGTATCCTTGAGACTACTTTCCTATATGGCACTGAGGATAACATTTTATCAGTTCTAGGTCTGCAGACTCATTATCACAGATACGGAAATACAAATTGGTGCTCCTGAATTTACACGCTAGATGTAGAAAGGGGCAGAATAACTTTGTCAAATCCTCAAGATGTCAGAGATACTGAAAGTCTAAGAGAACAGATGTTGTCAAGTGTAATTTTCCTACTAATGGAGCGGAAGAAAAATCATTGAACTTGAATATTCAATGCAAACTGGAGCAAAACAGGAGCTGTCGTAATTTGAACATTCAATTTCCATGAATTTTCTCATGTTCAAACCGTGTAATCTAAAAACAAATTAAACAATAGCCACTCCAAGCTTCTTAAGTGGCTAGAAGATAAGTAACAAGGTATAAACAAGATGAATATAAGGGAAAATAAAAAGCCATTTACCCAGTAACTATCAGAATAGTGCCAAAGCTGTATATAAAATATACAGGAGAAATGAAGTGTCATATCAAACAACTGAATGCAACTCATTTTGGCTTGTTTTGCAGATGTCTGGTTTCATTTTTGTCAAAGTCATCTATAACATATTTACAGGATTCTGCTTTATAAAAACATTCATGTTTAAAATATATTTTAAAACTACAGTTTAAAATACCTTGCAAAAATCACTTGCGATTTTGCAAAGTTTTCATAATAAATGATGGCAAAAAAGCAGTAGCAACCTTCAAGTAAATCCCATTTCTGAGCGTACACTGGTAATAGTCTATACAGATTGATTAGGGATCTGAACATTCTTTTGATGATCGGCAGCTTGTAAATATTATACTGTAAACAAGAAGTGTCAAATTCAGATCAGTTGGCAGGCCACAGTCCCAGTACTCAGGGGTATTAACACCACCACCATTCACCCCCATTGCCGACTGCTGTCAATTTTTGCTGCCAGTGGTGACTGAAAGTGGTAAATTGAAAAGTACCTACTCTTGCAGCAGCTGTGCTAATTCACTGGGAACTGACCATGCCAACAGAGCAGTTTTGACAGCCATGCCATGTAACCTTAAGAACCAGAAAAACATACAGCCTACAAAGATGGGTCAACACCCCTTCTGTAAACCAAATGGATACAATGCAAGAAAACACACCTTTCTTTAAAATGCCAAAGCAAGAAGAACTATACCAAAATGAGGTTAAGGTTAAGAGTGTATATGAGTGATATACAATGATATAAAATGCATTGTAGAGACATTGCGATCATCTTCAAAGCTAGCATTGTTAAACTTAAAATGAAAATTCCAACATAGGTATGCAAACACACAGGTAGAGGACTCAAACAAACTTAACTTCCATAGTGTTGCAACAAGGCAATAATCCCATAATGTTTTAAGGTATTTTAGCATACTACTTTAATCTAACTGATATTCAAAGATAGGTTGACTTCTAGTATCAATAAAAGGATAAAGTTAATGTTGTGTGGATCACCTAACTGTGCATTTCCATATGTTACCATGGATATTAGGGCAACGCAAAGCTTTGGTTGCCGATTTGATTCGGAGAAGCTTCGGCCCAATTCAGTGGCCAGATCAAATCAAAATTGGAGACCAATAAAAAGGTCCAAATTGATTCAGAGAAGTTTCAGAGATTTGGGTAGTCCCCACCTGCTAGCACAGGCAGCTAGACCTGGCCTCCAGGCCGGTAAGTAAGGAGCCAAGGGGAGGGAGGGGCTGAAGCAGGGGAGAGAGGACTGTGAAGGGACCCCTGCTAGGCCCCATCCCCTGCCTGCTCCCCCAGCCCCCCTGTGCACCCCCTGGCCACTCTCCCAGCCCCATCAACAGCTGCCCTGACCAGCCGAAGCATCCCAGCACTTAAAAATAAATAAATAAATAAATAATAAACAACCCCACACTCACTGGTTGCTACAGTGGACATCGGGGCTTCAGGGGGCTTGTGGCAGAGCCCCACCACCACAGCATAGGGCAGTGGGGAGCAGCAGCGATCGCCCCCCCACCTGGCAGGAGTTGGTGAGTGCAGGGCTTTTTTTTTTTTTGGTCTTCTTTTGTGTTTTTTTAAAGTGCCAGGATGCTGGGGCTGGATGGGGCAGCCATTTTGGGGGCTGGGAGAGCAGGAAGAGGATGGGGCCTGTTCAATTCAGAGATTCAGCCGATTCGGCAGTGGCTGAATCTCTGAATCAGATTCGGCCAAATCAATTTGGGACAGTGATTTGAATCACCGAATAGAATCACTGTCCCCCAAATCAGGCAAATTCGAAGTGAATACTAGCTGCTTCACATAGGCCTAATGGATATATATATTTCTTTAGAAAAAGTTGTTTCATTGAAACCAAAGCTGTTCACTGAAAAGGATCCATTTTGGCAGATTGCCAAACCTAATTTTTTTAAGCCAGCACATTTTCAAATTTTCTGGAACAAAACAACAAACAAGGTTTTTTTTCCCCTCCAAAATGAATTTTCTTTTAAAAAAGAGATTATTTGCACTTAGAGTTGTAAAAAACTTTTAAAAAGTCAAATAGAAACAAAGTTTAAAAATGACCAAAATGAAATTTTTCTTTGATTTGATCTAAAATTTTATTTTCAGATTATTGGCTGGTAAACATTTGGAAATTTCAATTTCTCATTTTCTCTTAAGATTAAAAAAAAAAAAAGTCAACATCTTACAATTTCCTGGAACATTTGTCATATAGCTCTGGTGGAAAGGAATGCACCAAGGGGTAAGTGAATGGAAGCTGTGGCCTTTACTGCAAAGGACAGATTGGATTTTCAGCCCCACTAAAAACAGTGAAACATAGCAGCCATTTTCAAAGAGGACAATATTTCACGGAAATTTTAGGATTATTTATCAGCTCCAATGAAAGAGAAATTTTCCATTACGAAGAAAATGCATAAAAAATCCAATACAGGAAAACCTCATTAGTCCGATATTGGATAGTTCAAAGTATCAGATACTTCAAAGCTATTGTCACTCCCCAGCCAAAAGGATATGTTTTTGTATGCTTTATGATGCAGAGAATTCAAACTACAGGCACTCTGAAATTCAAAGTCCTTTTCTGGTCCTTTGGATCAGGAAAACCTCATTAAATAATTTGTCTATCATTAAACCACTGCCAAGAGCAGCACATGCTCAGTCATGGGAAACAACTACAAAGTTGATTGAATGCAGCCCGCACTGAGCATGCCCATAGGGCACCTGGCACAAGACTGAGGCTCATGCTTGTCAAATATGCCAGTAGGAACCTACCACAAAGTTAGTTTAGTATAGCTCATCTGAATAAGACATAGTAGGCATTGTGCTCAGTCCCCCTCACTGCATACTTTTTCAAGTCATAATGAACCACTACATCAACTAGATGTTGACTTCTTCTTTATGCTCACAGCTGAGCACACCTTTCTTTCTCATTTCTGTTCATTTAGAAGTCACTTTTTTTTTGGCTCCCTGCATTTTGAATTAACAAGGTTTTCCCGTAGTTCTAAAAAACCCCATCAAATGTAATCCATGAACGTGATTTCAGAGAATTTTAATTACAGTAGCTTTAAGTAATGGGTTAACAGATCATTAGATATATACACAAGCAATGGTTTGGCACCTGATGATATTTTTCTTGTTGTTTAAGGGCAACATTGTGAAATGTTTAGCAAGTTAAACTAATTAATGGATTTACTTGTGAAAGTTTCAGAGAATTCATTCCACAAAATATGTTAAAATTTTGGAAGGAAATGCTTTATTTTTCATATAAAGAAAAAGGCTCCCTGCTTTAAGTATCAAATTTAACTCAAACTTAATTACAGCTTTTCAAATAGTGCTTCTCTAACATCCTCCTCTTTCTCTCGCTGCCAAATATATGCATGCAAATGATAATTTTGCATATACCAAAACACACATACATATGTATATAATATGTATGTAATTTAAGCCAATAACTACATCAAAATTGTATATATAGAGGTAAAGTTGCGTATTTTTGGTTTTGCCCAGAAAAAGCTCTCTCTGAGTCTCCTCTGTTGCTTGGAATTAATTGGATCAAACTCAAATGCCTTGCTCATTCCAAACCCCAAACTCTGATAAGCCCTCCAACTTTATTATACCCTACCAATAGCGGGTGATACACAGTGCATGCTTTGGGATCCAAAAACCTACATGCCAGTAGAAATAATAGAAGGTTGCAGAAATCATTAACCCAGGAAAACCACATACTTTGTGGGTGAAATCAGGGCCCCAACAAATTAAATGGCAAAGTTCCAACGCATTTTAATAGAACCAAGATTTCATCCAACAGCTTTATTACCTGGTAAAACCTCCTGGTGTAGCTTCACTCTTCTAGCCTCACAACATCTACTTATCTGTGGGAACTCCCTTGTTATTACTTTCGCTGCCCCGTGGCAAGCAGCTCTGTAGACCTGCCAAATATCACACAATGGTTTGTTTCTTCAGAGCTCCTCTAGAATCCCAGGGTGCAGACAGGAGTAAGGACTAGCTGCACTGGAAAGCCTCCAAACTTATAGTGCAATGAAAGCAGGTGGCAGGAAGCAACCCAATGGCAGTGTTTCGTTTACACAGACACAAGAAAAGGAGGGAGTGGGCAACTGCTCTTGACTAAGCAGCTCAGTGAGTGAAACTGGGGGAGTTACACTGAGAAAGAAAAGATAATGGGAATATGAAAAAAATATGGTTGCAAGGCTAAGGCACTAAACTAGGTCTTAATACCTAGGTTCAATACCAGCGTGTGCCACAGATCTCTTTTGTGATGCTGGGCAAAAACCCTAATTTTTCTGTGTCTTGGTTTCCTATAACCAATATTTCCGTACTGCAAAGGGCTACTCTAAGGACAAATTAATTAATGTTTCTGAGTTCAGTTACTACTGAGATGGAGCTATATAAATATATACCAACTGACAGGCAGCTTATGGCCATCCAACTAGAAGGAACAGACTTCTGTTATTACCTCTTTATTTGCACTTCTGAGTGTTTTAATCTTTTGTATTGTTTTCACATACTGACCAGATGCTACTTTTGAACCCCTTCTGGTTTCTGTAACTACTCCCTTACAGAAATTTCTGTAGTATTACAGTATATATTTGGGCCCAGAACTTCAAATAGGGCTATTAGTTTGGGATATCTTAATGTGCACAAGGTTTTTCAACATCTTCAGAGGATCAGGCCACTTTTATGATGACCCTAATTGGGCACCAAAGTTGATACCCAAAATCATTAAACTCCTGAAAATCTTGGCCTTAGCTTTCTTTGATTTTTGCTCCCTTTAGCAATGAAAATATAAACAAGCCTAGGAAGCACGGCTGTTCAAAGCTTCGGTAGCCAATTCAATTCAGAGGAGATTCGGCCCGATTCAGGGACTGAATCTCCTAATCAAATCGGAAGACCAATTAACAGCTCCGAATCAGTTCGAAAAAGCTTCAGAAATATTCGGACATAAACTAAACAGGCAGCTGACACCAGCTAGTAAGTCTGTGGAGTTGGGGAGGGAGGAGGGAACGGGCATAGGGGAAAGAGGGATTGGGGCGGGGGCTGGGACTGGGACAAGCTGCCCAGCCGAGGTGGGGGGAGCACGTTACTCAGGGAGCGGGGTAGGAGGAGCACAGGGTGCAGGTGCAGCAGTGCTGGGAGCGGGGGCTATGCCCTGCTGCTGCTTGCCCAGCCGGGAGGGTGCAGGATGCAGTCGCAGCTTGCTCTAGGCAGAAGGGGAAAAGCAGCAGCAGAGCACAGCCCAGCGCTACTGCGCCCGCATCCTGCACCAACTGGCAAAACTATGCCCTGCGTCGCGTCCCCCTTCGCATGCTGGCTGGGCCGGGCAGGGGGATGGGGCTGGGCAGGGCAGCCGCAGGGCCTTCTCCTGTGGCTCCCCCACACTGGGGCAGAAGCAGGCACAGCCGGAGGAGCCGCGAGAGAAGCCCCCATGGCTGCGCTCAGGCTGGACCAGGTCATGGGGCAATTGGAGCCCAGTGGCTCCTCTAGGGGTATGGGCAGGCAACTCCTGCCGCTGCACACACCACAGGGAAGCCGGGTGAGGGGGGCACATTCACCCCACACTTGGCTCCCCCACACTGCACCGCTGGACGACCCACTGGGCTCCAACTGCCCCATGATCTGGCCTGGCACAGTAGGGGCAGCAGTCCCAGGCCTGACACGGTGGGGGGAGCGGGGCTGGGCCCGCTTTGGCGATGGGAGCGGAGGCGGAGCAGGCCCGGACCCAGAGTGGTGGGGGGGTAGTGTGGGTCCAGATGCAGGGCTCCGTCCCTGCCCACCAGTTATTCTTGACAAGCAATTTTCTAATAAGTTTATAGTCAGGGAGAAATTTCTGAAGGGCAGTTTGGTACCTAACTCCCCCCTGTACTTTTGTAAGTCCCCTCCAAAATAAATGCCATGGTTCTGTCATAAGTTTCAGGAGGCAAACCAAGAACGGATAAACCAATGCAGATACTGTATTTAATCTTCGCTGCTCTAAAGTAGTACAAACACGTGCAGTAATGAGTACCATGTTCTGTCATCCAACTTCACCAACGCTTTCAAGTAGTACAGTACCACGGTTTATAACTGAATCATAGTGCATAGAGCAAAATGAGCCAACAATCTTCCTCTGATTTATAGTACTTTTACTCTGGTATAATTATATTGACTGTAGCAAAGGTCTCCTATTTTAAATGTTTGTAAAACAGTTTTAACTCACTGCATATAATGACAAGGGCACACATGCCAGTACAAAAACACAGAAATAAGTATATTTAAGTTTATATGTCAAGGAAGTACAAAACATCTCAAATCTGGATCTACATAATATTGACTGCAACTATTAAAAATTGTGATTCTTTGCAAACCCAGGGCTTTAGAAAAACTTCAGAATCAAATCAGAAGATGGGGCATGTGTGTCACTTCCTTTTCCAAAGGAAGTATTTACTGAAATCCTACACTGTTAAATGTTGCTGCCGAAAGAACAGCAGTTAACTCTCCACTTTCAGTTGCATCTGCCCAGTCCATCCCAAAATAGTTTTAAGGTCAAGTATCATCCATCTTCATTTGTTCTGTAGTTTGCCAAGGTAACTACTATTAGCTTATCAAGTTTCAGGCTCAAATATTTAAAAAGACACTTCCACAAAAAAAACAAAAAAAACAAAAACAAAAAAAAACAAACAGCTAATAAAAACTCACTGGTGTGCATTACAAAGAAACAATGGTGGTGCTGAAAAATGATGCATCTTTTTAAAAAAGCAGACAAGTTTGTAAAATTACAAGAATCAACATATAAATGTCTGTTTAAAGACAACTGGCTTTTCATTTAAAAAATCTACTGCATACATAACAGTTCATTAAAAAATTAGAGTACTCTTCTATTTTGTATAGAACTGCAGTACAAACAATATTTTTCTGGTTCCATTTGCAAAAGAAATAGTTCCAAATTAATCTACAGACAACTGAGGAGGTATCTAAGCAAGCAAAGTTCAAATGTCTAAACAGCATTAAATGCCTTGGGTAACTATGCTTACTATACTTTAAAAACATTTATCAAAATAAAATACTAGTTTTGAAGATACCTGCTACTGAAAATGTGCCAAGTTCACTAAATAAGCATTCAAATAGCATAACAATAATCTAATCAGATGTTGTAGCATGCTTTTAGAAAACAACTTTTTAAATGCATCAGCACATTTTCAGCTACTAATACTGAATATTCCATTTCTGAGAACTGGCTCCAATACCTTACGGAGGCATTTCATCACTATCAGCTACTCTCATCTCTTTACTCTGCTTCCCAGGTTATGATGAACTATTGCATAACACTGCTGCAATAAAATCTGCTGTTATGTTTCACTGTCCTATTCATATGCCTATATTTTGGCCAAGCTGTATTGCCCCTTTTAAAAATCATTTCATACACCAACTTCTTCAGCTTTCTTAGAACTCTTTACAGAAAAGCAGAAATGAAGGCTTCCTTTTCTTTTTAATAATTATTTTTAAATAACCCACACTTTTCAGGCAATGAATGCTCAACTTCCACAAAAATTGTCTGGTAGATTATTTCAGTACAACTTAGAGGGAGAGATTTTATCTTGACTGTAATGCTGAATGTTAAATCCAACCTATATTTTGAAAGTTAGGCTTTCCCTGTTTAATACATGTCCTTATTTTACAGACATAACATTCTGTTAATTTACTTTTGGTGTCTTCATCATCCAAACAACATTCATAAAAGGCAGCATTTCTTTATCCATGCATACCAAAACCAGGCTTCTCTCTCAACAATAGCTTAGTACCTAATAGCTATATTACAGCAATTCTAGTATAATGAAATGCTGTTATTGGCTGTTTATGTAACAGTGAATTAACCCCCACTGTTACCTTTCAAGAATTCATACCTATCGTGCAGAAAATGTGCCTTGCTAGAGTTTGCTAATATAATGAGAGCAAAAGCTCTCTAGATTTAGGATACTGCCTTTCAAAGCAAACATGCTTACCCGGCAGTTTCAGTCATAGAAGAAATTACTCAATTAATTGCAGACAACAAAAACAACAGGGTAATAACTAATGTACAGTAAATGCTCTGTGGGTGTAATGCAAGCTCATTTCCCAGTAATGTACTCTCTTCCATTCAAACCCATTTCTCACCTCAGTGCTGTAAAATAATTTGAGCACGTTGCATTTACTTAGATTTTTCCTAGTACAGTTTACTGCCAGAAAACAAAGTAAGAAAGACCAGTAAAAAAAAAAAAAAAAAAGTAGGGTTTGCTCCCTCATCTCTTTTTTTTAAAGTATACCTGCCAAAATTGAAACAAGCCCCCCAAAAACCCAAACCAGAATTAAACATTTCTACTACCTGCTGTCAAGGTGTAAATGATCTCTTTCAATGTTAAAAGCAAATTATTTATAAAGTTTTTTCCCCCTACACTGGCAGCAACAAATGAAAAGACTACAGTGACGGAAATCAACAAATTATCACTTGCTTTAGAAATTAACCTCATAAAATATTAATGGTCTCAAAAGCTTTAAAAGACCCCAGTAGCAACAGTATCTCCTGTTTTGAGGCTCAGGAGGAAGATGTCAATTACAAATAACTAAAAAACTTACCCAAGCAGATAATGCTGTCATCTTTTGTCATTCCTTCCCTTCATGTTAAAAGTATCTGTCAATGACTCGCCTTTAACTAAACCTGAGAGGTAACTTTACCTATAGCACAGAACAGTTACAGATTTATTGCTGGCTGCGTGTTCTCCTACAGCACCGTATTTTTGGAACCATATTAAGCAGCACCACAACAGTTTCTGTTGTATGTTTGAACAAGAGAGTAGAGACAGATGCAATAAATCAAGGCTGCAGATCCAAGTTAAAGGAATCCAGTTCTACTATACGAGAATCAGTCCCCAGCAGCCCTATAAATATGCATCAGTATGTATAAATGTCCTTTCCTTTAATCCAGCCACATAGTGCAAACAATCCTGGTACAAAAACTGATGCAACATTTTGCAACCTAGCCCACATGCAAGTAAAAATAATCCTCTTATGCCCAAAGCTAACTGACAGGCTTTGCACTTTTTTTTCTTTTCTTTTTAAATTCTGCTTGTAATAATTAAGGAACATTTTAACAGTCACGTTACCAGACAGCTGACAGGTCACCCCCCATTATGTGTGCCACAGCACACCTGCATTACCCTGCCACATCACGTTATACTCAGAGTGTGATTCTAAGACGTAATCTCTCACAGGCTTACAGATCCTAGGAATCCTCCCCCGCTATCTCTCCATGGCAACAGTAGCTACAGTAAAGACAGTCCACCTCTTACGCAAGCAAGAAGAATATGAAACACTGCCAAAAGGCCACAAATGTCAGCAGTCAAAACAGCACTCCCTACCCTCCTCACTTCATGTCTTCCTTAAAGCAACCGCAGCCTATATTTTCCCCTTGTATTTCATTAACAAGTCACTTTTGGTGGATGAGGAGCAGCTCAACACAAACTTAGAAATTACAGATGCAAACAATTCCATGTGGCTAGGACACCAAAGTCTTCAAAAATATCTGGAATAGATTCCCCCACCCCCCGCAAACATATTCTTCCAAATGTGCAATTAAAGATTTTTTTTTGCAAAAATGTAGTTGGTCTAATAAAAGATATCACTTTTACCACAAGTCCTGATTCCAAATATGTTACGTTCTTTTATCTAAAACTATACACTATGGGAATAAGAGCGCTTTAATATTCTAGTAATATCTGGAATTTTCCCCAGATTATTTTGTAACAAGCACGTCAACAGAATAAGCAAGAATTTCAGGATCTTCATCTGCCTCCTACCCCTTTCTGATTGTTAAAGACTTAATCCACAAAATACATCCACAAGAATATAATCAACTGTAGGGGGAACAGTTACACACCAGTCTACTATTTCCATCCCTCCCCACCCGCCTTCCCTCCACTCCCTGGTAGGATAATGCTACATCTGAACTGACTTTATGTTTAACTTTTGAAAACCATTTTTAAATTAGCAACCAAGACTCTCAAAAGGTAAAAAGATGTGAGCCCTGACCCTGGAATCTGTGCCATGAAAGTGGAGTGGAACCAATGTAGAACTAAAATATGAATTATGAAGCAAAAATATGCAGAAAAAAATCTGTAAGACCTGGTACCTTTCAACAATAAGGAGAGAGATGTAGTTAGCTTTGTTAGTATGAAATCAAATAGAAGGCAGGCACCTTCTAGCCTAACCAGCACATACACATATATATGTACACATATACATTTAGCTTTTGTGAGCTGAAGCTTCTGCTACATATATATAAAAGGTAGAAGGCACAGTAGATTTGTACCTTACAAACTAACCAAAGTAGAGATGCACAAGCTTGTGTGTGCATAAAAGCTTGTGCGCCGTCTCTCTCTACTTTGGTTAGTCTGTAAAGTACAAATCTACCCTGTCTTCTATGTTTCAACAAACCAGATAATTTTCTGTGCTATAAATGTATGTAGAGTAAGCACATATCAACAGTTATCAATGTCCTTAAGTTCTCATTCAGGAAAGCATCTGCGTATGTTTCAAGTCCATCCCCATCTGGTGCAGTGTATACTTAACCATGTTTAAGTCTTCCAAATACGTTATGTTCTTTTATACAAAGACTATATACTAGGGGTGCACCACTATATCAGATGCCTATTGGATCAACACTGGTAAGAGGGGAAATTACATCATCAGCTATCGGCTTTTTTTTGGCCAATGTAACCAATAATGTTTACCAATAATTATGTCTTCTGGCCAGGGCCCTGGACACCTGGGTTTCCTCTTCCCCTCAGGGCTGGGGCCCCCAGATGCCAGGGTTCCCTTGGGAAAGGGCAGTTTCCCTTACAGGTGGGCAGAATTCTAGCCTGCAAAGTATCCTGCTTGGGGTTGCTGAGAATGAGATACAGGGGGCACCAGATGCATGTGCGCAGCCACATGCAAGCACATGACTAGGAATACAGCCAGCCAGAATGGAGAGCAGCTCCCTGCATGTAAGTTTATGGAGCGGAAGGGACATGGGGGAAGGAAGGGGCATAGGAGGGCAGATCAAGGCCCTCACAGTAAGGGAGGGAGTGGGGCTGGGGGTGCTGCCCAGCCAGATCAGTGCATGGGATCCAAGGCCAGGATGGGGAGTGAGATGGAGCTATGGGCAGCTTTATCCAGGGGAGGTGGGGGATCTCCTCTCCACTGCATGCATCCCCCAGGGGAGACATGGGGGGGGGGGGGGCATATGCCAGCATATGCCCTCCCAGATTTGTGTGGGAGGCAGACGTGGGCTGCTGTCTGTGGGCTTGGGGCTCTTTGCTCTGTTGCCTTTCCCTTGGAAGCCCCATACTGGCCGTGAGCCCCCTGCCTTCCTGGCAGCAGTGGGGGTGGCAAACTGTGCCCTCCGTTGCTGGGTGGGCAGGGGGCACGCAACCAGCACAGGGCTCCCAGGCAAAGGCAGCACAGCAGACAGCCCTGAGCCCATAGCAGGCAGCCCGCCTCAGCCCTCACCCCATGTGGCTCTACTCTGCTTAAAAGCCTCCCCATGCCACCACCATATTTAAGTGCCAGGACACTGATACATATGATGCAGGAGGCTGCTGGACAGCACCAGAAAAAAAGAAAGAAAAAAAACCAAAACATATTTATGTCAGTATTTTAAAATTCCTTGCAAAGCATTTTAAAGTAAATTGTTTATCAGATTGGCGTCTGTACTGGCCAAGAAAATCTTTAATCGGTGCACCCCTACTATATAGTTCAGTGTGTCCCCATGAAAAAGAGTCTCTTTCATGGGAAAGGAAGTTAGCACATGGGGATAAGAGTGCTTTAACATTCTAGTAATATCTGGAATTCCCCTTGACATCCTGCTCACAAAACAAGACAGGATTACATACAGCTCCAAAACATTCTAAACTTAAACTGTATTATAGATATTATGGGTGGTTGGGGTGCTAGTTCAAGTAATGGCACCATTACCTCTAAGACCTCAGTCTACTTTTAAGGCCTAAATGAGTACAAGTATAGGCAGGCAAGCTTCTTTGGGTAGATGTAATATCTTTATTAGACCAACTTAGTTGGAAAAAAAAGTTCTTTGCAAACTTTCGGGCACAAGCACCCTTCTTCAGGCAATGGGAGACTCTGCTGCTCTGAGAACTCCAAGAAATGAAAGAAGCTAAAAGTGTGACAAGATGTCATTGAGAATGTAAATAGGTGGAAATTAGTAGAACAAAGGATAGAAAAGGAAAGTAGGGGAGGAAGTGGGGGACAGAAAAGTGTAAATGGTAAGGTCAGGCAGGTACCTGGTCTATCAGATGTCAAGCAGGTTGCAATGTGTCATATATCCAATGTCTATAATGAGTTCATGATTTTTTGTATTCAGTAGATTTATGAAGTCTATGAAAGTCATAGGCTCGTCTATGAAAGGTGTTTTGCAAGTTCCTTTTGAGGATTAGAACTGAGAGATCGGAGAGGAAGGGATTGTCTTGTGAGAAGTGTGCGCTCACAAGTAATTGGATATTTCCGCTTTTGATGGATTTTCGGTGTGCATTCATTGTGGTGCACAGTTGTTGTTTGGTTTTACCTACATATTTTCCATCAGGGCATTTATTGCACTGGATGAGATATATTACATTTCTGGAAGTGCAGGTGTAAGATCCGGGAATGTTGCTAGTTTTGTTGTGGGGTGTGGTAATTGTAGGAGTGGTGGAGATGTGTTGGCAGGTTCTGCATTTCTTGTCCTGGCATGGTCTGGATCCATTAGGTGTGGTTTGGGTCATATAGAGTTTGCCTCTGGTGATGAGGTTAACAAAGTTTGGTACTTGTTTAATGGCTAGGATGGGTGGTTCTGGAAAGATCTCTTTAAGAATTGGGTAGTCTTCTAGTCTGGGTTACAACTGTTTGAGGATTTTCCGTGTAGGTTCCAGGGAAGGATGCCATAACTAGTGGTGTGTGATTCATGCAGATTTTCTTTGTGTACTGCAGCAAATCTTCGTGTGGTATCCAGATGACTCTTTCCAAAGTACAATCTCTCTCTTGAGATATGTCCTTGCTGGGTGAAGGCCCTTTTGAGATCTGTGAGGTAGTGATCAAGAGTATTCTACTCAGTGTAAATTCAGTGGTACTGGAACACTTGGCTGTAAATTGCAACCTTCTTGGTGCATTTAGGCTGACTGATGGTTGTCTAGATATGTATGTTGGTCCGTGGGTTTCTTGTATATGGTGGCTGTACTTTACCATTTTGGATATTGATTGTGGTGTCCAAAAAGGAAATGCTGGCATTAAAGTATTCAAGAAATAGTCTGATGGAGGGTTAATGATAGGTGAATTTTTGGTGGAAATCAACTAGAGACTGCAGGGCTTTGGTCCACAAGATGAAGATGTCATCTATGCATTTCAGGTATAGCATGGGTTTGATGGTACAGTTCTGAGGAATTCTTCTTCCAGGTGGGCTATAAAAAGGTTGGCATAGTTTCATAGTAGCTAGGGTCAGGAGGGACCTGAACAGATCATCTAGCCTGACCCCCTGTCACAGGCAGGAATGAATGCTGGGTT
>NW_005842147.1:905508-934717 GCF_000455745.1 Alligator sinensis | reverse complement strand
TCATGTTCATCTTGGAATCAATAATGACTCCAAGATCCCTTTCCGCCTCTGTGCTTTCAAGAAGGGAACTCCCCAGCCTGTATGTATGCTGTGGATTTCTTCTCCCAAGGTGCAGCACCCGCATTTGTCTACGTTGAACCCCATCCTATTCTCATCTGCCCACTTTTGTAGTCTGTCTAAATCTAGTTGCAACCTCTCTCTCCCTTCAAATGTGTCCACGCCGCCCCACATCTTGGTGTCATCAGCAAACTTGGACAGCGTGCTTTCCACCCCCTCATCCAAGTCGCTGATGAAGATGTTAAACAGTGCGGGCCCAAGGACTGAGCCCTGGGGTACCCACTGCTCACATCTCACCAGGCTGAGTACAACCCATCCACCACTACTCTCTGGGTGCACCCCATCAGCCAATTTTTTTTACCCATCCAACTGTGTAGGCATCAATGCTACAGTCTCTTAATTTATTGATGAGCATATTGTGGGGTCATTTTGGTTACAGGCCTAACATGTTAGCATTATGTTATACTGGTAAATATCTAGACAAACCAGTATCAGTTTCTCTTCCAAAGCACACAGATTTTACTTGGGCTCCAGAAAATCCTTCCTTGACCCAGGGAGATAAGTCCACAAGTTCTGAAGAAACAGGTCTCTCTTTCCAAAGATGATTCCTGTTCCAGATCCATAGTAGTCTTTAACATGCTAAGGCACTGATGCCATGAGATCCTTCCAAATACACTGTGGCGCCTGGCCCAAGAAGGTAAACAACTGCACCTCTTCCCACTTAGCAGTGGTCACCCCAGCGCACCACAGACAAACAGTGCTCACAGCTGCTCCCTATCCCCTGGCAACCTATGCATCAGCCCCCCCCCTCCCCCAACTACCAGCAGCACACTGCCATGCACAGGCAGACAGGTGGGTGGATGCAAGGCCACCAGACCATACTTTTTAGACCAGCTTTTCTCCCACCACCACCACGCCCTACAAACTCCTAAGGCCATGGGTGCACATGGCTCTGGGCACCAGCCTGCGAGCCACCGAAGTAGGAGCCATAGCAGTGGGGGACAGCCTTTGGCCCCTGGGTACAGTGTTTTGGTCATCAGGGCTGGTTTGTCCATCTCTAGTCTCCACCATTTTTATCTGTGCCACTCAAATCTTTTCAAAAAATGCATTCTTCAGCAACACGAAAGGATAGGCACATTCTCTGTGTTATGACATCTCTTACATTAATAGCCCAGAGGTGATGCTCTCTACATTTGTGGTGATTACACTCTATAAGACTGCTGAATAAAGATACCAACGTGTGTCAAGTTCATATGCAGCCCATTACAAGTGACATATAATGTGCTACCTACCTTGCAGACTTCACTTTTTCTTGTTACAAAGAAATTACGGAAGTTAGCTCTCTGTGCATGAAAAACACATTTACCTAATTGTAACTGAATTATCATTATAATGCATCTATCACAATTGCAAGTTTGCTGGATCGGTTGTCTTTTTTCCTTCCTCCCCCCTTTCCAGGTATGGGGTGGGAGCAGACAGCAGAAAAAGCAGGGCACAATGGCGTGAGATCTTGCCCCTACCACTCTCACCTGGCACCAGCTATATTCTAGCTCAATGTTTCTCAGTCAGCATACAGATACATTATGAACAGTTATGGAGAGGTGCAGCAAGGATGAAAAGACAGATTCACTGTGTATGTGGTGCATTTCTTCTATTTTCTTCCTGCACATACAGAACAGGAGCTAGGAAACAGACTCTGCCAGGAGTAGGTCTTTTTGTTATTTAATCTGTTTTGGCTGAATACTGTACTAGACAAGTTCTCCTGTCCCTCTGTCTACATTATTCTGGAAACAGCTGAGACCAAAGATTCAAAGACCCATGAAAGGTGCACAGGGGAACCATTCCCTCTATGGTGGGGGCTTTATCATAGCCCTCTTGGCAGAGGAGACCTCTTCATCCAGATCTAATCTTTCAACTGACTGGGAGGTGGGCAACACAGTTTCTCAATTACATTAAACGCAAACTTTTCTGTGAAAATAGAAATTGAGCCTACCTGCCCTAGAAGCCATAAAAGTTGACTTGGCAATATCAACTCTAACTTGGTACCCTGGGTTTCCTGAAATGGCAAAGAAAATCCATGAGGTGTTGAAAGAGAGGAAGCACCATGAGTTCAATGAACTTCAGGTTCTCTAACTGCCCCATCATGCAGAGCAAAACTCCCACAAGCACCTTTGCCTCTTACAAGAAGACTAAAGGGACTCCCCAAAGGTACCTTGTTCAATGTAAGCAGCACTGCAGCAGAAAAGGGTAGGAGGGGGACCAACTGTGCCAATCCCTTTGCTTCTCTCTTTCACAGAGAACAAGCAATAAGCAGCAGCTTCTCATAACCAGGCAAGGCTGAATCATGCAAGTACATGAAAACCTCAGAACGGTTTTGAAAGCAAGATTTTTCTCTTGGTAGTTGTGGATAAAAGCTTGAAAAGATAACTCAAGCATAACCAGTTCAGAGATGTCTGCCTCAGTCTGTAGCGATCCTGAACCACCACCTTTCCCTCCACCATCCCCCGGAGTTGATCTGGAAATAAGAACTGCATATGTTGTATCTGCTGCCCTCAATCAAGTATGGTTTTCCTAGGTCAAAACTAATGAACAAGGGTTTATTTCAAAAACAGGAGGTGGCAAGGCAAAAAAACAGCAACCCTTTTCTATTTACCTATATTTTCTCTTTTTCTTCCACCCTTTGCCTATTTTGTATTTACACTACTTCACATTGCTCTAGTGCAGACCTGTATTAATGAATCTCAAGAAAATACTGGCACCTTCAACTAAGACTTTTGGGGTTAGGACCTTTTCTTATGTATTTAGAAAACAGGGCAGAGCACTGTACGTGCCAATTCAATGTATTACACAATATATATATATATATATATATATATATATATATATATATATATATATATATATATATATATATATAAAAAAGCAAAATAAATCCAGTAAGTGAAGTAAAGGTAAATAAGGAACCAAAGAAAAGAAAGATCAACATGAATTCTTTGGTCCGCAAGTTTGTCAGACATCACTAAGAGACCTGAGACCATGGCAGTATACCAAATGGTTTCAAACATGACTTCCTGAACCATGAACCTCATACCTTGGTCCTCAAGTCAGTGCCAGAAAGTCTTTACTTCTCAGCAACTGTTAGAGCTGCAAAGAACAGAGGTTTGCTTGGCTGTCCTCTTATTCAGAGCTACTTGTGCATTTGGGAGCTCTGTTTTGTTGGAGATGCTGCCCTTCTATAGCTGAGGACAGCTATAGAACAGAAATACCTTTAATTATCGAAGATTACAAGCCTCCCCTCCAGGAATGTTGTGGGTTTTTTTACCCAAATACTTTTAAGGGTTGATTAAACCACATAGTATATTTAAAAAATTGTATTTCCATAATGTTGAGCCATTAAAATAATTTTTCTAAATTTGAAATGCATTACACCTTTTTCCTTGAGAAAGAGTAAGCCATGAACTGTGCCCTAACTGTTCAATAACATGGGTCTAGAACAGTGGTGCTCAAGCTTTTGGCCCTGTAGGCCAGATGGGTAGCATGGAATCTGTCTACAGGCCAGATCAGTCCACCTGTGGGCCAGATCGGGTTGCAGACCTGGCACTGCTCCCTCCCTGCCCTGTGTACCAGGACTGGGTCCCAGGGAGCTGGCACCACCCCTTCCCACATGCCAGGACTGGGTCCCAGAGGGCCAGCACTGCCCCTTCCTGCTGGGACTGGGCCCAGCACTACTGCTACCCAACCCTCCATACCAGATGTGGGTCCTGGCACCCCACCTGCACACTGCTAGTGGGCGCCAGATACAGTGCACAGGACCTGGGGCTCCCCATCTGTCCAGAAATTTGGCAGTGGGGAAGCAATGCAACTGTTCTCCTGACACCAAATTCTGGACCAGTGGCAAACCCCATGGGCCAGATAACACAGTTGAGCAGCTCTAGTCAAATAGATTTACTAGCCAGGCTTAAGGGCCTTATACTGAGAGTATCTGGCTCCCAATATTTAGGTCTGGGCACTTTACATTATCTCCTCTAATATGAGCAACAGAACTAATATACATAGAAAGAACAGAAATCCCTCAGACAGCAGAGACTCAAGCTATATAACTCTTCATACATCAAAGTCAACACTTGTAATTGCACTTGGAAACAAACAGGAAGTTACTGGAATAATATTGGTGTAATGTTCCCCAGCAAACAGCTGTGTTCTGCATCACCAATAGCTTCCAAACAGTCTTCAGGAGTAGGTGCCAGGAAAGGTCACATACAACACCATCTAGATCTGAAGAAAACAAGACATAACAGCTGCTGCTTGTCATCCACACAGATGATACCTCAGCCTGAACAATTCTGATAGTTCCTCCAGTGGTCTCCAATACATAATGAGCAGGATAAATGAGAAAGCAGAGTTTTTACACCAGAATTAATCTCAAGAAAAAAGAAATGACCCTCTCAAATTTCAAAAGAATGACCAATGCCACTTACCCCATCTAATATCTGGTCAGGGCCAGTCACCGTTTGGCTATATTTCAAACACCACTTGCTGTCTCATTTGGATAAAATTTTATTTCTATTCTAGGCTGTTGTGCAATGTAAATTTGGGTTGTTAACCAGATGCCAGGGTTCACTCCAGAAGACGCTGCATGTTATTTGTGGAAGAAGAGGAAAGCACAAATGCATGTCATGTGAGTTAAGATATTTCCAGATGAAAGGGGCTATATAACAATGTCCCAAAACTATTTGGGAGAAACAGGGCAGCTGTATTTAATTAGAATTCATAACAAGCCAGCTTGTAATGCAGTCTAAATTGCCATTACAGAAGGACCAAATTTTGTTTTAGAACCACTTAATATATTTGATAATGCAGACTTCTATGTGGGTTTGAAAAGACTTTTTAAAAAAGTAGCCCTTGGCACAGTTTTGTCCCTTTATAGTGTTATATCCAGATTTAATGCAAACTGTGCTTGAATCATATTTAAACAGTGTCCCAGCAAAATTAGACTGCACGTAAATCCAAGATAACATTATAAAATGAGGCCTCATGGAGAACGAACTTGCTTTCAATGTATCGCAGCGGAGAGAATTCAACAACTGAACAGTAAACGCCATTTACTTTTTTGAGACACTGTCAATCCACTAATGCAACTAATCAGTTTAAGTAGAACTTCTTTTAAGAGAGAAGGTGCCTTAAGTCGAACGCTCTTCTCCCAAACATGACTAAAATTCCCAAGTGCTAACTAACTGCCATCTATTAGCTTACTACTATTTACCTGCTCTAATTTGAGAAGCAAATAATTATCATCTTCTATATGATTCAACAACATCCTCAAGGTGAATACCCTTGTTTCATATATATTAACATAAAAAATATGCTGCAGTCCAAAAAATACGCTGCAGTCAAGAGATTGTACAGTTGCTCTTCCAAATTAGGATCAAACTTAACTACTATATGAGACAATTCTGGAGAAACGTTTGTGATAATAATTAGCACCTTGTTAATACAGACACGTGTCTGAAACAAGTGAACAGTCTCTTCAGCTCTAGGGAAATTCAGTGGGAAAGGTACACAGCCAATTGATAATACAAAAAGATGCATAATGTTATTCATGTCAACTTCTGGCCTTTTGAATGTCCAAGCTACATTCATAAATAAACAACAGAACTGTCTGAATGGCGTTACTCTTGCCAATAAAGATAAAGCAGAAGTCTGGATCCATCCACATATATCATTCCATTTCTCTTGGCTCTGGGAAAAAGAGAGGTAAAATTATGGAAGTTGTTCAGATAAATTTCAGATCAGATTTTACCATCACCTTATGCCTGTAAAATGTTGCATAAGAATACCTGAAGCTCCTTCAACTCTTCAAGCCAAAGTAGTATATTTTCAGAGATGGTGAAGGAAGCCTTCTGAAAGAGGCTCAGAAGGAACTCTCTGGAAACCATACTGAGGTCCTAGGTAGAAGTGGGTTTTCAGGCTAATAGATAAGGAGGGAAATAGGGAATATCACTTCTACAAGGTCAGGAGAAAAAAATGCACAAATGGCAAGAGAACCATACATAAGCTGGAATCACTGCAAGGGGGACTGAACAGTGTTAAATGAAAGCCCAATCTATTTGGAGTTCTAGTCTGTTCAAATGAAATGAAGAACAGGTAACCAGGAACAAGGCTACTTTACATTCTCACTCAAACTGCATCAGAATACTGGGAGTGGGGAGGGTTTATAAGTAATACTTAAAAACATGGATTAGGTTCTGACAACAACAGTAAGAGTATCCAAAGTGGTCTCCTCCAGATATTTAACAAAAGATATGTAAAATAGCTAATAATATAGACTTACAAGCAGAATTTATAGTTTTAATGTATATATTTACATATATGCATAGGGCCGTTTCAAAAAGGACTGTATAAGGGAATCAATATTCGTTTTCTCTTACCATCTATACCAAATGTGTTCAGTGTACAACTACAAATATATTTTTTAATGTTTTAGCCTGTGATCTAGAGTTCATGCTGGGCCCTTTTTTGGTATATTGTTCCAGCAAGGCATGTTCTACAGACCAAACTAAACCCTTAGCAACATCTGCTCCCTTTCCCTTGCAGCTTTCCATAGACAATATTGTTACATGCCCTAGATCTGTTTCTTCATTAGAATTCAAGGGGAAAAAATTCCTGGCCTGACTGAAGCCAATGGGAGTTTTGCCACTGATTTTAATGGGAGCAGGATTTCACTCCACCTACCCAGGCCTTCTGCTGTTGCCTCTTTTGGACTCCTTCAGTAGAATTTCAACATTACCCCATTCATTCCCTGTTTCCTTGATTCCAGTTGGTGGCCTTCTATTCAAGAGGTTTTTTTTGGAGAGGACTAAAGATATACTCCCAGAATGATGAAAAGGTGGAAAAAGACTTTGGTTACAGAAGACAAGCTAGCAAAGTTTCTTTTTTTGCATAATTATTTTAAAGTTGCTATGATTTTGTTGCAGTATTGAGTATGTTAGCACCCATACAGTATTGTATACACATCCTTTAAAATTAAGGTAAAATAAGAGCTGTAAGCACCCAAAGCTTTTAAAAATTAGGGGTGCACCAATATTTTCTTGGCCAATACTGATAGCCAGTTATTAACCAACCATATTGGCCAATCCAATAACTGTTAAATAGTAATAAAGCAAGTCATGTTAAACAACTGACATAAATAAACTTTTTTTTTCTTTGGGTGCGCTCCAGCAGCCTCCTACATCACGCATGCATCAGTGCCCCAGCACTTAAAAGCGGGGATGCAGGCACTTGAACTGAAGCTTGCTTAATGAGCTTTAGTTCAAGCACCACTGCAATCATTTTTAAGTGCAGGGATGCTGATACATGAGACACTGAGGCACTTTAATTAGAGCGGCTCTGAGAACCACTCCAATTAAAAGCACCGCCTCCCCACCTCCAGAGCACATGTAAAAGTGTTAAGGGGCAGCAGTCTGAGCCTGTCCACCAAGGCTAAGGGGGAAGATGTGAGCCTTCCTAGCTGCCCCGGGATGGGTGGTCTTTGGGCCAGGCTCCCCGCTCTCCTCCCTCTGCCCAGGGCAGGGCCATGGGACTAGTCCAGGCCTGGAGAAACCAGGCCACTCCTCCCTCACAGCTGGGCCACAGGTCCCAGGAGCTGGACTCCAGCAGGGGAAAGGGCCCAAACAACATTAAATGTTAATTCAAAATCAGGTAGGAAAATACTGAGTGCGCAGTAGGGGCTGTTAAGGAGCTCCTTTAAGACTAATAAGGAACTTCTGACAAGCATTTTCATGCTTTTACAAACTAAACCCTTAGCAACATCTGCTCCCTTTCCCTTGCAGCTTTCCATAGACAATATTGTTACATGCCCTAGATCTGTTTCTTCATTAGAATTCAAGGGGAAAAAATTCCTGGCCTGACTGAAGCCAATGGGAGTTTTGCCACTGATTTTAATGGGAGCAGGATTTCACTCCACCTACCCAGGCCTTCTGCTGTTGCCTCTTTTGGACTCCTTCAGTAGAATTTCAACATTACCCCATTCATTCCCTGTTTCCTTGATTCCAGTTGGTGGCCTTCTATTCAAGAGGTTTTTTTTGGAGAGGACTAAAGATATACTCCCAGAATGATGAAAAGGTGGAAAAAGACTTTGGTTACAGAAGACAAGCTAGCAAAGTTTCTTTTTTTGCATAATTATTTTAAAGTTGCTATGATTTTGTTGCAGTATTGAGTATGTTAGCACCCATACAGTATTGTATACACATCCTTTAAAATTAAGGTAAAATAAGAGCTGTAAGCACCCAAAGCTTTTAAAAATTAGGGGTGCACCAATATTTTCTTGGCCAATACTGATAGCCAGTTATTAACCAACCATATTGGCCAATCCAATAACTGTTAAATAGTAATAAAGCAAGTCATGTTAAACAACTGACATAAATAAACTTTTTTTTTCTTTGGGTGCGCTCCAGCAGCCTCCTACATCACGCATGCATCAGTGCCCCAGCACTTAAAAGCGGGGATGCAGGCACTTGAACTGAAGCTTGCTTAATGAGCTTTAGTTCAAGCACCACTGCAATCATTTTTAAGTGCAGGGATGCTGATACATGAGACACTGAGGCACTTTAATTAGAGCGGCTCTGAGAACCACTCCAATTAAAAGCACCGCCTCCCCACCTCCAGAGCACATGTAAAAGTGTTAAGGGGCAGCAGTCTGAGCCTGTCCACCAAGGCTAAGGGGGAAGATGTGAGCCTTCCTAGCTGCCCCGGGATGGGTGGTCTTTGGGCCAGGCTCCCCGCTCTCCTCCCTCTGCCCAGGGCAGGGCCATGGGACTAGTCCAGGCCTGGAGAAACCAGGCCACTCCTCCCTCACAGCTGGGCCACAGGTCCCAGGAGCTGGACTCCAGCAGGGGAAAGGGCCCAAACAACATTAAATGTTAATTCAAAATCAGGTAGGAAAATACTGAGTGCGCAGTAGGGGCTGTTAAGGAGCTCCTTTAAGACTAATAAGGAACTTCTGACAAGCATTTTCATGCTTTTATAGCTCTGTGTACCTCAGGGCTGATAAAACATAGAAGCACATTCATAAACAAGAGCATCAGGCCTGTCAGCATGGGCTCAAAGCCAATTACCAGTCTCAAACAATAGGTGAACTGCTACATTCTCCATGGTACTTAATTACTTCTCTTCCATTTCCAGCAACTTGTGCTGACTCAACAATACAATGCTGCTAAAACAAAAAATTGCCAGTGTCCCTCTGTGGAATGTTCACCCTGAGATGCCTTATCCACTAACTAACAAATATCACTACAGAGCTAAAGCATAAAGGACTTCATATAGTTTAGACATTTACGCCTTTTAAGAGAGCCATGGTTAAGTGTTACAGTGAATCAAACCAGCTGAACAAATAATAGTGGGGATTGCTGGTACAAATTATAGTGGTGAAATTTTACAGGCATTTAGCCCACAAAAATACGAACAGGTTTTTGGTTTGGGATTTTTAGGCCCAATCAGAAATACAGAGAAGGGGATTTCCCCTCTTTTCTTAAAGACAAGGGTCCCCCCTTTTTTGAAAAAAAGAGGGGGGGGGGGGGGTACTTATTCCGCATGTATGGTAAGTTATAAAATATTCTAAACATTAGAAGAGATTTTCAGCACTCTACATACAACCTTGGCTACACAAAGTATCAAAAAATTAATGTTAGTACAAGTGGTTGTACATTCTTCTGAGAACAATATGAAATACCCTGGAATCAGTTCAAGTACATTAAAACAGGACGGAAAGCTCGTGAATTTTGACTACCCTAACTCATTTTGGCATCACATAGCAAAGAATAAGGACTGAGAAGACCACAGGAACGAGGCAAATAAAGTTGTTTTGAATAAATTATAGTTGCCAGAATGCCAGTTAAAACAAGAGTCTATGCAAATGTGCGGTGTATATCACACACACACACACACACCCCTTTTAGCCATGACAGAAATAGAAGGCTAGAAAAACCAGCAAATTTAAAAAAAAATTAGGTCCTATAATACTTTCCTATGAAAATTTAAATATACATTGCAATTTCCTAAAACTTAGAATATTTTAAGGCATAAAAAAAATCACCTAGCACATAAATGCAACTTGGCAACAGAATATTGTTGTATTTAATTACAAGTAAGATGCACATGAATACTATTTCAACCCAACTTCACAATTTTTTAGACGTGCATTATATATATATAAAATGCATATACTCAAATGTCACCATCAAGACTGTAGAAACAAAACCTAGAAAAGCCCAAACACCATAACATTATTGCAGATTAATTTCTTTATAAGCAAGAATATTGGGTTGCCATTGCCATCCAATATCCACAACCAGGTTATGTCTGGAGACGTATAGAATTTGCAATTGAGTAATTTTCATGGAAACTGTGACTTCAGATGGACTCCATGAAAAATGGCAGGCTTCTCAAAAAATGATGGGCTCACAAGAAAACAAACAAAAAACAAACAAACACCAAAACACAACCAAACAAAAAAAACCTTACCATCAAGCAAAGAAAACAGTGGGAAGCTCTTTAATTTTGGAGCATGGGGAGGTGGCAGGGAGCAGAGGAAGGCAGGGCAAAGTGGAGGGGTGGAAGGAGGAAGGGGTGGGCAGAGGAAGAGGGGCAGAAGGGAAGGGAGGGAGGGAGGGAGGGGAGCAGTTGCTTGCAGCATGAGGCTAGGATGCGTATTGCACTCAGTCCACAAAAAAAAGCCCATGAAATCAGCTGGGTGCCTCAAGTTCAGCAGACCCCTGGTTGTGTCCCCTGATGTCTAAATCAAACGTCAACATGTTTGCTGAAATCCTTTTGCTACCAAGCTTTATACATGCTCTTATACTTACCAACTGCCCCAAGTATTTTGCTTTCTTTTTTCTTTTAATTCAGTGCAATGTTTTCAAGATCTCTTTCCTATGGTCTATTTTGTTCCCCTGTTAAATTTCTTTACCCATTCCTCCATTTTTACTTGAGGTCCAATTTCCTCTCATTCTGTCAACCGCTTTACTTCCAATTTCCAGTGATGCTTCCCAGGGTCCCTCTACACAATGAGGTAAAGGCAGGATGGAATCTAATGAGCGATCTACACAATAGCACCCCCTACTATACCACACATGCATGGCAAGAGATGTGATTGTAGGATTATGAATTGGATCCTATCAAGCCTTATTGATCCCAGGCTCCTCCTGCATGGGCAAGAAGCAAGCTCCCCTGGCTGGGAGCTCCCTCAGCTAATGGGGCTCCCAGCTGCAAGGGCACGTCATGTGTTCCTGTGGCAGGGGGCCCCATCAGTTGATCTGGCCTCCCAACCACAAGGGTGCCTCAGTGATGTGGTGCCCCAGCTGTGGGGGTGCGCTTCATGGGACATCACAGCAGCTGCCGTCTCCCAGCCATGGGGGTGCCCCCATGGCTGAGAACTGATGCAGTTCACAGCTGTGGAGGCATGTGGTATTGCAGCTGGGAAACAGCATCAGCTGGGAGCTCCCAGATTCAGGGATGCACATAGGGACTCCCAGCTAGGAACTCTAATCAGCAGACAGGGCTCCCAGTCACAGGGGCCCCTGGCCACATGTTCAATTAATGGCATGATAGAAAGCAGCTACAAAGTTATTGCACATATTTTGTGGAATAACTTTGTAGCTTATTACTCGTATCATCCTGCCATTAATTGAACAAATGTGTGGCCAAGGGACCACTTAAATGTGTGAATAACCAGTTAATTTGCCTTAATTGTAAGGTGTAGATGGGGCCCCAATTCATTCTGCTCTCTTACACTGAGGCACTAGAGAGGATCAGTACTTTTGTTCTCCAGCCTCATTGTGCAAAAACATAAGAATAGACAGAGCCTCATTAAACCATGTTACTCCTTACACTCCTGTATGAAAACAGTAAAAGATGGCGCTTTGAAAAGTGAAACTACTGACAGCAGGTAAGAGTGCACTAAATAGCCAATTATTCCAGGTGGCTATCTATTGCAGCCACAGGGGGATCCAGGATTTTAAAAACGAGGGTGTGGGTCAGGTGTTGCAGTAGTGGAAGTACTCCTTCACTTGTAGCTTCCCACCAGGGCAAGCAGACCACACAGTGGGAGAGGCAGCTGGGGGACTTTTTTTTAGTCCAAGAACCAGCCTTGCAACTTTTGGCATCCCCTCCTGTCTCTTCCATCCCTTCTCTATAACATCCCCTCCCCTCTTCTCCCATTCCCCCTCTCTATTTACACCTCTGGGCACAAGAAAGGAGAGACCCATTCAACTCCTGTACTGTTCACTGTTCCAACCAGGGCTGAAGGGAGGCTGAGCAGGAGCTGGGCTCAACCAGAGACAGCAGCAGCAGGAGGGGTTCCAACTCCCTGGGCCTGCATCTGGCCTGGCAGCAAATGTGCAAGGCAACCAGTAGGGAGGGAGAACCTTCTTGTCACCACTACTGCTGCTGTCCCTAACTGAGCCCAGCTCCCCACACAGCCTGCCTGAAGTGGGGCAGGAGCATTGCTGGAGCTCCCCCTGCCCCTGGGTCAGCCAGGGGGCAGTGGTGGAAGAATGGGAGGAGAGATGCCCTCCCTAGTTTCAACTTCCACACAAATTTGCCAATATGTAATGTTTGCTGACCACTCTTTGTTCCTTTGGTTATGTAAAATAATTTCCTCTCTGTGTTTCTTGTCTACTTGAAATATTAGTTCTTTGGGGCAGTGATTATTTCACTTCCTTAACAAGAATGTGAGGCACATTTTTGTTTGGACCCTAGAAACAATATTGCTGTGACAAGGTCAGTCAGCTAGAACTGAGTAGCTACAGTTGTGCTTGTTGTTTCAACATAAGGAAATAGAAAGAAAGAGAGAAATAATCTCCTGGTCTTTATCTCTCTTCACCTCATTCTCTCTCTTCATCCTCCCCTCTAAATTCTCTTCTTCTTCCCAACTCGTTCCTCAACAGAACCTCCCCCAATTTGTCTCCCACTTGTCTATGACCCCCTGTGGAAAGCCTGGAAAGACAAAATAGGGCTGTTTTCTTCCTCCTGAACTCTGACTAGGCTTGTTCTTTAAGTCCCCTGAGAAGGGGAATCTTCCTGGCAGGGGAATCTTCCTTTCTTCCACCAACACCCTTAGAAGGAAGAGAAACCCAGCCACGTGATCATAGAGGGGATGCCCACAACAGGTGTCAACATGCATCTTCTTTTTTCTTTCAGCCCTCCTCTCAGAGGAAAAGTAGATCTTTTATTGTAAAATCATCATCTCTATTACAGCAGTACCTAGAAGCCCAAACCAGGGTGGAGGCTCTAATGAGTTTGGCAATATGCAAACACAGAATAAAAGACAATCCCTGACCTGGAGATCCCATTATCTAACTAAGACATGAGACAACTAGTGACAGAAAGGGAAGAAAGGATGAACTACTGGGACACAAGTTCAGGTACATCAAAAAACGTAATTTCTACAAATCCCACATCCCCTCCACCAATCCATTTTGTCATAGTCAGCTGCTACTTTCCACAAAGGTATTATAGATTCATAGATGCAGGGTTGGAAGGGACCTTGTAGATCTTCTAGTCTGACCCCCTGCCCTGGACAGGAGAGAAAACTGGGCTCAAATGACCCCAGCTAGGTAAAACGTCAAGCCTCCTCTTAAAGACCCCCAAGGTAGGAGCCAGCACCACTTCCCTTGGAAGTTGGTTCCAGATCCTAGCCGCCCTGACTGTGAGGTAGTGCCTTCTAATGTCTAGGCTAAACCTACTCTCTAACATCTTATGGCCGTTATTCCTTGTTACTCAGGGAGGCACTTGGGGGAACAAGGTCCCTCCCAATCCCTGCTGGTCCCCCCTAGTAAGTTTACAGACGGCCACCAGGTCCCCCTTCAGCCTTCTCTTGCAAAGGCTGAACAGGTTAAGGTCCCATAGCCTCTCCTCGTGGGGTCTGCCCTGCTGACCCCTGATCATGTGGGTGGCCCTCCTCTGGACCCTCTCAATTCTGTCCACATCCCTCCTGAAGTGCGGCGCCCAGAACTGGGTGCAGTGCTTCAGCTGCAGCCTGACTAGGGTCGCATAGAGGGGGAGGATCAACTCCTTGGCCCTGCTTGTGATGCATCTGTGGATGCATGGCAAGGTACGGATAGCCCTACTGACTGTGTCCTCGCATTGTCGGCCCACGTTCATCTTGGAGTCAATAATGACTCCAAGATCTCTTTCTGCCACAGTGCTTTCAAGAAGGGAGTTCCCCAGCCTATAGGTATGCTGCTGGTTCCTACTACCTAAGTGCAGCACCTTGCACTTGTCAGTACTGAATCCCATCCTCTTTTCATTTGCCCACCCCTGTAACCTGTCCAGGTCCCACTGTAATCTGTCCTTCCCTTCTAGCATGCCCACCTCACCCCAAATCTTGGTATCATCTGTGAATTTAAACAGGGCGCTTTTCACCCCGTCGTCCAAATCACTAATGAAGAAATTGAACAGTGCGGGCCCAAGGACCAAGCCCTGGGGGACTCCATTGCCCACTTCCCTCCAGGTCAAATATGACCCATCCACCACCACTCTCTGAGTACAACCCCTCAGTCAATTTGCAAGCCATCTTATGACAGAAGTCGGTCTTGTAGAAAGATCCTAATAGCTTCAAGGTCCAAATCAGAAGAATATTCCTTGTGTAAAAGACTGAAAGAAAGACAGAAGAGTGAAAGGTGCTGGTGGCAGAGAACAGATAATACAGGCTAGTACTTGTGGAAGCAGTGGAGGAAGAGGTGATTCTGGTGATACACCTAGGAGCAGGAAGAAGCTCCACTCAGCAAGCCCACTAAAGATGCCCCCCACACAGCACATCCTCATTCATCAACCAGTCAGGCCTAAACCAGTCATAGGGAACTGGGTTCCCCTTCACTTTAACTCCTACCCCGATCAAATTTAGTCTAAAAACTGTAAAAGAATTGTACTCGGAACGTTTGACTAAACCAACTACTTTAAAAAGTGCCATTAGTGCCCCCTTCAGAGAATTAAATCACAGGGTACTATACTTTCTAAAGGATTGCAGTACACAGGAAGGCAGAGCACAGGTGGCTCAAACCAACCTTTTTACTAGGAAACTAAGCTGCTTTCTGTTCCAGGAGAGTTCTCTCCAGCTAGCTCCAGGGGATAAAGTGCTACCAGGGCTTGTAGTCGTCATTTTCTAGAGTTCTGTCTATGGTACAAAAGTGCATGCCCTGCAAGTGTTTTCAAGTTTTAACAGCCTTTTTGAAAAAGCCACTGCCCCACCCATAGCCATCATCGTAACCAATTTTGCAAGACAAAAGACAATCAAAAATCAATACAGAAGACATTTTCTGTAAGAGACGTGTTTCTGAATTGTCCTTTTACTTCCTTTGGCTTTTTCAATCAGGCCCATCACACTATTCTAATGTTGGCCTTTGCTCTATTCAAACACATAATCTGGAGTAAAAAGGGAAAAAAGTACCTTTGTCTTCAGTCAAAACCATTTTGTTTTTATATATGGTTACAGTGGTCCTCTTTTTTCAAAACAGTCAAACGCTTATACAAATGAAAGGCAATGTTTCCAGCTATTGCCCTTGACTACAAATACACACACGTGATAGGGTAATAACAGCTGTTACAGTGTTAGATTTGTATTGGTTAACCACATAAGATGTCATGTTTTACTCATTTGGAAAGTACCTAAGCACCATGGCTGAACTCATTTTGAAACAAGAGATCAGTTCCTCTTCATTTGTATAAAAGAAGTATTTATCAGGAAACCACACATCTCAAAAACCTCCTACAGCAGTAACTAATAAATATTAGAGGAAGAAAAAATATTTAGATGTGTGCATACAAACCAGGATGTTACATAACACAAAATAGAGAATCTTCCAAAATAGCTTCACAAGCTTAGTTTTGACACGGGGTAGCTGCCCCATAGTAGCTGTTTCATCACAAAGTAACATCTTTGCCACAAAACATCCACTTCCCTTTATGTTTTATAAACATAGGGGTGTACTCATATACAAAAGTCCTATGATCAGCTAATGCCCAAAATTCGTAAGAAAAACCCCAGAAGCTAAAGTTAGAAATCTAACAATCCTCACTGAATTCAACAGCGCTTGGGACGTTTTATAATCAGGCTACTTTCTTAGAAATATAAACAGTATTTTAGATTTTGGCCACTCTTTTTGAAAATTTTGGCCAATGGGCTAAATATTTATTTACAGGAGTTTTCTTTCCTGTTATAGGCTACTGAAGTTAATTACAAATCGTTTTAATCAGTTCTCCTTATTGTATCCTGAGTCTGACTATATCCAACAATTTCTTAAGATGGTAGAACCAAGACTGTTATGCAGCCTCAGTTTTTATTTTTTGTATTTTTCTAACCTTCGTATTTGCATAAAGCATGAAAACAAGTGAATTCTGAAGGCTACAAAATAAGACGACAAAAGAAAAAGGCCGATATTTTTTTTTTTTGAAAGGGGGTGACTTTTACGCCTATTTGAATAGATGAGGCAGCGCCAACTCAAGTTGAGTTAGCTGACAGCACTGATATAGATGGAAGTATTATTTCCAAATTAAAGCTCTGATTCTTTACCATGTCTAAGTTTCCAGTTGTGGCTCCCCACATGCAATGCTACCTAAATCTGGCAGAAATAGGCTTGCATAGGGGAAGTACCTTGTGGCACTTAGAGAGTAAGGTTGACATCTGTCAGGAAAGGGTTTCTCCAGTTGCAAAAAATTCCCCTGTAGTGGGGGAATTCTCCACTGGCTTCCTCCAGCTGCCTTAAGATCATTTAGAGAACACACTTGCCTTAACAGACAGGAACATTCTGTCCCACATATTTTACCAATATTTAAGGAAGCTATAACAGGGTCCTGCCCCAGGGCAGTAGGGAGCAGGGCCAGGTTGCCAGCTCCATCACACAGGGTTTCCTCCCAGTGATGCACAGGTGTCGGGAGCTGCATGTGAGGCCCGTGTGATAGAGACTGGCCAACCTGGTTCCACTCCTTGCTGCCATGTGCAGCTCCTGAAACTGGCTGGAGTCAACGTGCCACCAGCCAGCAGCACCTGCATGCGGCATGAGCACCCCGAGGGCCCACTATGTGCTACAGCGAGGGCTGTACACCTTGGGGGCGCATGTGGGGATGGGGATCCCTATACCCCCAAACCCTGCCCATCTGCCACTCTGCTGGGCATGGGCTCAAGCTCCACGCTCTCACCAGCCCCAACCCCACACTCCTGCCCAGCTGCAGCTTCCTTACCTATTGCCCAGAGCAAGTGCTGCAGTAGAACACGAGGAGCAGCCACTGGAGGCCAAGGAAGTTGAGCAGGTTCACCAGCAAAAGCAACCCCATCCAGAAGCTGTGCATGCTGGCTGGGGCTGAGGCATGAGGATGGGAAATCCATGGGCTGGGCAAGGTATAATTAATTGTTGGGCACTCACAGGCCAGATGGGGAGAAGAAAAATTGCCTGGCAGGGCAAATTTGGCCTGCAGACTATGTTTTGCCTGCTCCTGCCTTAGGGGCTAATCACATGGCCTCTTCATCTCCCCTTTTAGCCATACTCAAGCCTCACAGAGGTTACCAATCATTGGGTATTAAGCCCCATTGTCCTATCCAGTCACTCTCATCCATGGGCCTTCAGTCCCAGTGTCAACTCCAGTCAATTCGGGCCTCTGAACCTGGAATGGTCTCTGCCACTGTTGGGGCCTGCAGCCCCAGTGCCTCTGACCATCTTAATGCCCCCTGGGCTCAGGCCTCTGTACCTTGAAGAAACTCCACCCCGCCTGGGCTTAAGCCTCTGCCTCTTCCAACATATTCCACCCCTTGTGGGCTATGGGCTCCCTGGCTCTGCTTGTTCTCACCCCTCATGTGCTATGGCAGGGTTGGCAACCCCCAGCACACATGCCAGAGCATGGC
The DNA here is from genome assembly GCF_000455745.1 of Alligator sinensis. Lineage (NCBI taxonomy): Eukaryota > Metazoa > Chordata > Crocodylia > Alligatoridae > Alligator > Alligator sinensis. The sequence goes on along the minus strand of NW_005842147.1, from coordinate 916,770 downwards.
ATGTGAAGCCATTTTGCTCGGCACACCACAGCTGACCTCAGCTCTGGACAGACCCTGCCACTGGGTACAAGTGCCCACAGCACAGAGCCTACAAGCCCTGCTGCGAGCAACCCAGGTTCCACTGCAGGTGGCAGGGGCCTGCCCAGAGCCCAACCTGTTTGTAGCAGGCAGCCCGCCAGGCTACAAGCAGCTGCACTGGGATCCAGAACTCTGGCCTGGATCGTTGCCAGTGGTGGCTGCATGCATGTTTTGGGGACCACAGCAGGGAAGGGGCTAAGGCTACACTGCCACAACAAGGATCGGGCTCCTCGCAGCTCCCCTGCCATCTGCCCCTGGCAGACCAACATCTTCTAAGTCAAGGTTGTGGGTTTTTTTGGTATTTGTCCCAATAACGTTGCCAACACCTGGGCTATGGGCTCCCTCGCTCTGCTTCGTTCTCACCCCTTGCAGGCTACAGGTTGCTGATCCTGCATATTCTCATCACTCTTCAGCTGTGGCCCAGCTCTTCAGCCTTGGCCTCTATCCCTCAGACCCTGGCCCCACTCCCAGGCCAGCTGAGACCTCCACCGCCACTACAGTCAATCCCTAAACCACCAGTTTTGACTATCCCAGCTCAGGTGTTAGTCAGGAATGTTGTTGCAGCCCTTCTGCTCAGGATCTTGTCCCTCCATGGCTTCCAGGTCAAACTCCCTGCCCAGTTTAGGTTCTGGGTTTACCCTGGAAGCCCAGCCCCTTTTGGGTCATGTGGCTCCCTCGACTGACCTCTGCCTGATCTGCAGTCTACTTTCTGTGGCCTGGCTTCCCTTGAAGTAGCATAAGCACCTTGAAGCATAGCATATCATTACTATATTGTAATTAGGGGTGCAACAATAGAGATTTTTTTGGCTGATACGGATAGCCGATTATGCACCAGGCATATCAGCTGATACTAATCTGATAGCTGATTTACAGGAGTACACCCAGGCAGCATGGAGTGCAGCTCCCTGCAGGTAAGTCTGTAGAGGGGAAGGTGGTGGGGGGGGGGCCCCATGCGAGAGGGGGGCCCATGCGAGAGAGAGTAAGAGCGGATCAAGACCCCCCACAGTAAGGGAGGAAGTGGGGCAGGACTGGAGCTAGTGGCACTGCCCAGCCAGGGCGGTGAATGGGACCCCAGGGCCAGGGTGGGGAGCAGGACAGAGCTGTGGGCAGCAAATCCAGGGGATCAGTGTCCTGGCATTTAAAAATGGCAGTGGAGTGCTTGAACTAAAGCTTGTCAAATGAGCTGTAGTTCAAGTGCCGCCACCACCATTTTTAAGCATGGGGACGCTTTTAGGAGTGGCGCCAAGCAGGGCGAGGGCAAAGGTGTCCTGCTCGCTGTGGGCTCGGGGCTTTCCACCCTGCTGCCTTTCCCTTGGGAGTCCTGTGCTGGCCACACTGCATCCCCCGCCCACCTGGCCGTGGGAAATGCAACTCACTACCTCCGGATGGGCTGTTGGATGGGCAAGAGATGCGCAGGCAATGTGTGGTTCCCGAGACAAAGGAAGTAGGGCTCAAAGCCCTGAGCCCTGCAGCTCACCTCCACCCTCACCCTGCACACAAATCTGTGGGGGCACATGCCTCAATGCCTCCCCTGGGGGGTGCATGCAGGAGTGGGGAGCCGCCCCCCCTCCCCACCCGAGCCCCCTGGACAGGGAGTAGAACGGAGCTGCAGGCAACCTGTCCCAGCCCCAGGGTTCTATTCACTGCCCTGGCTGGGCAGCACCCCCAACCCCACTACCTCTGTCACCATAGGGGCCTCAATCTGTCCCCCACGCTCCTTCCCCTCTACAGACTTATCTGCAGGGAGCTGCTCTCCACGCTGCCCAGCTGTTCTCCTGGCCGTATGCATGCTGCAGCTGCACACATGCACGTGACATCCAGGGACTCTGGCCAGAAAGCATATTTTATTTATCAGTACATTATCATCTGCACCAGCCAAAAAAAAGCCAATAGCTGATAATGTTAAAAAAAAAAAATTATCCATGCCGGCAATGATATATCAGTCGGTGCACCTCTAATTGCCAAGCTGGGCCCAATGATCTTGTGAGGTCCCTTCCAGTCCCTAACATCTATGGATCTATGTACAGCAGAGCTACTTTTCTATAACGATGCCATTCTAAAGAGGCATTACCTTCCACACATGGTAGCAGAGAAGGAAGCAATGATTTTTTTTTTTTTTTGTAATGCTAGTGCTTAGTGACTCCAGACAAGCAGCAGGGTCCCATTACACAACGCACTATATAAATGAATGAAGAAATGATTCTTGTCCCAAAGTATTAAGTTATGAACAAAAATGAATAAAAATAAAATGTGGTGTTTCAGAAAAAACAGAAATAAAATGCACTGGTCCTTTACACTCTTATTCAGCTTCTCATCATACACAGATGATTTTGTTGATACAGAAAACGTCTTGTTTTCATGGCTCCCATATTTTTTTCCAAAAAGCATTCTATATTAGACATTATGAAACTAACTCTAGAAAATATTTTGTGGGCTGTAATTACAGCTTGTTAACCACTATATTCAGTTAGTGACTACATATATGCTTTATCAAATACAGGCATAAGAGGAAGTTAAAATCATGGCAGAGAGCACTGGCTCATTCCCAGGAAGAATATAGCGTTTGGAATCTGTCAGTCTTCGGACATGAAAAGAGTACAAGCACAGTTAGAAATACAATCCTCAAGAAGTTCGTACACATTGTTGCTTTTCTGTTACTACCCTGAACTTCTTCAGTTATTTATAGTTAAACCTTTTATTTACAACATATGCAAGTATACCTTTACCTTTCACTATAGCATTTACTTTCTGTATTAAAAATGGGTGCTTGCAATGTATGTTCCGCTAATTTCATGTGCTGCCAAAATCTCTGTTACTGAATATTTGATATACGAGAACTTTAAAACTGACAACAGTAATTGAAAGGATTAGGCCTCAAGCAGTGTGGTCTAGTGCAGAGGTTCTCAAACTGTGGTCTGCGGACCACCACTGGTCCACAAGCTCCATTTAGGTGGTCCACAGAAAGGCTGCAGAACAATCAAGAATACCTGTACTTGTAAGGTAAGACTACTGATATTAAAATATGAATGGTGTGCTTTGATTTGTAGAACAAAAATAAGTTTATTAAGTGGTCTGCCGAGACCCTCAGCAATTTTCAAGTGGTCTGCGAAAAAAAAAGTTTGAGAACCACTGGTCTAGTGATTAGTCCACTGGGGGAGAGCAGAAGCTGGAGGCAGAGTCCAAAGCACTCACACCAAGGGGGAATTACAGGAGCAGAGGCCAGGTCAGAGGACTAGTCAGGGTTCTGGAGTCAGAGATCAAGTTACCAAAGCCAAGGGGAATTTCCAAACAGCCACAGTCCAGAAACCAAGTCAGGCGATGTCAGCAGTCAGAAAACTAAGAGCACAGGATCCAGGGAGGCTTACCACAACAGGCCTTCATAAAGAACTGTTGGCAGGCCTGCAGTCTGCTGCTACAGATGGACTTAAAGGGGAGGTTGTTCTCCCCACCTTTCAGGATCCTCTAATAATGGCCAGACAGTTATCAGCTATGGTGGGAGGTTGCCAGGTTGGTCTCTGGCAGGTTTAGCCAACTGGGAAATTAGTTTTGGCTGAACTGCCCGTAAGGGCCCCTGACAATAATTTTACAACCCCCTTCTCCCCCACCCACACACTTCATAAAGGTGTTAAAACACTCTACAGAAACAAAATATGGTTGCTGGATATAAAATAATGACTTGGTTAAACTGTACTGCAAGTCAACTAAACTAGCTGGGAGCAGTAGACTGTACTTGGATGCTATAGGACTAGGTATCTTAAGAATTTAGTTGGGAAACCTGGTTTCAGATTTTATGACAGACGATGAACTCTACAAATCTACTATAAAGGTAATGAGCCTCTTTTATTAAAAAGAAAATCCATATTTAAAAAGAGCTGAGTTGCTTGTCGTCTTTCATGCTGTCCTTTTTAAGAAGCAATGTTTATAGCTAGAAGGAAAGAATCAAGGTGTCCAAAATTCCAAGTAATTAGTTTTTCAAGGCAAGACAAACTGCTGCAAAGTTGTATCACTGTATAAGCCTGTAATTATACACAAAAAAAAATTTATAAGTACATTATTAAGGCTGTTCCATCAAGCATTCAAGGTTGGAAATGTCAGAATCGAGGTTGCCTGTGCAGCCTTCATTTGGTTCTCTTATATATTAATATAGTGATACAGTTTTTCATTACATGATTGCATATGTTTTTTTTTTCTAGCCTGCCTCATTCAATACATAGAATGGATACTGTTTACTAAGTAACTCAATATTCTGTTTTTCCCCTTGTGGCTCAATGTCTGACCCCATGCCTTATTGATCAAGACAGTGATTAAAATCAAACACACCTATTCATTCGGAGCCCACTTTCAGACTCTTAGAACCTGATTTTTCAATATCATATACCATCTCAAAGCCAAGCTGCCACTAACATCCACTACACTTCTGAAACCTTCACACTTGTGCAAATCAGATCTCAGGATCTCAAATCATATGTCCAGAAAAGGAGAAACACTCCATTACAGACCACATATGAAAAATGTAATTTAAAGTGACCTGGTTAGCATTACATGGAAATACTATGGATAGAACCCAGTATGTCTGACCAGTGAAACCATTCTCTCTTTCCCTTTCTTCAAGTCCCCGTCTCATTCACAACTTCCGAACTCTGCAACAAATGAGTCCAGGGCCCTGGAAACAAGAACGTTCTGCAACAGACAACCCTGGTTTATTTTCATAGCAGTTTTGTCCTGTGTATCTAATGAAGCAGGGGGTCCCTGGAAAAAATCATTTGTACTCATAAAAGTAAAGACTGTGTTGTAATACCATTACAGAAAGGTGCCCAATTAAAGTTGCATAAGCAACCTTCATTCTGGAATTGCCTAACTTCTGAGTGCTTATCTTTCTAAACGTAATAATGTTTTTTAGATAAAGGTGTGTGGGGGAAGGTTATAAAACTGTTCAGGTTTAAAAAAAATGCAAACTTAAAAAAATTACAAATTCCACCCTGGGTAATCACAGTGACATTACTTAAGTTGCAAGCTTGGTGGGAACCCTCTTCATCCATCACACAGACCTCCATCAAACTGAGCTTTTAAAGTAACCAACAACAGAAGCAAAAATGGTGAGACTCGGGAACCTTGGGTTCCTGTCCCAGGCTCTGGAGATAAGCATGGTCTAGTGGGCACAGACATCTTTGCCCATTACCCCTTAATCTTGAGTTCTTCAGTTCTGTCCTCTGCCACCTTGTCCAACCTCAGTTTCTACCACTGACGCACCAAATCCCCATTTTCACCTGTTCTTGAACATTTAAAAGGAAAAAATGAACTTTATTGTATGAATGTTTCATAAGAAGATGCAGTAGTATCTTTGCTATTCTACAATAAGAATATATAATGTAGCCTGCAATTTGAAAAAAAACAAGTATCACGTCCACAGCTTCCTATATTTGCCAGCAAAAAGGACCTAAATTAGTGAAGGACCCAAAAGACTCCGTGTTTTGCAGCTCTCTGGCAAAACTAATATATTTCTACTATACTTTATCGTTAATGTTTTTACCAAAACAATTTGAAAATAAACAGCAAAATCAGGGCAATATCAGCTGCACCATTTACCTCTATTAATCTGTATTATAACCTAATCTATTTTATGTTGTACTCAAAATTTTCAATGGGCTGCACCAAAGTGAAATGAGCATCTTCACTCCCACTCCTAATAGGAGAGATGCACACATTTCTTCCCCTCCTTGCATACCATAAGGGGCCAGTAATATTTAAAACTTAGCAGATGGACCATGGCCTGAAAAAAAAAAATCACAATGATCTCCACTTGTGTTGTAAAAGATATGCTTCCATCTCGGGAAAGCGGCATAGAAAGTAGTGGAAAATGCTTGCACTGCCACACTCTCTTGCTGCACCTATCTGTGGACAACTAAATGATTACATTTCCCAATCTCCCAATCCACCACCCTCACCAATACTAATTACCATAGAATGACAGGAAGTCATGAGAGCAGCATTCAAGGTCATTATTGACATTTGGCTTGCTACATGGTGCCCTACACCATTTTTTTCTTCATCCTGGTGAAGTGCATTGAGAGGGAACATAAGCAGTGAGGGAAGTCTGGAATTTAGACAGCAGTACAGAAAACAGTTACATAATTGCTCCTGGGAAAGTGGTTCAGATTTTGACATTTGGGAAACTACTAAAATCACTGGCACCAGGAAAGACATGGCTCTTGTCCTTAGTGGCCTTAATATACTGTTCATACAAGTCAATCAAAAGTTTCCTACCAACTTCAGTGGAAGCTGGATCAAACCTCAAATAAGCTAAGCAAGCTAAAACTGACAACTTTGTTAGAGGCCTGAATTCTTTGTTTTCTACCCATGAGCTCCTTGTAACTCACAGTTCCCTTAATATTTGCCACATCAACACCTTCCAAAGTATCACACATTGACATGCAAGTTCATTACTATAGTCTGGTAATTCTGCTAAAATAACAAGCAATGAAATACAATTTTATAAGGCAGCATTCTTATCCATATCATTAAGATGCCGTGTCAACAGCATATTAGGATGGAAAGTGTAAAGTACTCACATTCAAGAGCTGTTGTTTCAGTTTATCTACAGACCAAAGCAGACTATACTATATTGAGATTACACTCAGTTCACCTGTTCAAGAGTATCTTTAAAATAATAACAGATACTTTTTAATGAAACTTAGATCCTGGAACACAGTTTTATGAGGCAATGTATTTTATAGCAAACTACCTATGTGCAGAAACAGTATTAGTTGCTGACATTCATAAGGCTCGATTCTGAAGCAATCCAAGCACTGAACTCTTTGAATTGAATAGGACTTGTGCAGGTCAGAGCACAGTGGACCCCATATTACTAACTCACAGTGCTAAAAATGCTTGGAATGCATCTACAAAAATACTTCCTCAAGTCCAACTTTAAAAAATATACATCAACATTAAAAAAGCCTAAGAACATAATGTTTCAACTTTTATATATGAATTCAGAGTTTATTATGCGAAGTCTATTTTTCCTCATCAGAAAAGAAAATAAATGTTCAATGTGCTTTCTCTCATAGCTTAAGAAGCTATTGTTCTGCCCTATAATACAATTATTTAATAAAGAGTTTAAAAATAGAGAATGTCTCAGTTTCAATAAACTGACAAATGTACAAGGGAGTCAACCTGAAATCTAGTCAATTTAAAAGAAAGAGGAAAAGAAGAATTAGGTAATACACATGCTGTTGATCTCCCTCTGCCAATATTTATACTTTTACCATGCCATCTCCACATACAAATATTTTACTTAAAAAACAAAAGAAGAAATCTCACATGGTTTTCTGCAACTCATCTCAAAAAAACAACATTTAGTAATCTATACTTTTAACAAAAGGAGCATCCCACCTGTTTTATACATTATCTCTTCTCTAGCCAACATCCAGGCCTCCTTGAACTATATGGGTGGAAACAGACATTACTTTTATGCTGCTATAAAAATTACAGTAGCATAAAGTGAAAAGCAAACAGACATCTGTTGCACCACAAATATTTAAAATGTGTGTCCATGACAGAAGATAGGATTAAATTGAGCTGCTTTATTGCAGCCTACGTGTGTTAGCTCCAAGGGTACACCTTGGTACGCAGGGAAAGTCAGGACTTTCAGGGTTCACGTCCCTGCAAAGTGATTTTCCTGCACAGATCTGCAAGCGTAGAGGGGGAATGTAAGTCCCTCCCCCCACCCCGCAAGCTTTACAGACACATGCAGGGAGAAATCCCTTGCAGAATGAAATGTGGAGGGATGGGACCCCAGTTCAAGTCTCCCTGATCTACACTTGCAGGTGCATGCAGGGAAATCTCCTGCAGGGGGTTCTCCCACTCCCCAACACAGGGCATTCATCTGCAAGTGGGGATTTCTCCCCCACTTGCAGACATGACCTAAGGTAGAGTGCGAAAACTCAGGGATGTCTACCAACATCCCTTGAATGTGACCAGCTGTGCCGTGACATTTCTAGTCTATATTTTCAGTACCATCAAACACTGAACTCCGAAGAAAAATTACCAACTTGTCAGCTGTTTGGAGTTTCATCTAGGTGTAACCTTCTACTGAAATGAGAGGCATTCTAGTTAACGAAGAAAGACACTTTCATACTTATAGCATATTCTTAACAAAAGGGAACTGTATTATTTACAGCAAAGAAAGACACCCAGTTCACAAGGTATTGTGCTGGTAATTCCTTTGCAAATCTGGCAACAAAAACTTGTTTGCTGTGTGGTTTCCACAGCTTTGAAAAGATCACACCCTAACACTACAAGAGGTTTATTTCTTAAGTTTGTCAAACATTGCCAGGGCATGCAGCATTTAAAAAAACTCTTTTGTAAGTCCAGTTAACTTGAGAGTTACAACGCAACATTTTGAATGGGGTGATACCTATTTGCATAAGCAGAATATCACATCTCTACAAGTTCTTAAGTACTTCTACCTTTTTACACCAGTGCTGTGGGGATGGATCATGGTCCCTCAGTTTGGCCTGCTTTTGAGCAACTGGCATCTGCCCCAACAGTTGATTAGGTTGAGATGATTCACTCCTGCATTTATCCTGTAGAACAGATAGACAGACACCCTTGCCCAAAGTGATCCAATGCCCCGATACTTCTACCATCTACAAAACTAAAACCACTTTGTCATAATGCTTAGGGACTTCATTTGTAAACTCTGTGCTAACTGTCCAACTCAGTGCCACTAATGTGGACAGGAATATACTTTGCCTCTCCTGGCAGCAAGGAACACCGGTGACACTAAGGGTTTGGGAAAAACATGAGATACAAGCATCAGAAGTGTGACCGCTTTCCTTATGACATCCTGGGGCATTCTCAGTTCTAGTAATTCATGAAGAATAAAGGACTTCATGTTGGGCTGTAACTATTATGTAACAGAAAGCAGGCTTGAAGTGTGAGAATCTCTCCCGTGGCTAGAGAGGCACAGATTCCACTTCCTACACCTGGATCCAAAGCATGTTGTTGCCCTCTTGCATGAGTGAGTGCACACTTCCTGCTCTTGTTCTTACTTCTCCATCACATGTTCTCTCAGCCACTCTTTCAACATCCAAATAATTTTCAGTTTGACAAAGAGTCCTCTCTAGCCTAAGAAGCAGCGGCTGGTATCCCTCTGTGTTAGCTTCCTCCAGTCTTTGATAATGATAAATGTCTGCCTAAATCAATTCTTCTTAGGCATACCTGGTATATTAAAAGTAAGTTTGGGAAAAGCAGTGCTGAGATTTTGAGGTAGCATGTCTGGTTAGAATGTGATCATTACTAAACAAATTATCCAACCCCTGTCTCTCCCCAGCTAACTATGATCCTTGAAGTACCTCACTGTTTTTCAGATACGACTTGTGCTGTACTGCTACTGGGTAGGACCTTCTTTATGATGCGAGTAATGACTGATGCTGAAGCCAGCATAATACGGTAACATGAGGTAGTAAAGCAGTCTGTCGATAAGAACTAAGGGAATCCCAGACAGTTTTACAAGGCTAAAAGTATAGGCCTGCATCCAAGAATAACACAGAGTAGGCTTGATTCTGACGCGAGAGAAAAATGCCTATGCCTACCCCAGGGAATAACTAGTGCTATAAACTGCTTCAGTACTACTGCAAAGAGTTCTAGTACAGGCAAGTCTGTCAGCTCCCATCATTTTTACCATGATGTTAATTAAACAAGGCGGGTTTAACTGAAGTGTTAATAAAAGGGCTGGAAGTTGTCTTAACTCTGTCTATACTTGGGGTCCCACTGTTTCTACCATAAATGCAGCTGGCCAAAGAGTAGCATCACTAAGAATTTTGTTGGTGGTATAGAAAAGGCATTCAGTAAAATATGATACTCTGTGGCAGCAAGAAGCAGTTATTTTAGGAAGAGCATTAAATTAAGATTCTAATAATGTTCAGAAATTTCCCATTACCTAGGAAGTGTAGTGTGTGTAGGCCTATATCAGGAATAGCAAACCATAGTCCCCTGGTTGATAGCATAAGGGAATTCAAGGAAACTAATATCCCCTTGTAAAAAACTGGGATATATTAATGTCAGGAGAAATACACAACAGAAAAAAAACTGTCAAAGCAAAGGCAGGAGTTGGGGTGGATGTCATATACTTGGATTTTAAAAAAGCCTTTGATACAGTGTCACATCCCATTTTCATAAAAAAACTGAGCAGCTGTGACTTAAATGATTACACAGTCAGGAGGGTGGCAAATTGGCTAATGGAACACACCCAGAGAGTGGTGGTGGACAAGTCAGTATTGACCTGGAAGTATGTGGGCAGTGGAGCCCTTCAGGGCTCGGTCCTTGGGCCAGTGCTGTTCAACATTTTCAACAGTGATTTGGTCAAGGGTGTAGTAAACACACTGCCCAAATTCGCAGATGAAACTAAATTGTGGGGCAAAACAGACATGCTGGAAGGTAGAGACCGGATTCAGGCGGACTTGGACAAGCTGGAAAGTGGACAGAACAAAATAGGATAAAGTTTAACAAGGATACGTGCAGAGTACTGCACCTAGGGAGAATAAAGCACCAACATGCATACAGATTGGGGGAGGACTTTCTAAGCAGCACAGCAGCAGAAAGGGATCTCAGAGTCATAGTTGATTCAAAGATGAACATGAGTCGGCAATTTGATGAAATGATCAATAAAGCTATCATGCATTAATAGGTGCATCACGAACAGGTTTAGGGAGGTGATACTTCCCCTCTATGCAGCACTGGTCAGGCCGCAGCTGGAGTACTGCATTCAGTTTCGGGTGCTGCACTTCAAAAGGAATGTGGATAACCTTGAGAGGGGCCACTCATATGATTAGGGGCCTGTAGGATAAGTCCTACGAGGAGAAGTTGAGGGACCTAGATCTCATCAGCCTCCGTAAAGAGAAGGATGAAGGGGGATTTGGCAGGCGTCTACAAATTTGACGGCGGGGGTTGGTGGGGGAAGCAGCAAGGAATAGGAGATACTCTGTTTACCTGGAGTAACTAGAAACTACAGCCACAAAACTGACAGGGAGCAGATTTAGACAAGACATTAGGAAGAATTTCTTTATGGTAAGGTTTACCAGAATCTGGAATGGGCTTCCAAGGGAGGTGGTGCTCTCCCCTACCTTGGGGGTCTTTAAGAGGAGACTGGACAAACACCTATCTGGGGTTATGACCCCAGCA
>NW_005842147.1:898604-905498 GCF_000455745.1 Alligator sinensis | reverse complement strand
GGGCTGGGGGTTGGACTCGATCTGCTGAGGTCCCTTCCAACCCTGAATATCTATGAAATCTATAAATATACCAGGTGATAAGTAGACTTAAAAAACAGGCAAATACAGGATACTAGAGAAAATGGTTTTCCCTCCTGTTTGCTCCAAGCAGAGAAAGACAACTTAATGGAAGTGAAGACACACTGACAGAGCTATTGAAAATGACTTTTACAAAGCAGAGATGAGCAGCCCTCCTAGATCAGCCAATAAAGACACAAGAAAAGTACCATGTAAAAGTGCCTCATAAGATATCACAAGTAACTAAGCTTATACACAAAATATACCATAAAGGGTAATGAAAAAGCTTGCAAGCATCTAGGCAAAGCTAAATTATTTACCTTTATACACCTACTTGCAAACACATGCACATACAACAGCAGCAGCAATGCTTACATCCTGAACTCTGGAGCTGCGCAGAGCTGGCTCTGCCAGACAGTGAGCTCATAGCTTACTGTACCTGCATGACACAGCCAAAGTGGGTAGCACCAGGCCACTGCACTCCCCATATCCGCCCTTGCTTCAACTACTTTCTTTACTTTTTAAAAATTAGATTCTTACATTTTCTTGTTTTCCTTTCTCATAGCACCTCACTGCAAGGCGGCACTGAATAGTTTTATTTTTCAAGTACACAGGTCAAACATTTCACAAGAAAGGTACACTACATATTTACCTAGGAAGAAGTCTGACCATTTCTGCTTTCAGGTCTAAACCTGTACATTTGATGGCTGTATGTTTTGGGGGCACTAATAGAAAGTCACATCAGCTACACTGTATAAAAGGAAACAACCTACCCCTCCACCCCATCCCCCCAGGCAAGGTTGTCACCATTACTGGTTTTACAGGATTTGTTAGAACCAGCAGGGGAAGAAGTGGTTTTGCCTCTTATTTTAAATCACTGTAGTGAAGCCTGATGACCAAAGCTGATACAGAAGCAAAACCAAAGAAAATAAACCAGTCAGACAGCTGGCTTAGTTTGGACAATCAGGTTCAGTAAGGAAATTGTCTACAGAAGTTCTTCTTTTAGCAAATCTGTATTAGTCAACACAATTCATGGGGTTTCTGGAGATGAAGAGCGCTTGAGGCTTTTAGACCTTCTTTACAATGGATATTGAAGTAGAGAGCATCAGGAATGATTCAGCACAGGTCCTACTCAAAGTAACCAGGACCTCTGTGCCAACCTGTAAGGAGCACATACCCCTTACCTCCTCACATCCCAATCAACAGTACTTATCAGGAGGGATATGGGTATTCCATTCACCGCAGAAAAACATGCATTTTCTCTTTTAAAGGAGAAAAACATGGGAAACTGTGGGTTTCCCCTTGCAGGTTGGCAGAGTTCCAGCCTGCAAGGGGCTGCTTGAGGCTGGGGGGGAGGGGGGAGCGGGATGCATGGGGCTGTGCTCAGGGCGGGCAGCAGCCGAGGGGAGTGGCTCCTGCAGCTGCGTGCACCCTGGGAAGGCCTGGGGGGACGTATGCCCCCAGATCTGCGTGGGACAGGCTGAGCCTGGGGCTGTGCCGGGCTCCTCCCAGAGGGGATATGCCAGGCTGTGCTCAGGGCAGGGTGGGTGGCTGTGCTATAGTAAATTTTGGGGTGGCTGTAGCCACCCCGCCGTAGCCCTCTCCCACCTGGGCAGCCCCAGCCCCACTCCCTCCCTCACCAAGGGGGCCTTGATCTGCCCCCACACCCCTTCCCTCCCCCATCCCGTTCCACCACAACAGACTTACCAGCTGCATGCTGCAGTCCTTCAAGCTGCCAGGCTGCAGTCCTTGCCACCTACACGCTGCGCTGCAACTGCGCGCGTGCACAGGCCCCATTATCAGCCACATCAGGCCAATTTCCGATAGTCAATTTTCTTTATATCGGTGCCAATCTGATATCGAACCAATGCATCAGTGCACCTCTAATGGTAAATATATCAATAAAACACTGTGTTTAACTGATGCATATACATATACAGTGCAAAAACATAGATTTGGGTTTTTTTAAACCAGATAATTTGGGATTTTTAAACAGAGAAAATCAGGATCCCTGCCTATCAGGCAGTGTTGCATGGACAGAGGCACAGAAAAGAACTGACATGGGATGGATAGGCAGGATGAATCTAGGTTTTTCTAGCTTCAAAATCCTTTATTTTGCTCTGATAAATATATATAAAATTATTTCCATAGATGTTATGTAAGAGAGAAAGGGATAATAAAAAAATTTAAAAAACAGCCAAGAACAAGTATCAGAGTTAGCCAGCAAGTTTGCTCATCTCTTCCTTTCAATGTGCGTGACCTATTTGTATATTGGTTAGTTAAGTATTTTCATAACACTTTCCTTGTTTGGTAGCTTTATCCATGTATCTAAAACAACCTGGCACTTAAACTGATAACCACCTTTACATTAACATACACAAATCATCACAGATTTGTATTTCAGACAGTACTGCCTTATTATTGGGGAGGAATGAGAGTAAACATTTCTAAATAGAAACAAAATCATAAATCTTTTGTACATAAGCATAACCAAATAGTAATTCACACTTTAGTATAATTCCCCAAAGATGTCATTTCAGAAACAGAAGCATCTAAGCAGGCATTATAGAATGACTTTTAATGATGTATGGAATTACTATAAAAAGAATTTGAAAAAAAATGACTGGAAACAGCTTTACTGTGACGATCTGTGTTAGCTTCAGAAGAGCAAGTGTTCTTTTGGATTCTCCTTTTGAAAAATCCTTTGCTCTTTCCAGGGAATCTTTTTATTAAGGTCTGCATTTCCTAATGCTGTACATAGATTCTTAACATACTTTACAAGGGTGCAAAATTAGTAATGTATTGAGTAAATCACACAATATTGGGTGTGTGTATACACGTACACGTTAGGACTTAACCTATAAAAAGAAAAAACCTATTTCTTTACAGATGCTCTTACTCAGTGGTAAAACATGCCTTCTTCACGTAGCCCAGGTGAGGAACATGGCATACTTTGCAAATGGACTGTGCATAACACAGAGCTGAGCAAAATATAGCCTGCACACCAGATCTGGCCCACAGCTGCCCCCTGGCTGAAGCTTTCTGCCCACCCACCCAGAACAGCACAGCAGGGGCAGGAGCAAGAAGAAAAGCTGCAGCTAGAGGCAAGGGGAGCAGTCAGCAAGCAGCCAGCTGCAACCACACCAGAAGGGGCCCCACTGGAAGCTGTACATGCTGGCTGGGGCCAGCGGGCCTGTTCTGCTCCCCTCACCTCCAGCTGTGAATCCTCCTCTTGCTCCTGCCCCTACTGCACTGCTCCAAGGGGGAGGGAGACACCAGCTGGGCAGCTCCTGTCTTAGTGCACCAGGCTCCAGCTCCCAGATGCCTTGCAATGCAGGTGAGCAAAGCAGGTAGAAGCTGAAGCCAGAGCACTAAGCACTGGGGCACGAGCCACCTGGCTGAAGCTCCCCGCCTCACCCACCTGGAACAACACAGCAGGGGTAAGAACAGAACAATCTGCCAACGCTGGAGGCAGCAGGAACAGAACAGCCCCACTAGCCCTGGCCAGCAAAAGCAGCTTCCAGTGGGACTGCAGCTGGCTGGGAGTTGCTCTGTTCCCCTCCCCTCCAGCAGCAGCTCCCCCCACTCCTGCCCTTACTGCACTGGTCAGGGTGGGTGGAAGGGAAGCTTCAGCCAGACAGATCCTGCTGGAGGCAAAGGGAGCAGAACAGCACCCAGCCAGCTATAGCCACACTGGGAATAGCCCCACCAAAAACTGCACGCTGGCCAAGGCTGAGGCCGAGCCACCAGGCGCGGGTAGGAGTGCGGCGGCGAAGGCTGAACCAGGTGGGGCTCGCCCCATGCAGACCGCGGACCACACTGCTGGGACAAGCTTGGTTGGAAACCCCAACTAAGAATCAAGTATTAAGTCGGGGATATTATATTCGTTGATGGAGACCCTAGCGCTCCATTTCTTTTTAGAGAGCAGGATGATAAAACGTTAATATTTAACTAGACAAGGTTCCTTGGGTGAATTTGATATCTTTTATTAGACCAACCCAAATGGTTGGAGAATAGTTATTAAGCAAGCTTTCGGGTTCAAAAACCCTTCGTCAAGCTAAGGAAGCTGCAGCAGTTGGTGCGTGCTCTTCCTGGATGGAATGAAAAGTAAACAAGCCAGGGGCTGGGCTGGGCTGGGCTGGGCTGGGGAGTCAGTTGCCAGGCAGATTGTAATGTATCAAAAATCCAATGTCTATGTTTAGTCCCTGATCTCTAGTATCCAGCAGGTTGATGAAATGGAGCTCATAGGCTCGTCTCTGGGATGTGTTGTGTAAATTTCCCTTGAGGATCAGGACTGAGAGATTGGAGAGAGAGTGGCCCTCCTGTGAGAAATGTGCCCCCACCGGTAATTGGGTGTTTCTGTCTTTGATGGATTTCCGGTGTGCGTTCATTCTGGTGCGCAGTTGTTGTCTGGTCTCTCCTACATGTCTTCCATCAGGGCATTTGGTGCATTGGATGAGGTATACTACATTCCTGGAGGTGCAGCTGCAAGATCCTGGGACGCTGATGGCTCTGTTGTGGGGTGTAGCAATAGTGGGGGTGGTGGAGATGTGGGGGCAGGTTTTGCATTTCTTGTCATGGCACGGTCTGGATCCTTTTGGTGTGTTCTGGGCTTGAGGAAGTTTGCTTCTGGTGATGAGGTTGGCGAGGTTCGGTGCTTGTCTGAAGGCTAGGATGGGTGGCTCTGGGAAGATCTTTTTAAGAATAGGGTCTTTTTCTAATACAGGTTGCAGTTTTTTGAGGATTTTCCGTACAGGTTCAAGGGATGGGTGATAGGTCATAACCAGCGGTGTGCGATTTGTGGGTGTTTTTCTTCTGTACTGCAGCAGTTCTTCACGTGGTATCCAGGTGGCTCTTTCAAACGTGCGATCTACCTCTCTGGAGGAGTGTCCTTGCTGGGTGAAAGCCTTTTTAAGATTGGTGAGGTGGCAATCCCGGGTGTTCTCTTCAGTACAGATGCGGTGGTATCTGAGGGCTTGGCTGTATATCACTGCTTTTTTGGTGTGTTTCGGGTGATTGCTGGTTGAGATTGCAGGTTTTCAGTCCAAATGATGAAGATGTCATCAATGTATCTTGAGTATAGCAAGGGTTTGATGGTGCAGTTCTTGAGGAAGTCTTCTTCCAGGTGGCTCATAAAAAGGTTGGCATACTGTGGGGCCATTTTAGTGCCCATAGCTGTTCCCATCATCTGGAGGAAGTGTTGATTATTAAAAGTGAAATTGTTGTGTGTGAGGATGAAGTGTATAAGCTCAGTGATATCTTTGGGTCTGTATTCTGGGTTGTAATCTTGTTCCTGTAGCTATGTAAGGCAGGCATGGATGCCATCCTGGTGTGGGATGTTGGTGTATAGGCTGGTAACGTCCATGGTGGCTAGGAGTGTGTTGCTGGGAAGGTGGTCTATGTTTTTAAAGTTTCCGTAGCATCATTGGTGCTCTACCTCCAGCCCATGGACCAGATTCAGCCTGTGAAAGTGTTCATCCCACATGTAGGGCTCCCTAAGGATCCTGAAACTTAGTGGCAGAAGAGCCGTGGCAGTCTTAATTGCAACTGATAATACCAATGCTCCCCCAACCACCAAATTTCTAGACCCATGGGAAGCAAAAGTAGCATAAGGAAGGGGGTGGGGGTAAATGGTGCAGCAACTCCAGGTGCTACTTTTGTGGGAGGAGGCACCAGAATAGCCACCAGCACCACTAGCACAGCAGTAACTGGTTCTAACCTATATGTCATGGCTGTCCCAGACACAGAGCCACCCATAGACCCACCAACCCCATGTCCCTCATCTAGCCAGCCCACAGGGCCAGCCATGGTAGGTACCACTGAACTATATCCATTCCCAAGTACATCAAGGATGATGAAAAAACATAAGATTCAATTTTTAGTTCAGCCCAAGCAAGTAACTGATTTTCCTTTGTTTCCTTCAGAAGAAATGGGGGAAAACTAGCGGGCATGCATGACTTTCCAACGAGATGATCACATGCAACAGCGTAGAGCAGAATGTGCACCAGACACGATAGGACAAAAAGCAGCCTGGAAAATACCTTGAGTTATGGCCACAAAGATGCAATTTGCATTACTAATCAGCTGGCAGTGACTGGTTTGAAAGGTGTGAGGTTCAAAAAAAACCCACACTAAGATATCAGCATGACAGGATCAGTTTTCCTCAGGGTACAGGAGCTAAAGTCTTCCCTACTGCCTGGCTGCATTTATCGTCTACCACTTATCTGTGGTATCTTCACAGCTCTTGAACCGTTTGTTATCCATCTTCTCCTGTCCACCTAAAACAGTATTAATACACAGAGAAAACTTTGCACTTTTGTAAGCTATAAGGGAAGACTCATTCAAAGCTCTGTAGGGCATAGCAAGGTCAATATGACAAAAATGAATATGTTGGAGAATACTGGAAAAATAAGGGGTCTAAAATCACCTTGGGCAGGGAAGAAAAATAACTGTTGAAAGACCAAAGTAGGATGAAGCAGACAGTATTGAGGCAAGTTGGAAGGTAATAGTTACTCCTTGTGTGGGCTCCTTATTAAGGCTTTATAGGTGAAAAAACAACCACCCAACAAACAAAAACCCCTCCTCCCTTTTGTGGTCTTATTTTCCATGTCAACAGAAGAGGAGCTATGACTTTTCTCACTTTCCCTCCTCATGATGCCTTCTCTATTTTGATATTAGCTTCCAAAGTCCACCTTTTAATCCAAAAATCTCTGGTGAGCTGTATAGTGATCCCATATAACTTTCTCCTACAGTGAGTAAGTTTACCATGAAAGAAAAAAAAAAAGATGCATGGAACAATTATTAAACAAAACACTGGGGCGGGGGGGGGGGGGGGGG
>NW_005842147.1:894921-898594 GCF_000455745.1 Alligator sinensis | reverse complement strand
GGGGAAGAGTGGCAGGTGGTGACAAATTCCTCTTGCCTCTCTACTGGGTTTGTTTTGATGCTATATCCCTATTGCATAGATTTTCCATACCCTTGTGTCAGTTCCACTACCTTTAGCCACAGATCTGTCAAATCTTCATTTTTTATTATATGTTTACACTGCAAGCCAACCTTTCTATTAAATCAGTCAGCCTTTAATGAAGCCTAGACATACAACCAAGAGGGATGTAGATATTTTTATGGTCATAAGGATTAACTGTGCAATGTGAATAATCTACAGAGTAGACCAAAATACTCTGGGACCTTTAAAAACATTTGTAAGGTCTTTGCTTTTAAAAGAAGGAAGACAATCTGGAAATATCATGTAGAAAAACCCACAAGTGTTGTCTGAAGTGGGAGCTGCATTGGTAGATGTGGATGTGACTACAGCAATGGAAGTACAGCTTCAAGCGAACAAGTGCATTCAGCATGTCAGCTAAACCTAACCTTATAGCCAGATTTGGGTGACAAAGCACAACTGTTCCTTTCATACTTAGTGCTTCTGGCACTTCCCACCTTTCAAAAAATTTCTAAGAGAAGAAGATACACTGCATTTTTAATATTCTAATAAGCAGTTT
The DNA here is from genome assembly GCF_000455745.1 of Alligator sinensis. Classification (NCBI taxonomy): domain Eukaryota; kingdom Metazoa; phylum Chordata; order Crocodylia; family Alligatoridae; genus Alligator; species Alligator sinensis. Next base: position 897,978 of record NW_005842147.1, on the reverse strand, counting down.
TTCAGTGCATAAACATTTAAAGGTGGAATGCAAATCTAACTAATCAAAAATGCTTACAACCTTCCCTCTATTTAATGGAGGTTCTCCTTTACACTTTTTGTCTTAGTTACTGTTGCCAAAACTGTGTTTTTAAAGCCTGATGGAGAAAAACTGATTAGTTATAGTACTGGCTCAAGAGACATGCTTACGTCAGTGTTTACTAGAATCATAGCATTCAAATTAACTTACAGGTACAAGTACATGGTTCTGTATCTAAATTAACCCTTTCAATTTGCTCATACTATAAGAAGAATATTTTTTCTTTTTGGTCCTTTTCCTCAGACCAGAAAGATTCTAAGTGTCCACGATTTTTGTTTTTAAAACAGAGGAAGAGAAAAAAGCCATAGTTAACCAGAACTCCGTTCTGGGGAACACTGCCCACTGCAAACTCCTTTTTAAAGGTCTTATTTTCTGCCAATAAAGCATTAACTTTCAGGGTGCAACCTGCGTTCGGGGATTTTTAGATCTCGTTTAAAATTAAAATCTTGAAACACACAAGACAAACATGTTACTCATTATTGTTAATGTTGTGCAAAGCTTGAATTCTCAGTTGAAAAAAAATTAAACATCTAGAAGCTTTTAATGCTGAGCCAAATACACTCACCATGGTTCACTAGAAAATATCTAGACTGCCTGACTTCACTCTAACACAATCCTATGGAAGAAATGAAGGCCATCAGACGTAGGGGCACCCAAATCTAACAGATGTTCTCTCTTCTATATGAAGTCAACTATAAGCGTTAGAGACAGAACTTTTAACAGGAGCAAATTTATAATGCAGGCACATAAATGTGGTATATATCTGGTCAGTACTTTAAAAGATCAGATATTTTGCACATACAAACAGAAACTGTTAGAACTAAAATAACTTACAAGAAGGAAAAAATAAATAAGCCTTATATAAACTAAACAAACATAACTGTATTTTGAAAAATCAGTCGTTGTTAATTTATACATCCAAATAAGCATGTTTAGATGCTTGTCCAGCTACACATACATTTTAAATGCAATCATATGCATATTTGATCTTTTCTTTCCTCCAAATAAATTAGCTTATATATGTTCAAACTGAGAATAATTAATTTAACTTTGAACTATAGTGAAGATGAATTCCTTGTTGCCTCTTGAGCAAGTTACAGATTTCACTCCACAGGCCTTTGAATTATAGTTTTTAACATAGCATGTTGTTGTCTGGTTGGTTACTTGTCCTACTTTCTCCAAATATTTTATGGCCACATTATTCCTGGCTTATTCCTTTGTTTTTTCAACAAGACCTTTAACAAATTTAATTACCAGACAAGTATTATTTTATGTGGAAAGTAACCATGTATAAATAAAAATATGAACATCTATATGAATAACCAATGTGCATATCTCATATTCTAAAGGAGGACGAACCACATAACGAGACTTATTCTAGTAAATTTTCTAATAACTAAAACAAGTTTTTGAAGGATATATAAACAGGCACAGTGGATTTCCCGGTTTACTAGATGCCCATTAAACCAACAATGCCAATCACTTTAGCTGACAGAACAGGAAAGGAGCAGACACAGTGCCCACAGGGAGAAGGGAACTGGAAGTTACTGCAAAAAAATCAGAGAAAGAACAGACAGAGATGAGAAACGGTGAAAAGCAGAAGACAGGTTGGAAAGGAAAAGGAACAAAGGGCAAATACACAGTGTCTTTGAATAGGAAAATACATACTTTGAAAAAAGATGCAGAGAAAATGAAACAAAACACAAAAATAATCTCAATTAAAAGTATAGTTTCTACATAAAGGCCATATTCTGTCCTTGATCTTAGTCCAAACCTCTCATTAAAACTACCAGGAATTTCCAGACACTGTCATCCCACCCTGTTCCTACCGGAGTTATTTTGCCTTGCTGGGTGCATAGAAGTACGTTGATGCAAAAGAACGTTAGGAAAAATACTTTAAATATGGATACATCTCAGAATGAACTTTACAAATACTTCCAAAATGAGAGTGTACAAAAGAGTAACGGTGTCAGTGTCAGTAAGCATCAGTAGAAGTGTAAGAAGCACAGAGCCAAAATAAGAATGGAATTACATGAACCTGCACACAAATCTTGGTGCTTCTAAGAATACCCACTATTAGTAACAAACAACTACAGGCACTGAAAAAAATGGAAGATCCAACTTTTACTATGAGTGCAGATCAAGATTTAAAAATTATAATCAGCCAGCAGTTACACGGCAACCGATCTCTGGGGGCATGGATAATCTTTCTGTTGCAGGCCTATGCTGCACCCAGTACAAAAGGAGTTTTGATTGTGGGACAAGAACCCTTAGGCAGAACAGTAAATAACAAACATGCTCAAATTCAACTGTGATGCTAATCTGAAATGTTGTTTTACAGGATCATGAATATTTATAACCCACCCCACACAATAAATTATAATTTATTAAATTTGAGGGGGAAAAATGTCTTATACACTCAAAACGTAGTAATAATTACTACTATATATCAAAGTTATATCACTGGGTTAGGTTACATTGCTACTACATTAAATCTCAGAGAAAGGAAGAAAACAAAATGTATTTGTACAATGGCATTTGAAATGTGCATGCACATGTCCACACTTACACAACAACCACATATAATTTTTTAAAAATTACATATATACATACACACACAAAATTATATATGTAGTTGTTATGTAAGTGTGCCCAAGATACCACACTTAGTTAAAAAGAAAGGAAAACATTATAAAATAAAAAAATTCAGCAGATTTTTGGCTAAGCCAGTTAGTAAAGCATCGTCGCAGAAAAAGGTACCTCTGAGATTTTATTTCCGAGCAACAACTACCTGTAATAGTTAAGGAAAACTCATACTGCTTATTACATAGAATCAAAAAAGAAATAGCAGAAAGTTATGAAAACACTTTTCTAATAGACTAGCAAATTGCTCATCAATAATGACTGGGTGGGGGGATGGTGGGGATGGAGCCCCACATCTGCCCCTCCCATCCTTCCCCCACCCCCACCACTCCTCAT
>NW_005842147.1:893801-894707 GCF_000455745.1 Alligator sinensis | reverse complement strand
CAGGCCCAGCCCCGCCCCCCCCCTACCATTTTGGGTCCACCTGGACTGCGTCTGCCTGCCTCCCCACGTCCCTGCCCACCACCTCCCCCTCCCTGCAGGCTGTCCAAGCTGGGCAATGGGGGGTGCCGCCACCATGATCCCATTTTGCCCTCTGGCAGGGAGGCGGGAGGGAAACCCCACTGCTCAGACAGCCACACAGCCCAGCCAATCACTGCCTGCCCTTTTGGCAGCGCATGTGCAGTTGGCCAGAAGCGTTATGGACAGGCAGACAGAACCTTTTATTATATTCATAGATTCATAGATGCTAGGGTCGGAAGGGACCTCAATAGATCATCGAGTCCAACCCCCTGCATAGGCAGGAACGAGTGCTGGGTTCAGATAACCCCAGCTAGATGCTTATCTAACCTCCTCTTGAAGACCCCCAGGGTAGGGGACAGCACCACCTCCCTTGGGAGCCCATTCCAGACCTTGGCCACTCGAACTGTGAAGAAGTTCTTCCTAATGTCTAGTCTAAATCTGCTCTCTGCTAGCTTGTGGCCATTATTTCTTGTAACCCCCGGGGGCGCCTTGGTGAATAAAACCGCACCAATTCCCTTCTGTGCCCCCATGATGAACTTATAGGCAGCCACAAGGTCACCTCTCAACCTTCTCTTGCGGAGGCTGAATAGATCCAGTTTCTCTAGTCTCTCCTCGTAGGGCCCTCTTGAAGTGTGGCACCCAAAACTGCACGCAGTATTCCAACTGCTGTCTGACCAGCGCCCGATAGAGGGGAAGTATCACCTCCTTGGATCTGTTCGTCATGCATCTGCTGATGCACGATAAAGTGCCATTAGCTTTTCTGATGGCTTCGTCACACTGCCGACTCATGTTCATCTTGGAGTCCACTAGGACTCCAAGATCCCTTTC
>NW_005842147.1:877969-892627 GCF_000455745.1 Alligator sinensis | reverse complement strand
TAACTGCCTCCCTACAAGCGCAAGCAGAGGAGGTATACTCCTCTTTGATAATCTCTCCCCATTTCCACTTTTTATATGCTCCCCTTTTAGTCCGCAGGCTGCTCTGGATTTCTCTGGTCAGCCAAGGAAGCCTCCTGGCCCCTTTCCCTGTTTTTCCTCGCATCGGGATCGTCTCCCTCTGTGCCCGAAGGATCATTTCCTTAAGGTACAGCCACCCTTCCTGGGCTCCCATCTCTTCAAAACTTCTACTCTGCAGTGTGCCCTTGACTAATCGCCTGAGCTCATTGAAATCAGCTTTCCTAAAGTCTAGCACTTTCACCCTACTAGTTACCTTACCCACTCGACGTCTTATGATGAATTCTATTATTTGGTGATCACTGTCCCCCAGGTGACTACCAATCTGGAGGTCCCCTACCATATCATCCCCCGTTGCCAATACCAGGTCCAGTAAGGCATTCCCCCTAGTGGGACCGCGTGCCTCCTGCATCAGGTGGAGGTCCTGTACTGTATTAGAATTTTAGAAACATTAACTATACCTGGTTCCTGTTCCACCTCTATCTCAGAGGCTGATCTCATTCATGAACGGCACATGCCCCCGACAGCTATGGGGAGGCACGGCTGCAATAAAATGGGGAGCTCCCGCAGGCACCACCGGGACTGCCCGGGGGGGGGGGAGAAGAGAGCAAGCACCAACCACAGGGCAGCAGCCACTCACAGGTGTCACCAGCTGCAGCAGCGGCCAGGGGCAATCATGCAGGGGGTGCACCGCCACGTGCAGTGGGTGCACATACACCCGCATGCACCCCCTACATGTCGCTCCTGATCTCATTCTATTTAAAAGAAAGCTAAACGTTTTCTGAGTCCAAAAACTGTAGCAAGTATTATGATATATATTTAAAACAGTATAAAACTAATATGGGGGGGTTGTTTTAGAATTTTGTTTTGTTTGTTGGACAGATGAAACAAAAGCCCTTCTGTGGAAAATACTCTAGAAAAAAAAAAGGAAAATAATTCTACGTACCTTCCTCTGTAGAAACATATTACTCCACACTAGATAAGGTCACTGGTAATACTGAATAGGTAGGGGCTTAGCTTCAAAATATTTAGAAAACACTGCAACACCATTTTTGGTTTTATAGAGTAGCTGGCTCTGTCACCAGCATCTCTAGAACTTAAGGCAACCATCTGACCTCCCTTCCAATTTGATATAGCTCACTAGTTAAGGCATCAGTACTCAGCATTAGTGTATACCATTTTCCTTACCCCCAAAGCCAACCAGAATCAGAGGGAAACATGCTGTACAGATAGGTCATTCCATGACTACTACTTCTGGTAGGGTTCATCCAATGACATATATAACTACACACACACACGTTTTATAGCTGTTGGTAACTATATTATGTCATAGGATAATACCACAACACTAATGTTTCCTCCCCAGATCTTTCACCATGCAATTTCAGACCATCCGGCCTGCACTGGACCATACAAAGATGGAACTAAATACGGTCATGTACTTTTTATGGTAAAAGTTATACTTTTGTTTACAAAAGAATAATGTCTGTCAACTATTTAAACCGCCAATCACTTGTTTATGTTGACTTTTAAAAGGAATACACATAACAGGCTGGTCAAATTTGTTAAATCCAGTAATCAGTTGTTATTTGAGTATAAAGAGCAGGACTCAAACACACTGCAGCCTAGATTTCCGAATCAACAGTCTGCTTGCATTTAATATTAAAAAAAAAACAAAACAAAACAAAAAAAAAACAAAAAAAACAAAACACACCACCACTCTCCATGGCACTGTGCAGCATTATTAACAGACTTCCCTGGTTACATTACTGACTTTCATAAAGAATTACTTAAGTCAACTCATACACTGAGCCAATCATTCTACAGGAAATTTAAAGTGCATTTAAAATATTTTACAAGACAAAAAGTGTCTCCTATCTGTTTAGCAGTAACCTAAACAAGAGCTTCCCCATTTCCCCCCACAAATGTGTCAGAAGATTCTGAATACCTGACCTGCTCTTACTTTTAAAAACTGGAAATATTCTGAATATTTAAGGAATGAATAGAAGAGAAAAAATACTGCATTCTCCCAAGTTCATTTTATTCAGTACTTCAGACTTATTATTCACCAATTTTAATTTATTAAACCTTGAGATCCACTATTTATAACAGCAGTTCAAATCTTTATTTTCCTTTTTTTTAAATACATAAGAGTTAAAACTCCTCTAAAAGAGATCACCAATATGAGTATGTTTGTTTTTTGTTGTTGTTGTTTTTAATTACTAGATTAGTGAAACAAGCTCTTTGAAAGAACAGCAGCTCTGGAAATTCCTTTTAACATTTCTGAGCAGAAATACTTTTAACATTTTTCACATTAGTAAACTCAAAGGAAAGTCAAATCCTTTGAACACTGGAAGAGTCTCAAATGAAGTTTACTATATTTAAAATGTAATAAATATAGAAATGTAGAATGTGAAAAAAATATTCATTTGTTTAGGCTCTTGACTATAAACAACTAAGCTGGAAGGAGTTTTGTGATGAGTTCAAAGTGGGGCTACTGTTAAATCAAAATGGTTTTAATTTCCCCAGCTACTGTTTTGTGTGTTGTATCAGACAGATGCTTTATCACAGAGCATACATTAGTATTGTATACATGTATCTGTGAGGGATACTGTATACATACACATATTGTTTTATCATCTAAACCAGGATTTTCCTAACTGATGAGGGGGAAGGGGGGGGGAGTGTTCTCCGCACAAGACAATTACATTGCAAATTAACACCTTCTGGGCATCATCATTTTGACACCTAATCTTTTTTTTTTTTTTTTCAGCAGGCTGCACATTAAAAAAAAAAGTATTAAACGAATAAAGTTTACAATAGTTAAAGTCACAAGTTTTTGAAAATGATAAATGTGTTCAGCAACTGCTGAAGCTAGGTACCACAGAAACTACATGAAATAACACACTAAGCTAGGTGCAAATGGACAGTTCAACAGACTAAGTCTACACTTCATCTGCAAATTTACTCACCTTCATTCAGGTCATTGTCTTCACATGTAATTGAAAACTGAAAAGCCAACATAAAGTAGGAAAAAAAAGACCTTCCATTAAGGAATAGTTGAGATCACAAACCTTAGCTATTTTTCATAAAGATGTTAAGTACAGACGCTCATAATATTCAACAGAGGTTTCCAGGTAGATGTTTTACTCTATTGGGTACTTCATTATTTACATGATAAATACTAATGACTACACATTAAGAGTGGCTACTTTTCAAATAACATTTTTCCCCAAAATACCAACATAATTAGGTCATATACCAACTAGCTGCTAAAATAGAAACTATTTGAGTTGTGAGCATAAAAACATCTTTATTAAACTAGCATTTCATCTATATTATGCTAGACCATTTTCTTTTAAACACTCTAATAAAAATTTACTGATTTGTCATAAAATACAAGGCAATGTTTTCTTGGCACAGAGGCTTAACGAATTAATTTTGATCTCAGAGCAAACTCTTTGTTCTAATGGAACTACCCATAGAACTTCTGCTGAAATCCTCATTTGTGCTTTCATTTTCTCCAATAACTCCCTTCTCATTGGCCTCCATAATTCTCAGATCTCCAGATTTCAGCATATGCTGAATTCTATCACACTCCTCCTTACATATATAAGCAGCAACTGCTTCTTGACCCTACTCTCAGATAACTTCACGTGGTTCAGAAGTATTCAAAGCCTAGTTTGCAACTATTCTTTTTTTCCTCCATGAAGTCATAAAAGTTAGGCCCCAGGTCTTTTAGTTACTGTTACAGTGGTCTAAAACTCTATAACATCAGGTAAATTTGTTCATTTATCCTGAGTGTAAACTGAGAATGAGAAACAAGAGACTTCTTTACAGTCTGGACTACTCTTTTTTTTTTTAATCTACATCTCCCCCATACTATTTTAAAGTCTCATTCAAACATCTACCTCCTCCATTGCCTATAGCTATTAGATCATATTAGACTGTATTACATTCTTCTCTTGTTAGTTAGTGCATGCATGTATAATTTACATCCTTCCCTTCTTGTGTCCTTGTGACAGTTTAGCAGAATTTGCAGATTTGCTGGAAACTGACAGGTTTGCGCAGTGAACACTTTTTGCTATGGCCTCGAACTTGCGATTTCTGGGCTGGCAACTGTGCACCTTAGTGCCCGTGCCACCCTGCCCCCTGCAATTTATATGAATTGACACACACTCAAAGATAGCATTGTGAGAGCTCTACTCAAAGCTACCCAACACATTCTATTATATGTTTTTAATTGCTTATAACTGCCAAGTTTCTAACTGAAATTTTCCACGCTAGGTTTCTACCTGAAGCTGTTTTTCTGTTGTTGCATTAAGTTTGAGTTAAAAGCTGTTCTTTTTTTTTCCTGAGAATTAAGTGTAGTAAAACAAAGCACCTTCCCCAAAGGTTAAAAATTCTTACAGCCACTTGATTAGCTCTAAAGGACTCCACAATTTACAGCAAAACTTGACACACATGAATCAGAAACTGGCTTTTTGCTGTCCCAGCAGAAAATGTGCTTTAACTTAACTTGGTCAGGTGAAAGGCCCCAGGAAAAACAAAAAACAACAACAACCAAAACAACAACCCTCCACCCCGGCCCCCAGAAAATTGTAGCATGCACATGCTCAATAGAAAGACCTTATTAGCCAAAAAAGCCTCTTTCTGAGCATGCTCCACACAACTTCCACATGCAGAATGGGCTGAGCCACCCCAGAGGTACAAGGGCAAGACCAGGATTTTCCCTTCAATTTCTCCTTTGCTGTGCATGATAGTTCCACAGTGCCAATCAAAGGACTTAAGATCAGGCAAACTGTCTCCTCTGTTCAAGGCTCTCAGACTTCATGCAGAGTGGTTAGAAACAGAGGGAAGAGACAGGGCAAGGAAGGATACAGGAGCCAGGGCTCATGCATGTGGAGAGAGGGGAGGAGATGACAGTCAGGCACTGGAATAGGCAGAAGGCTTTAAAATAAATAAAAACACCTTTTCCAAAACCTGGAACTAAACTAGGCTTCCCTAATTTAAACATTGGAAACAAATCACGTCAATAACTAGCTGTAAAACTCACCAACAAGAAACGAGGTCTCATCCCTCTCTAGCTGTTCCTTCACAGACGACATCAAGCTACCACTGATGCCAGCTTCTCAGCTAAAGTGATAGAAGCCTGTGCTATACAATTCTAGCAATCCCAATGTGAATAACACTTCAGGGAAAAGTACGGTTCAACCTAACAGAACGGCTTGATTTTCCATTTCCTTTTTTAAAGGCTATGATACTGCAGTGTTAACACTTTCAATGTATTGCTAACGTAAGGTAGAGCACTTAAACATTAGTGAATGCCCAAATTAAAGTTGTTTATGCAAATAAACTTGATATACAGGATGATCTGTGCTCCAAGCTTTATTTGTAGCACATCCTATGCTGAATAAAAAAGTTATTAATGTTTTCATCAACTGTATATGGTGCTTTCACTGTGGTACCCGAGTTCTTCACAAACATTAATGAATTAATGTGCAACTGTCATCTGTGCATTAGAGGGGGACAACTAAGGCACAGAGATTGCAAAACTGTCAAAAGTGTTAGCTAGTCATGGTTCCCCAATCTGAGTCCCCCAAGGCTGGATTTTTCAGAATAGTTAGTAAATTTATTCTATTTTGTGCCCAAATCATAATTCCAATCGATCAACTACACTTGGGATAACTTTAAACTTCTCCACAGTGTCTCAGCTGGGGTACATGAACAAATGAGAAACACACAATTAATGGCCTACTATGAAAAGTTTGGTCCAAGAGATTTGCTCAGCACCACAAGGAAACTCAAAAGGCAGAAGGAAGAATTCAAAATCTTCAGGCCAGCATTCAACTGCTTTAACCACGAGGCTCTCTCTCTCCCCTCATGCAGTCCCCTGACAATTCCCTATGTAATTTCCCACTTCTGAAACCACTGATGCAGAAGTCAAACACAAGGCAGTCTGATTCACTAGGCAAAGGTTACATTTTAGAAGTAGCATCCATCTCATGCATGGATGGAGACAGGATTTGGTGGAAAGATATTAATAATGTCATGAACACATGCCATCCCAATGCATACATACAGGGGACACACATTAAGGCTTTAATTCTAGCATATCTCATTTTTCAAAATACAAAATAACATTTGTGCTCTTTTAACAGATTTTCATATGCAATTGGACACATTATTTTCATTACAGTAATGAATGGAGGCCCCAAGCAAGCTCAGCCCCATTGTGTTAAGAGCTGTACTTATACAAAGTATGAAATTATGCTTGCCTCAAAGATCTTAACAATCTACAAAGAAAAGACAAATACAAAGTGGAAAAAATTAAGCATCATCATGCCCATACTCCAGTAATAAACAGAGAAAGACAGCTATTAACTCATTAGTTTCAGTCTCATAGATCACAAAACTAAACATAACTCTCCTGGGCCTCACGTCTGTACTATAATCACTAGACCATCCATTCCCCAATTCCATAGAGATTTTAACACAATTAGTACAGAAAGTTACAACATGACCCAAGGTGTTAAAAACCCCAAATGTTGTACAGTTTATGGACACTTAAATCACAAAGTACCATCTTCTGGCTAAACACAAGACCAGAGATCAGTGGCTTAGAGTTCTATTGTTGGCTCCGCCATAGGCATGCACATGAGAGAAGAAAGTCAGTTCATGCTCTCTGCCTCACTGTTCTCAGCAATGCTCTCCTACCTCTCACTTATGCACAGGTACAGTGAGGGGCTAAAATATAATTAATGTACCCAAACTCTAGAAAAAGCACCTCACAAAAATACCTTTAAACAAAATTATATGTATGTGACAGTAAAAGTAGTAAGATGCAGAAGCCAAACATGATTCATCCCCCCGCCCACAAATACAAATATAGAATATTTTAATGATTTATTCTTAACTAAAAATATGTACGAAGCACTTGATTGAAACATACCATTAGTTAAGCTTTGCAAGCCTGGCACAGTAGCCGATTTGCATGCTACAAAAAGTTTCTAATTTCAATCTTTCTAAAAGAACCTCCACTAAATTACAGTTTCATGACTTAACAGAACACATGTTCAACTCTCCTGAGGTCAAAGGAAAAACCAGCTTTCCGGTAAACTTCTGTTTACTATTTAGATTACAGCATAATATATCCAGCTTCCAATTACAGTCACATTTCAAATGCAAACTTAAAACCTCAACTGGGAGTAGAACTTCATGGGCAGAATAGTCATTTGCTTCAACTGGAAAATATTTGACTGTGCAGACAAGGCATTAACAATACTTCAAATTCATACTTTTGAAAAATTAAGAAGCTAATTCATTATTTCTAGAACCGACCAATGTTTTAATATCTTGTTATATATTTGTACAGTGCCTGGTCCACAAATGCAGGGCACAATGAGCTTTACATTTTTAAAAGCCACTGATGACAAAATTAAGCAAGCAAAAAGCAAAGAACGTTTTCGGTGTAGATCATCACAGCTCTGTGACTGCAAAACCAAGTGCAATCAAATACTGCTAAAAGTGAGTGGAACCACACTTCTGGGAATATATTACTGCTTCTGTAAAATGTTTGTTATATCTGTGTAACAACTGGCTAACCTGGTCTGCCCCATGTAAACATACAGGGTAAACTCATATAAAGTGGTTCTCTCTAACTTAACTGACTAAAATACCAACGTGAATTAAACTATGATCATGGTGATGATAGCAAAGACTGAACAAGACAATGGGGCTGTTCAGATGCCTAGAAATTACAGTATACCACCTAATGATTTTAACTTTTTTTCCTGTTTTGTTAAAGAGGAAAACATGCTGTTTTCTCCAATACACTTGCTTAGTGCACCGATGTTTCTTGGTCTGAGTCATGATATCCCACTGGACCATTCATCAGGCTAAAAAGGTGCTGAAAAAAATTGTTTGTGAATTGTTCCTCCAGTTTATCCAACAGGAACCGAGGTTACTTGGGTTTTATTCAAGGCCTGCCTTTGAAATTTATTTTGTTAGGCATCATATATATTTTTGGTAATGTACACATCCAAGCCATGCCATTTAGAGATGCAAGAACACATAATTTGTCTCAACTTCGTTCCATCTCCAGTGCTGAATATATCAGCAACAGTTAGCCAGACACGAGCTTAGCCTCTGACTAAAACATTGAGAAATAGTAGTAATATTTTTCACATTTGAATATATCCTAAACAGACTCAGGAAGAACAAGATTAATGTTCTGAAATTAAATGATAAAAACAAGCACATTGTAGCAGATGCCTTACTAAAACTGTTTGGGTATAACAAAGCCATCGCCATTAAAACAAACACAGTTATGCCAATGCTGTATAATCAGGAAAATAACTATATGATCTCGTTCTTGTTAAATAACTTAGTCATTCACATCACATATACACCTTTTTCCTGAAAATTAGCGACTGAAAGTTAGGGTGAGTGTTTTACACAAGGACAGTTTGTTTAAAAAAACTAAGGACTAAAAGGTCCTTTTTTTCCTTTGTTTTGAGAAGGCAGAACAAGATGTGCATCTTGTTTAGGGTTGTGTGGTATGTGAATGACTACAGTATTTTTCATGTCCTGCCCTCTTGCTATATTTTTCCCGTTCTATAAAATGAAACCAGTAAAACACTATACTGATGTATCTATAAGTAAAAAAAAAAAAGAGAATGCCAAAAAAGAGAGAAGAAAGACTCCTCACAAAACAAAAAACAAAACAAAACAAAGAAACCTATGCTTCAACACGGGGTGCTGTAGAGTTTCTGCTAGTCTGCAAATGGCTGCCCAGTATCTCAAAAATACTAAATGAGTAAAATGAAAGTGACCTCAACATAAAAAAAAACAAACCATAGGGTGTTTCACCAACTACCTTAATTTTGATTTAAAATAATATAAATGGATACCATGTCATTTTCTCAACATTATAAATCAACCAACTTTTTAAAAACACATGTTAACTCAAGATATGAAAAGTCCAGTATTAAAGATCTGGAAATACTCTTTTTTTTTTTTAAACTAAGCAACATAAATGCTATATTCTTGCATGTGATTGCTCACTCCCCAAGCTGGCTTGGTGTGCGAGTTCAATAACAGTAATACGCTTGATGCATTGAAAAAAAAACAGTATCAAGAGCTGTCCAGTGGTGATCCTTCTAACTAGTTAAATATTGATCAACTGAAGTAGTCCAGTTAGAGCTAAAAGACAGATGGCAGCTGTGAGGCATGCAGGACACAAAGTTGAAATAGGGAAGTGAGTAATCAAATGTGGCACTTGTGTATTCTTTAGAGCACTGGTTCTCAAACTTTTTAGATTCAAGGCACCACTGGTACACCCAAGGCACTCCTAGATGGAGTCACAGTGCTCCTCAGAAAATGCCAGCTCTTAATTTTCACTTATATTGGTGACAGAAAAATAATAAGGCGGTTTCTCTGCTGCAAAGAATTTAGAAAGACCACAAATATGGATTTCTATTTAAAATCTCTAAGTTTACTCTGTGAATTGTGTTTCAGTGCTAACGCTGTATGGCACCCATGAAAGGATTTCAAGTCAGCCCAGAGCACCATGGTAGCATGGATGAGATTCCCTGCTTTAGAGGCTGAGTAATGTAATATAACTGTTGCTATAAGCAATTTAAAGAACATGCCTGGCATTCTCCGTACAACACTGTAAAAATATCTTAATATATCCTTCAATAAAAGTGTAATTTATTAAAAATTTATGAAGTTTAACCTTGCAGTCCATAAACTTCTTTTTCCAGTTTTAATCATTAACTGGACTAATTACCATGGGTTATAACATAGCAACTCCTTTTAGAGGCTCTTCTGAATAAACAAGAGTTTGTAAACTTTAATTTGACCAAAAAATTAAATATATGAGAACTTTTGGAAAAACAAGACAGTACAAAAAGTTTCTCCTTTTTAAAATTCCAATTACAATGGATATTTTTAAGGAGGAATTTCCTGCAAATACTTTCAAAAACTTTTTTTTTAATCTAACAATTTACACTTTTATCTTTGTTTTCTTCATTACCTGGGTAGAAAAAAAGAAAAAGCAGAGCTTGAATAATAAAGGTGGACTAAACTAAGTCTCCTTCACTTCTAATAACCCAAGATGACATAGGTACATATACTTATTAATGCAGTTAAGATGATTTGTGCTATATATTTCAACCTAAGTTCTAAAAGAATTCTGGACTTCTTTTACACTTTGTATATTCCTTAGCTTAATTTGAGAGAGACAGTTACTTACAGAAGACTAGAAACTTTGATAATAATGGCTATTACAAGTGGAAGTAATGGCAATTTGAATGGGGAACACCACAAAGGTTTCAGTTCCTTTCTAATGCATTGCTTGCACTCTTCCAAGTTTAATTTGCTTTTTTCTTTTAAACGCATTTACTTAAATGAATACCATGTTACTCAAAAAACTATCCAAGGGGCCATTTTCTACCTTTGCAATTGTACTAAACTTATCATTATCAAACAATTCTTAATAAGTCACTAATATTAAACATTCAATTGAAAAACATTTACTCCAGCTATATGAGTAATTCAGCTTTTTGGCTCTGATCAAGTGTACAAAAAAGACTTGAGAAAACAAGAAAACACAGTCGAATGTGGTAACCTTAAGTTTTAAAAGCAGTGAAGCCACCACCATCATCTTGAAATGGTGCTGAATACCCTTCACATCTGCCCTTTTTAAAGATTAGCGTTGAAGGCTTAAACAAAATACATCAGATACAGTGGGCTACTTCATAAATAACACTGATACGGTAAATCAGCAAGAGAGATTCTTAGTCTCAACGGTCACAAAGCCTTCATGCACAAATGTTACTATGAAATGAATTCACGTATACACACACACTCACCGTCTCTGAACACAAGCCCTTTAAACACAAATCTGACTAATTAGCATAGGATGCTTAGTACGCCCCCACTTTGGGTTTTTTTCAGTCTTTTCCTGCTAAAGGGGCATCATGAACTTAAAAATCAGGTGGAGGGGTTTGGTTTGGTTTTTTTTTAAAGTGTAGTTGAAAGCAGTCTGAAGTACCTTATCTGTCCTTGACTTTCTATGCTAGTAGGTTTGAAATCTGTGGTTTTATCATCAGTTTTAATATGTTGTGAAAGACACAAAATATAGGGTATAGTTACATATGAGAAATGAGCATATTTCAAGCAAAGTGTAAATCCTCCTGAGCTGACCTTTAAAGCCAACTACTTCCCTCTCTTTTAATACCTCCTCAAAAGCAACTTCTGAGATTAATTATGCATTTAAGGCTCCAATCTGACAAGCTGGGCAGACCCCTAGGCCCACATACAGCCCCATTAACCCTAGTGGGACTGAATTCAAAGGAAGACCCCTATACATGAGCTAACCACACTGGGGCCCAAAGTCATCCACATATTTATTTTATTTATTGAGCAAATTAATAACTTGTCTGTGTAGAAGCTTGGGCCCAAGACCCCAAAACAGGGGATTACTGCAAGGGAGTGGGTGATAGGGATGATAAATACTGAAGAATGTGAAGGGGAGGGGAATTTACTTCATTTAACTTGAAAGAAAATTACTAAGCTGGTATCTATTAAGACAAGTACCTGTCATCACCCTGATCATGTTGCTTATATGTTACATCCTGCCTCCCACTCCCTTGTCTCTGTATTTTTAGACTAAAAACTTTTTGGCGCACAGAACCACTCCTTCCTTTGTTTTCACAGTGTCCTGCCTCTATCGAGCACTTCCACAAACAGGCTACCCAGAGCATAAACTACAACAATAAGAACAAAGTCCACTAATTTCTTGCAGTTACAGCCCTCTGATGGATTACTCCTAAAGCTAGCAAATAAAATATTTTCTGACAGTAACTTTGAAAAATAAATTGATAATTCAAAACCAATCCAAAGCCAGTTCCAAATTTTCTGGGAACACAGTTTTCTTAAGAGCTTCTTACCCCTCAGATTTCTGGGATGTATTTGTTTTGTCCTAGGCATTTTCCTCTAGCTTCGTAGACCACCTTCTCCTCTCAGAAATGTGAAGCAAGCAGTACCATAAATCTTCTCAGGAGATCAATTAATCCATGTGCTAAATAAAAATAAATAAAAAATAAAATAAAAAAAGATAAAAGTTGAAACAGTGTTAATATGGAAATACTCATCCCAATGTTTTTAAACCTAAACTGTTACACAACTAAGGTTTTTAAACCTAAACTGTTAACTAACTTAGGTTTTTAAACCTAAACTGTTACACAAAATAATCATGTATAATTAAATCTATTCCACTTTTCTTACACTCCCCAAAACACCTTGTTTTAATCCCTGTAGGTAAGAAAAATAAGACAAGTTGTGCTCAAGGTTACTCAGGATGTCACTGCCAGGCTGAGAAATGACAATTCTCCCATTTAATCAGTTCCTTCAAAATATCACATGTCCTGTATTGGACTTGTCACTTGCATCTTCCCACCTGCCTCCCCCTACAAAAAGCCCTACACTCAACTCAGTCTCAGGAATGAACTTTCAGTTATGAGGAAGGGAGATGGTCAGAAAGGTCATAAGCCTACCCTCCACCTCCACAGTTCCCTCAGGAGCCTGCAGCGGTGACAAAGTATGGCAGGATTCTGCTGATGGCTTTGCTTCAAACTTTACCATAAGACACATGAATTGGGACCCAAACTGGTACTTCCTTGCACACAGGCAGTACTCCTGCTGCGACAGAGCTCTGCCTTTGTGCAGCAGTCCAGTCACATGCAAGAAACTACATTACCATTACCAAATGCAAACAACTAATATGAACTGGAACCCTTTTAATATCCTGCAAGGTTTTCCATATATTTAAAGTTACATGGTTCAGTTGACTGCCAAGATCCAGATTTTCTTTCCAAGTTTTGTTAAGAGAAAAAAAAGAAATTGAAGACTAGAGAAACACTCTCACAGTTTAATGATATGAATGTGTTTGGATTTTTACAACTCCCTGTGCTGTTTACAAATAGTATCCTGCAGTCTCAGGGGAACTAAAAAGTGAAACTGACTCCTATAAGCCCAATCTTGGTATTGAAGAGAATGAAAAACTACACAAGTAGTCAGTTAATATTAAAACCAGGCTTAACCTAAGATACAAGAAGTAAATACAGATAAGCATGACTTGTCAGCTTCCCTTTAATTGGAATAATTAGCAGAAGAGCAGCTCCAAATGAAAAGGGGAAAGCAAGCATATGCAGGCAGGTGGAATCTTTATCATTCAAGGTATTACAAATAATGCATTTGATTTCCAATTGATTTTTTTAAGGACATCATCAATTTGCATTACTGCAAATCAATAAACCAGTTTACAAGAGTTTGTTACCCACACCTGCCCCTGCAGCCTACAAGTTGCTATGCATTTACAATGCCAGGTTGCCATTCCTTTTAAAAGGTTCCTCATGCTTGTCTTTGTGTGAAGGAAAGAACTGGCTATAGAAACAAAAGCTGGATTGTACCGTCCCATTTCCTAAGAGTCATGATAATAAAGTACCAGATAAAAACAACTACATCCAGTAGTGTGATTTTTTTTTTTTTGGGGGGGAGGATTACACTTCAAAAAGCTAAGTGACATGGAATGCAATATCAGTGGCCAAAAACATCAACCTTCAGTAAGGGGTGTTGGTGCCTGAAAACTTGCAAAGAACTTTTTTCCAACTACTTTGTTGGTCTCATAAAAGATAGTGCATCTACTTTTTTGTCGGGGGGGGGATGATATCTTTTATTAGACCAACTGTATAGCTGGGCCCAGCAACCATGCATGGAAACACACTTAGCCTTGGAAAGCTCCTCTAACTTTATTCCGCATATACAGTTAGTCCAATAAAAGGTATCACCTCCCTGCTAAATAGGTCCAAGGCCTCTGTGCAGCCAACCCTCACTGCTGGGGCCTCAGCACTGAACCACCCTGTGCTTGTGGAGAGATACAAACAATGCCACCCTTCCCTAGGAGCATCCCCTCTACAGACTAAGAAATGGATTAATAACTTTGAAACCAGTTGAGGAGGCTATTGCTTGTCTTTACAGATCTGCATTTGCTAGCTAAATAAATAAATAAATAAATAACCCCTCCCAAAATATCTAGACGGTGGCAGGATCCCTCTACTATTCCAGTGTGAGGCACCCCTGCAAGGAGCCCGACTTCTTCTAAGCACGAAGCCTCCCTTCGGCCCCCTGTTAAGCTGCTGCCCAAGGTGGCTTCAAAACCCAAAGGCTTCATCTGCCACTTCTGTCACCGCCCCCATGGGAGCACCTCCATTGCACAAAAAACAAACAACGAATGTTACGGTGGCAGGATCCCTCTACTATTCCAGTGTGAGGCACCCCTGCAAGGAGCCCGACTTCTTCTAAGCACGAAGCCTCCCTTCGGCCCCCTGTTAAGCTGCTGCCCAAGGTGGCTTCAAAACCCAAAGGCTTCATCTGCCACTTCTGTCACCGCCCCCATGGGAGCACCTCCATTGCACAAAAAACAAACAACGAATGTTGAAACGCCCTCTTCAAACAGAGGCCGGGATCCCTCGGGCACCTCTCAGGGCCCGGGGACGCCCCGCGGCTCCTCCCGCC
>NW_005842147.1:872597-876808 GCF_000455745.1 Alligator sinensis | reverse complement strand
ACAGCGCCGGGGCTGCTGCCGCTGCTGCTGACGCGGAGATCCCGGAGGTTCCTGCGCGCTGCCGCTGGCAGGTCACACGCGCCGCGTCCTCCTTCCCCTGCTCTCGCGCTGGGTTTTCCCGGCCGCTCCCAGCCGCGCTCCGTCCCCTCCTCCGCGCACCGCGGGGGGCCACACCGGCCCCCCCTCCCCCGCCGGCCAAAAAAAATACACGAAGATCAAAAGCAGCAGCTCACCCCGCGCGGCGCCAACTCCTTTCCCAGCTTTAACTTTTCATCTCCGGGCGACGAAAGCAAAACCCCTCCACTCTTGGAAGTGGGCGTGAGAGGAAATACGAGGAGGAGGCGCCTAATGCTCTCCGCGGCTGCTCCCCTTTTTTGGCCCTTGCCTGCTGCTGCTGCTGCTGCTGGGGTTTTACTGCTTCTCCGCTGTGCCGCGGTGATTGGTTTCCGACATCAGCTGTTTCGCTCTGTTTTGCGTGCGGGTCATCGTGAATGGGGAAGCGGGTGGCGAGGGATCCCTGCTTCTTCTTCTCGCACACGCCTTTGCCTCGGCTTTGCTTTGTTTTGTTAAGAAGCAAGGCACGTCTTTTTTTACTGCTACGTAGGGTCCCCTCCCAGCTGGATCTTTGCAGCTTGGGTTACCCTTCAGGCTGCATCTGAATGCACACACACGTGCCTTTGTGCCTTTGCTGGTTTGGGGATAGTGTGCTAACGACGCAGGCAGCACCGTCCCCAGGCTCCTGGCAGCCCCGGGGTGAACTTTTAGTATCGGGGCCACCTGCACCAAAGATAATAATAAGAATAAATCAGACAACGGGGAAGCAAATTACCACGTTCAGGCCCTCTTTCTGTCCGGGCCCTGGGCAGCATGCCTGTATCTGGGTCTGGACCTAAGTAGACAAGGTTCTTTGGGGAGCCCCAGGTGCAGGGGGGCTGGACCCAGTGATCCAGCCCCTAACACCTATGAAACTATGTGATCTCTTCTATTAGACCAACGAAGCAATTAGAAAAATTGTTCTTTGCAAGCTTTCAGGTAGATTTGATCTCTTCTATTAGACCAACTAAATAGTTGAGAAAATTGTTCTTTGCAAGCTTTCTGGTACAAACGCCCTTCTTCAGGTGCCCCTCCCTCTGCCTGAAAAAGGGTGCTTGTGCCCAATAGCTTGCAAAGAAAAGTTTTCCAACTATTCAGTTGGTCGAACAAAAGATATCACATTTACCCAAAAAACCTTGTCTGTTTATGTCTTTACACAACAAACCCACTTGAACGATCTCTAATGATGTATTGCTTGGGTTCAGTGTTTCCTTGGGCAGGGTGCAAATTAAGGGGGAGCTCAGGGAGGCTGAGCCCTCCCCCCCCCCCATAAAGAATAAGAGCTCCCTACAAGATTTGAAAATCATAACATGGGTGGGGGGGTCTCCAATCAGATTGCTCCTTCACTTAGGTGGAATGTTAATCAATGAACCCGTTTACATTTTTTTTTTTTGCAGACCCCCGAACAAAAGTCAAAGTGTAATTCGAACCCTGCCCTTGGGCTCCAATCTGTGTGTACCCCTTGCACATCTTTAAAAGGCAGATGTGCTATTGAACAATAACAAAAATAACTTTAAAAAAATGTTCCTTCTTAGCCCTGACAATATATAGCACACTTGCTTAACCAAATCTCAATTTCACAAGCACATATGATATCATGAAGTTCTGCGTGTTTACAAGATTATGATTTTGGCACTTGTATCTACAGACAAAACGATTTTTTCCAATTGGTGCCAGCTGGAATGAGTGGAGCTTAACAATGCACTTGCCTGTGGTGAATAAAAAACTGTTCTGATGACTGCAGGGCCTAAGTCATCGCTATTTTGAAGAACTTCCGCTTTTGTAAAAGCAAAACATTATTGAATACCCTTATAATAAATTTCAAGTATGAACAAACAGAGGCCGGGATCCCTCTGGTCCCTCAGTGATATACTTCTGAGTCTGCAGACAGCTCTAGTGTCTCTGTCCTGCTCCTAGCTTATATAAACAGCAGAGTAAAGCACAAGGCTGTTTCGTTACTGCTACTCCAAGCCTAGTTTCACATTGCTAAGGCACACTGATGAGCGTGTGTCACAGTCACACCTCAGCTTCACATTATTGGTGAAGCTATCTGTATCACACGCAGTAGAAGCAACAGAACTTGTCACAAGGGAAGGAGAAAAAAAAAAGATACTCAACTTCTTATAATCTAGCTCCATTTTCTGCCTGGAGGTCAGGGTGGTATTTGGAATTTTATCATATACCTATATTAAAAGACTAATTACAAGTGGCAAACAGTGTCCTGGTGCAACACACTGATGAGACTCAAAGACATTTCCCATCAGATAGAAGCAAAGTGAGATTTTTTTGCAGGGATTTGCCTCTAGACCTTGCTGGTAAGGTCCCTTCTCATCTTTCGTATCCATTATTGGCTAGATTTAGTTCTTTGGAACAGGGGCGGCCAACCTGTGGTACGCACACCACAAACAGAATGAGTAGCCTCTGTGCCGCACATGTCAGATCAGCAAGGGGACAGCCAGCACAGCGGTAGATAGGCCAGGGAGCAAAGAGGAGAACAGCAGATCGGGCAGGGAGCACTGGACAGGAAGCAGAAAGCAGCCTAGCTGATCAAGTAGGGGAAAGGGGATCAGTACGGTACTCGTGGAGGGTGGAGGGCTAATTCATGGCACACTTGCCAAAACGGTTGACCCTCACAACTCTAGAATACAGGGGGCTAGTGTGGCACAGCTGACAGAACTGGAAGGACTGGATGTCAGATTTATTTTTCTGTCTGTTATTGACTGCCTGTGAGGTCTTCGCCAAGGCGCTACCTCTTTCTGTCTCAGTTGCTACCAGTGAAATCAAACCAATATATACAATCACCTGGTAAAGAATTTTGAGATGCAAGGAATGGTGCTCTATATGGTTATTATTAGCAGGTGTCTAAGTACTCTCCCAACCCTGAGAAGGAAGGATATTAAAAAAAAAAAAGCAGTGACATTTAAAAAATGTTATTCACTGAAATGCACACTGCAGCCTCTTTCATCACAAAATTAAGATATTTTAAAAACTACATCTAATATTAATCCCATCTAAGAGAATCTCCTTTCAGATGAACCTATGTGAGAGTGGTGGACAGACTTCTAAAACACAAATCTCTTGAATGTTTGCAGTACTTTCCAAAGGGACTCCAGTTTCAGGATTATCTACAAACACACACTAAATTTATGCTTTCAAATAGATATTTTTGCATAGCGGTGCACATTTAAAGCTGTTCTTCCTTCTGCCAAACAGGTAGATATATAAAATAGGAGTAGGAAAAGTCAGAACACAGGAGGGGGTCTTTAAATCATTCAGTATTTACCACACTGTAGTAAAACTCACTATACGAGATTTGACTTTACCACAGCTCTTAGATACCAAGATCATAAAGCATAGTGGTAAAATTGGGCACTGTGATTAATCTGGGCAGCAAATACGGATGTCTTTTTATATTGTCCACCGCACCATGACCTGGAGCTGAGAAAAGCTTAAACTGATTATTAGAGCTGGTTGAAAGTTTTGAGGGAAATTCTGAAGTTCTGAAAAAATAATAATTTCAGAACCAGGGTACAAAGTTCTAAATGCAAGAAAGAAATACTGTAAATATTTTGTACTGATATAATGAAAACATTTTCAACAAAATGATGTCTGGGAGCCCAGGATCTGAGGCTCCTGGCTCAGCTGTAGCTCCCAGGTTTCCAGATTCTTACTCTGCATCAGAGATCCTGGAAGCCTGGAGATCCCACAGTTGACAAGGAGCTTAGAAGCCCTGAAGCCACTGCAAGGCTGCTAGGCTGGCTTCATAACAGGGAGCAAAAGGCTGGGTGGGGCAGAGGAGCAGGGAGGGTAGGGCTTTACAATGCTTGCCCTGGGGTAGTCTTCCAGGTGACTGATGTGCAGCTGCAGATCCTGGAAAACCCAGGTCCCAACTTGGAGGCAGCCTGTCTGGCCAACTGCCAAAGATCAGGGAAACAAGCTGGCAAGAAACCAGGTAGGTTTCTGATAAAAACCTGCCTGTGTTCCATAGGAAATTGGCGGGTTCCCAGGAAATGTTTTCAGTCCAATGAAGTGGCATTTTCAGATGGTAAAAAACATCCCACTGAAAAAAGTTCTGACCAGTTCTGTTCAGTATTTCTCTCAAAGAACTCGGTCATGCA
>NW_005842147.1:866320-872566 GCF_000455745.1 Alligator sinensis | reverse complement strand
ATTCCTGCTACAAAATGGGGTCATTGGAAGAATGGTATCTGGACAGACTGGGAAGAGAGTATGGTGTAATTTACTGATATTTCATTATACCCTAACTCAGGAAATGATTAACTGGACCTTTCCTCAGACAGACATTCATTTAGCCCTTGGAATACAGAAGTCTACCTGACTAAATGTTTATACCATATTCATGACATTACAGCCAGGGCTAGGTATAGGCCTAGAACATCTGAAGTACAGAGGAAGCACTAGCATCTTAAAGCTGATGAGGTATCATGTATTTCCCAGAAGTCTGTGTTGAACCTCCCGAGGTAATTCCTAAGGGCCACACTTCAAAATTCCCTTTCCATTTTCCTACCGTTCCTGCTCAACCTCACTTCTGGTGCACGCTGCTGGCTTCTCACAGTTTGCTAGCCACCCCATCCTGGTTAGCGATATGCATCTTCATATACATCTTAAATCATACTTGCAATCCACCACCTAGAAATCCTTTTTCTAACAAGCACACAAACATGACATGAAGGGCTGACGTACAATTCCTGTCACAGCATGTCAGGACTTCACAGTATTTGAAGTTATTCAATTACCATTAAAACAAACACTACCACCAAGACTACATTAGCCCATTGCTTACCTAACCTATCTGGTAGAACTCTCCATGTTTTTTCAGTGTCATAGTTGTTAGGGTCAGAAGGGACCTCAATAGATTTTAATAAGTTTAGTTAAACACTTGCCTTATCTTTTATAGTTTTCCCAGAAGGCTGCCCAACTAACCATAGTAAACCATGAAACTAAATTAGTTTTATCACTATTGATGACCCTATACTGGAAATACAGAACCACTAGATTGCATTTTTGCTGCCTTTTTAGGGAGGATCGTCTCTTCAAGCTGTTTTTAATATCACTTTTGTATACTGCCTCCACTGAGATAGATGAGTTTCTGTTATTGCTATGTCTCTACACTGGGAGATAAGAGCATTTTGCTTTCTGATTCATTCTACTCAAAATGTGTTCTCAACTATAGGTTTCATGCCATCTCCTTCAAATACTACGTGGTTCACCTGAATTTTTCATAACCATCTTCTATTTCATCCCTTTAAAAGCCTACTAATGTACATTAACTTAACACATGCTTGAGGTATCATTATATTTTCAATGGCAAGGGCTCTTTTTGTTCTATCCCTCAATAGCCATCTCATCACAGCTAAATAATTGAAAGGCATTTATTTTGCCCAGTGGTTTCTTTCAGAACAATTTTTGGTATTCAACACTACTCCTTAACACAGGGGTGGGCAAAATGCAGCCCGGGGGCCAGATGGGGCCCTCCAGGCCATTATATCTGGCCAGCAGGGCCCCTAAAAAATTTAGAAAATTAATATTTATCTGCCCTGGGCTACCTGTCACACAGTCCTTGATGGCTTGCCGAAACTCAGTAAGCATCCCTCTGCCCAAAATAATTGCCTGCCCCTGCCCTAACATGTCTGCCATACGTATATACATATACAGATACACACATATATATATATATATATATATACACACATATATATATATATACACATATACATACATACATACATATGCTTTTTTACATATCCCTTGCAACCTACCATGCAGATGAACTAGTTTGACAGTTCAACAATTGTGAGGTCAAGGTTTGCTTCTCATGACAGCTCTTTTTTTCCCTAAGCAAAATTTGGATAAACTACTCGAGAGGGTGTAAAAATCTCGTTTAAAATTGCACTTACCCAGGACTACCGGAAAGTGTAAAGTCATTTTGCATAAACCTATCTAAAACTGCCAGATGAATAGAGAATATGTAAGGAAGGTTTTCTTTTGGGGTAATATATATCAATAGAGAATATGTAAGGAAGGTTTTCTTTTGTGGTGATATATATATATATATATCTATCTAGATCTAGATATCAATATATAGAGATATCTATATATAGATATCTCTATATATAAAATGATGTGTGTTAAATTTCTCTGAAGTGAAAGGCAGACTGGGTTCTTTGCAATGGTGAGTCAGAAGCCAGGACTAGAACACTCAGTAGTGTTGAGCTCTCACAGTTTGTAACATTTTCCGTTGTTTTGATCTTAGTCTGCAGATAGTCTCCTGATTAATCCAAGGAGACAAGCAACAAGTGAATGTATGCTTTTGTTTTAAACTATCTTGGTGTCTCTTCCTCACAAGACTCAAGCCAATGTTACTTTCTCCTCATTGTGTGTTCTCCTAGCTGTGGCCAGATTTTCTAAGCTCATATATATTTGCTAAACTCATATATATTTTTTATTGAAAATTTTTGTTAACTCCACATTTCTAAGAAGCTAGAGCAGTGGCTCTCAACTCCGATGATGAAAGACCTTCTCAGGGATGCCACAGTGTAACCAGAACTACACTTGCAGCCAGATGCAACTGCCCCGCCTGCTGCAAGCACAGCCATATCAGGAAGTGACTATGGCAGGAGCACACACTCCTGCCTGCTTTAGGGTTATCCAATAAGCCTAAAGAAGGCAAGAGGTTGCAGTCCTACCACAGTCCTTCTCAGTCTGACCCTGCATGAGGTCTCCTAGAAACAAAGGTGCATGGAGCAAGTGAAACTGTCCTTCATGCTTCTTTTTTCAGGAGGAGACAGCAGTAGGAGCAGAAAGAGCTGCAGCAAGAGCAGGTGTTCCTGCCTGCTTTAGGCTTTTGAGATGGGCTCCTGCCACAGCTGCTTCCCAATCTAGCTGTGCATGAGGTATGCAGGGTAGTCCCACCTGGCCTCAGAGGCAGTAGTACCCCAGAAGCAGTAAAACCTCAGCTGAGAACCACTGAGGTAAGCAGAGGCAGTATGACTGTAGTTCTCAACTGGGGCCTGGTCAGATTCCAAAAAATTATGGAAGGGTTCCCTAAACCTTTAGCTAGAGGTAGGTAGAGGTTCCATTCTAGAAGATTTCAGAAATGTCAAAGTATCTTAGCAAACAAGTGGAAGTGCAACAAGGCATGGCACATGCATGCTTTCTTTGAGGGCATAGCTTGTAATTCAGCCTTGTTGACACAATGATTTGCAAGATCTGCATGGCAGAGCAAATCTGAAGATTTGATGTTCCACCACTATGCCTCTTAGTTATTTATACCCGTGGAAAGTGAGTGCATAGGGTATAAAATGCTACCAAAACTGAGTGGCTGTCATAAAACATATGTCACACAAGTGCAAATAAATGTCAGTGTAAAAGGCAATGGAGAATTAGGCTCAATGGAATAACAATGATGCAACTGAAATTAAAATCTAGAACCCACTGAACTGTCTCTAAGTTGCTCAGGTAACCAAATTTCAGTTTAGCTATCTTAAGGAATAGATTTGGTAACCCCAAAGCATGATCTTTGATCTATTTCATAGTTAAGAAGTTAGAGCATCTCTCTGTGCTCTTACTTACCTGCCCAGTTCTCCATGACCACCCCAGATGCATTCTGCTGAGGCTTCTTCAGGCTCAGTTTCTAACACTCCCGTTCAGAAGATGCTGTGCCATGGGCTTTTTGCATACTGTGTTCAGTTGCTAGGTGCCTTTTCTCTAAAAAGAGAAAACAATTTAGAAATTCACTGTACTTTCTGTTTAAACAGAATAATAACTTAAAAGGCAACATCAAAACATTACAGTAAGTGACACTGACATGCCTTTGGGACTACTAAACAGTTGACTTACTATGTGCCACAGCAGAAAAATGCCTGTGTTTTTAAATGTATGCTTCATCTCCCTGGAATGTACTTCCAGAAAATGCTGCAGCCCCCTCTTTTTTTGCAAGTGCTTGCGTCACATCTATGTCACAGATACACAGCATATTTTATACCTGGGTACAGCTGTGATACAGCTGCCCCTAGTTGTTAAACACTGAGGAGGACTGCAATATTAGGGGTGCAATGACAATGAAACGAAACATAAAAGCTAAGAGGGACAAATCCTCAGCTACTGCAAATTGGCACAGTTCCACTGTTTCATAGTTCAGTGGGTCTATCCTGCTTTAGAGTAGCTGAGAATCTGACCCAAGTTTTCACTAGAAATGTAACTTGGCCAGGCTGTGATAAGTAATCCAAAATGCTGTATATGTGTAAAATGACTGAAATGGCTTTAGAACTGGAAGCTTCTTTCAGGTGGGAGAATCTGCTGACCATCCCAAATAACCTGAAAGGCGTGATTGGCCATGTCCTAAAAATACTGGAGTTAACCAGGGGTGATGTCATATCAGAAGACAACTAAACTGAGATGAGGCCTAAGCCTGTGATCAATCAAAGGTGATTGCTGGGGATGAAGTCCCGGTTCAGAAAGACTGAACCACATACGACAGGTTTTAGTCACTTTGAGATTCTAAGACACTATGAAGGATCTGCAAAGATTCAGATAAAATCCTGAGAGAAGTTAGGACGAGTTACAGAAGTTTATTGCAGCTCTGCAACCCTGCTTTGGAAAATAATCCATACTCCACTCTCTTCATGTCTGCTTAGGAAAGAACTTGAATATAAGTCATTTCCCAAACAGGGATGGACTTATGGCAAATACTTACAAGGCTTTCCGTTATGGAATTATGTGTTGTTTTACAAATGACTCAGTGAGACCATTCATAGGTATAAAGAGGGTATGCAGGCTTACAACATGCAATAAACTTTAGAAAAAAAGAAAATGGGAAAAGAAAAGTCTTAAAAACAATTAGGATATTATCATACAACAGGCTGATAGGAGGGTGGTGCCAATGTTGTCAATGACAAAACAGCATACATACAGGAAGCCAAAAGACAACTTTCCAGCACCAAGCTTTACAAACTCCTGACAGAGGAACCCACAACACAATACCAGAAGGAACTAAATAAACTTTTAAAGAAACTACCTCTGGAAACAGAGGAGAGAATTCCTGCTTCCACCTCTCTGGAACCTAGGGCAGACAACTTTTACTCATTATCTAAGATGCACAAACCTCTGGCACTAGCACCATCACAGAGGGAGTTTCTGGCTTTAGACTCTATGTTATTCCCATATGCCATTGGAGCCACCGACTATTTGAAAGATACCACAGATTTCTTAAAGAAACTGGGCTCCACTGACAAGCTTCCAGCAAACACCATATTAGCTACCATGGATATCATGTCTTTGTATATCAGCATCTCCCATGAATACAGCTTACAGGCCATAAGGAACATTATCCCTGATAAGAAAACTGCTTCAGCTTCCATTACACTCTCCTGCTTTGTCCTCACAGACAACTGCTTCAGATTTGGGGACTCCATGTACCTACAAACTAGATACTGCCTTGGGCACATGAATGGCCCCCCAGTATGCCAACATATTTTTGAAAGACTGAAGTCCATTTCCTTCACAACTGCCCTCTCATCCCCCTAGTACATACAGGAATATCAGGTACATCAATGACATCTTCATAATGTGAACAAATAAGGACTCTCTGGAGAAATTACACCAGGGCTTTAACAACTTCCACCCCTTCATCAAACTAATTCTGGAATACTCCACCCAACAAAATAATTTCTTAGACACTATCATGCAGGTTTGCAGTGGCCACATTGTCACCATATCAGAAACCTATCGACCAACACAGCTACTTTCACACTACTAGCTTTCACCCTAAGCATGCCACTAGATCCATTGTCTACAGTGTAGGTGACGAGTAGGGGGAGTGTGTTGGGGTGGGGGGGCATGTGCCCCCCCAAGATTGGCTGCCAGCAAAGCCACCGCCAGCTTCTGTGGACAGTTGTCGCTTGCCACCTGCCCCCACCTTGCCGCTGGCATCTGCAGGCGGTTCCTGCTCAACACCACTCCCCGCCACCGACACCACTGCTGGCACCTGTGGGCGGTTCTTGCTCGCTGCTCGCCGACACCACCACTGGCATCTGCTGGTAGTCCCTGCTTGCCACCTGCTATCCTTCTCCCCTGCCACCTGTCTCGGATGGCCAGAGCCGACTCGAGGTGATTTAGAAATTGCTCGTTCATCAGGGCGGGCTGGTGAATGGAGAGGCAGACAAGGTTTAATGGTTGCAAAAACATTTACTTATGCCGCTTGTAGTTGCGACGCAGATGGTCTGGTCGTCTGAACAACTATGTGAGTTGTTCCAGCTGGCGAGGCCCAAGCCAGTTAATCCATCCGCAAATCAAGCCAGCGGGAAAAGGGTACATCTGGGATTGCGCTCGGCGATGGGAAGAAAGATCGATAGGTGATCAGTCTATCGATCAGCTAGCCGCAAGTCAGATCTCTTC
>NW_005842147.1:856933-859719 GCF_000455745.1 Alligator sinensis | reverse complement strand
ACGTGTGAATAATTTAGAACTGGCCAATAGCGGGACATAAATTTGCATTCGATTAGCGGAAACTCTTTGCACCGTGCATTTCTGTGCTGCAAGGAAGAAATGCATCCTGCAAATTGGCGGGAAGTCTCTTGCACCGAGGTTCTTCTGTGCAGCAAAAATCTTCGCTGTGCAAGAGGCTCTCATGTGGCAAGAAAATTCCATCATGCCAAGGCACCAAAATCACTGGGTTGTGACACCACCGACACCACTACTGGTGTCTGTGGGCAATCCCCACTGCTGCCTACAAATGGTGCCCCCCCAGTTTTGGGAGGCACCAGTCATTCATGGTTTACAGCCAAGCTCTGCACTACAACTGTATCTGCTCTAATTCCACCAACTGGGGTAAACACCTTAAGGATTTAGAACAAGGATTCCTAGAATTACAATACAATTCCAAAACTGTAGCCACTCAAATCAACAAATCCAGGCTCAGACCTTGCTGCAACCTACTACAATACCAACCCCAGGACAAGAAAAACAGAATCCCTCTGGTTGTCACCTACAGCCCCCAGCTTGAATACCTAAGACATATCATTAATGACCTCCAACTCCTCTTGGAGGAGGACTGTCTCAAGGTAGTCATGGGGGACAAATCTGTCCTGGCTTACATGCAGCCCCCTAACTTCAAATGGTGTCTCAAGCAACAGACCAACTAATTCGCATCCTCACCAAGGCAGCAGGCCTTGCAATGGATCCAAATGCCTGCTGTGCCCCCACATCAATACAGATAATATCATCACTGGATCAAATAACAAGGCATACAATATCTAATGTTCATTCACTTGCAACTGTAGTAGTGTTGTATATACCAGTGGTGCTCAACCTCTGTGGCTGGAGGGCTGGATGGGCAGTGCCCAGGATGTCTGCAGGTCAGATCCAGCTGGGGGTCCTGATCCAGCATAGTGTGGTCACAGCAGGGCTCCATCTGGCTGTGTGGAGGAGGACAAGGGGTGTCCAGGCTCCAACCTGGTCCAGCAGGGGGCAGAAGGAGGGGTGTGGCCCAGCCCCACAGGGAAAAGGGGCATGGCCCAGCCCTAACCTGGCCCCAAAGGGGGAAGGGGTTCCCTGCCACACAGGGGGAAGGGGGCTTGATGCAGCCCCACAGAGGGGCAGGAAGGGGGCTTGACCCAGCCCCAACCCAGCTCCATTGGGGAAGCAATCCAGTGGCAGGGGTTAAGGGAGGGGGCATGACCTGGCCTAGCCTGCTGCACAGGACTGGGGGTTTGGAATTTGGCAGTGATGGAAGCTGGCTGTATTTATTGCCACTGCTCCCCTGCCACCAAATTTCCTGATCTGTGAGGAGCCCCACAGGCCAAATACCTATGGCTCTGCAGGCCCATGGTTTGGAGGTCGAGCACCCCTAGTATACACCAACACCTTACAATGTCCATCTGCTGTCTACATCGGACAGACAGGGAGGTATCTACATGTAAGAATGAACAAACACCGGCCTGACATCAGCTGCAGAAAGACACGGGGCCTGTGAAAGAACACTTTAACCTTCATGGACAATCCATTGCTGACCTCAGGATTGCTGTTCACAGTCAGCAAAATTTTAAAAAACAGTTTGAACAGGAAATTGCAGAACAAGGAATCATCTGCAGACTGGACCATGTTAAGTGTCGGTTAAACAAGGACTACAGATTCTTATCCCATTATCTGGATTAGCTTTTGTGACCCCATTGTTCCTATAGGATCTGTGTTTGTTTGCTTCTCCCAGCATTCGCCCTCCGCTTCCCTCTCCCTCCTCTTTTCCCATCTTTATATTCAAACCATTCACTCCACTTCATGCACTGCTGTGTGCTGTTCTTTCTTAGCATCTGATGAAGTAAACTTGAGTACATGAAAGATTGTGCTCTCTCTCTCTCTATACCTCTTATTTAGTTAGTTTATAAGGAAGGTGCACATCTACCCTGCCTTCTAAAAGAAAAGAACATTATAAATACATGTCCACAAAAAAAAACCCAAACAAAAATAGTTCTTGAGTAAGTACAATGCCACTCAGTCTCTACCACAGGTGTGGTCCTGCAAAGACGTTAGTCCTTGCAAGATTTTGCACACTCAATTAAAGGAGATTATGACCATGTCTAATGTTAAACTCATAATTAAGTTCTTCATGGAATCAGGGACATATCAGGTGTAAAGGTCAGTGCTCAATTCTGGGACTCTTACTCAAGTTTGGTGTTATTTCCAAGCCTGAGGCAGGATTATCTTGTATCTGCTTTAGTTCTTCCCTGGTTGAAGTATGGTTGTACCTTTCTTTAATTTCCTCGGGTTTTTTAAAACAACTTTTTAAAGGAATGGAAAAGTATTTTTTTTTAATTAGTTAAATTCAAAACCTTCGTTAACTCACTGTTAAACATAAGCCTTTAATCATAGAAGTCAAGAAATGAAGGAATGACTTTGCAAGAGTTATAGTTGAGATCCTACTGTAAAATAAACAAGTGAGCTGCATATTACATTAGGCTTGTGTGGGCCAAGACCCACAGGGGGAAGGGGACATTTTTGCAGTTTGCACCACATCCCTAGTTCATGTATTGTTTTATTTGCACAGGCCAGGGGCTCCTTCTATAGTTCTACCCTTTTCCTCAAGCTTACTTTGTCTTGCTCTACTATCCTGCATGTCAGCATTTCCCTGCAACACTCTCCCCACTACTTCCTCCCTCCGCTTTCTCCCACACCAGGGACTCTGTCACCTCCCCCATTCTAAGGCCTCCTCTCTTTACCCCCATTTTCTCATGCTGACT
>NW_005842147.1:849869-856902 GCF_000455745.1 Alligator sinensis | reverse complement strand
TCTTTCCCCATATTTCATCCCCACACCAGAGGCCTATGTTGCTTGCCATTCTGTCCATGCAAAAAAAGTCTTTACTTACCCTTCCCACTCTACCTTCCTGAACTACTTTCCCCTCCTAGGCTGGATACGTGGATGGCTTGTGCTGTTCCTCTTTTACCCTCTGTCCTGCACACGATGGAGCACCCTTGGGGAAACAGCAGATTAACAAGCGAGAATGAACCCTCCTTTCCTCTGAGGTACTTCTTAACCTCCCTGCTGAATGAGTATCTACCTCATATCAGTACGGTGGCTCTGAGCTAATTGAACAAGCAGCAACTATTTACATGTAAATGCTTTTATTTAATGTTTTGATTTTCACCTAAATCAAGAGTGTTCTGCCTCTGGTGGTTCAGACCATTCCTTAAAAAATCTGGAACTGACTGGATGCCGTGTTCAATACACCCAGACTCAAAAACTGGCAAGCCATCAAGTCAAGCACAGGCCTTTGTTTCTGTTGGCCAATAATCTCTCTAATGCATAAGTGCATTTTGGTCTGAGCACATTATGACTGGAAAGTGTGATGTGGCCAGTGCAGAAAACCAATGAACAGTAACTGAGGTCCCAACCCTGACTGCATTCAGATGACTAATCTCAAAATGGGCAGTCTCTCTGACATCAAAGGAACTACCCACATGAGTCATTCTTACTTATGCATCTGAGTTTTGCAGGCTTGAGCCATTGAAGTGAAATGTCCGGTGATGGATTATCCTTAGCTGGGGAGAAATCAGTTAGACAGAAACAAATTGAGAACTTTCTCATCTGTAAATAAAAACAGTTCCCTATTTACATAAAGGGGAATGAAGGGCTGGGTGGGGATTGTGATGGTAGGGGCAATAATGGCATTCTGTCTAAGGCACTATTCCGTGAGTGGGACATTCTTGCAGTTTGCAATACTTCCCTAGTTTATGCACTGTTATAATTGTTATAAATATGATTTTTATGTCCACCGTTAGCGGTGTTGTCATTTCTTGTGATTTCACCCAGTGTACCTCATTTTCAGTTGCTCCTGGAGCTAGGCTGGCAATTTGCACCCTGGCTGAAAATGTCTCTAT
Organism: Alligator sinensis; assembly: GCF_000455745.1. NCBI lineage: Eukaryota > Metazoa > Chordata > Crocodylia > Alligatoridae > Alligator > Alligator sinensis. Next base: position 855,811 of record NW_005842147.1, on the reverse strand, counting down.
CTCCCCCAACCTTTGCTTGGGTGTTTTTTTCATCTTCCCCACATATTGAGGAATAACAGGCAGAACTCTTCCCTTCCCCTCAGGAGCATAAATTTTTCCAATAGGCAGTGGTGACCCCCCCTGACAGCCAGCATTCCCAGGCAGGGTGGGGCAGATGACAGCACTGGTGCCACCCCTGAGAGTGCTGGCCGGGGAGTGCACCAGAAGAAGCAGGGAACTACCCCCTCCCCCCAGTTGCTGACTGTCCACGGGGGGTGGCGGGGGGGAAGTGCCCCCCCTCCCCAACTCAGGAGGCACCAGTCACCCATGCCAGTAGGGGAGAAGAAAGTGGTAAAAGTACAAAAAGAGCCCTGCAGATCTATGCTTCTTTGTTTTCTCCTTTTCCCTTCCAACTTGGGACAACTGAGTCAGTCACCCCCATCTCATCTTGGTAACACTAGATTAAGGTGGGAGGGGAGGGGGGAGGAGAGGGGCAGTGTCAGCATTAAAGAAGTGTTCCCTTTCCAGACCTGGGAAGAGGGACAAAAGTATCATGCCCTAGCTGCCATCAGGCATGGATAAGATGGGCAAAGGACCCTTGGACACTACAAGGGGAGAAATACAATAAGGGCAAAGAGAAGATGTATAGGTCAGGAGTGAAAGTCAGAGAGAAACCCAGGTGGAGACATAACCAAACTGATGGGATGGGGAGAGGGGCAAGCGGGAGTTAAGGGTACATAATTAATTCATTAGAATTTGGGGAGGAAGTGAAAGGACTGCAGTGCACAGACACACTGCCAGTGACTGCTGAAGAAGTAAGTGCCATAATCACCTTATTCTTTATATTTAGGAGAGCTTTCACACCCCCACACACACACACACACACACGGCAGGAAAATTTCCAAAACTGTTATTTAGTAACTCATCTCATCATTATTTTTAAGTCTCTGCCTCATTATTCTTGACCTTCAAGACCAAATTAACACTATAACGATTTGCAAGACCCCACACAAGTGAAAGTCGGAAAAGTTATGGCAAGTTCCTGTTCTAATAGAAGTAGACCTCATTCTAAGTGACAGTTCCAAACTGAAGACAACAGGGCCAGAATTCCCATATGCACCCTTTAAACCCATGAAGAACTCTTCACACTATATTTCCTTTCTCAGGTTTTGATCCTGATCTATGTCCACACCGCACAGCTAGCCCCTGTACTGGAAGCAGAGCTCCAAATGGGCTGTTTACCTTGTCATAAAGTGCTCATATACAGTTTCTAGTGAAATGGTTCACTGCCAACATCCCAAGGCAAGGATCATGCCTCATAACATACTTGTGTAGCACCTAGTCCTTTGGGTGTTATAACAATAGAAACATTAAACATAAAACAATAATAATTATGAAAAATCTCTGGGCCTAAATGTTTCACCTTAATCCAATTTACTCTCTGTTTACAATATGGTTTCAACCCCTAATTGTTCACACCCAAAACACTCTGAATTAATTTTTGAAGCATTTAATTTAGCAACTAATCTTATTGTAACAAATGCACTAGTTAAATGTAGATGCTACAATTACACTTATTCCCTTCCCTTCATCCACTAGTTTTATAAAAGAAAATTTAAACATTTGTAAAAAATTCAGTTTGGGCTGGAATTATTTATTATTTATAAATCCATCCTTTCCCTTGCCCACAATCATTACCTTCACCAAACTGACCGAGTTTAAGCCAGTGACTTTTCATCCACCAACCCAATTCATCTAAGTACTAAGAAATAAGGATACTGAAAATCTGGGTTGGATTTTAAAAAGGAATAATATTGTAGGCCAGATACATCACACAAACTCACTGTATTGGCCACATAGTTACATTGCACAGGAATGAGGAATGACAAAATGGAACTGTGGAAAAGGCTGCACATGAGAATTATAGGACAGAATGAGCAATCACAATTCCTCCCTTTCTTTCCCCCTCTCTCTGCCACTCCTAGTCTTCTACATGTGGAACCACTGTAAAACGATCCCTTCTAGGTCCCAGAGATGATTCAACAGCACCTGATGATCATCTGTAGTCAAGGGTATTGAAAGATCTAATCAACTTAGCAGACACCTCTGATTTATGTCCTTTGGGAGGAGGAAGATACTGCTCAAATGAAGCAGGGCAGGGCCATTTCAGTTTTTGAATCAACTCCTGAGACAAGCATGTTGGATACATGTTGAACTCCAGCTATAGTAAGTAGCATTTTGTGTGCTGAATATCTTTGCAGAGATTAACAGTGATATACTGTAACAGTGCATTTCAATGCATAAAAGTGGATCCTAGGAGGATCTCTAGGAGCTTAAAGCATCTTTACACATGCTAATTAAAATGCCCGCAGCATCTCATGTATTCAGCAACCCACACTTCAAAATGGTGGCAGGGACGCTTTAACTAAAGCTTGCTCGACAAGCTTTAGTTAAAGTGCCCCCAACTGCCATTTTGAAATGCAGGGACACCGAATAAACGAGACACTGAGGCTCCTGGAGCGTACTAATTAGAACATGTTAGAGCAGGCATCAGGCATGTGTATAGGTGCACAATGATAACATTGTAGGGTGGGAAGATTGGGCAACCATGCTGTTGCAGCAGAGCCCTATAACCCTTTGGAAAGATGAAGCATGTGTGTCCCTTCAAACTGGGCCAGTTTTCTTGGCAGGGAGAGGCCTCACTTCTGATAAACCAATGCTGATGCTGGTACAAGAGGGGACAGTGTGATGGTGCCCTCTTGAACTCTGTTTTGTGGAAACAGGTGGTGGTGGTGGGTAGCTTCTTGTGGCCTCTTCTCTTGCAGAGCTAGGAAAAGCTGGAAGAATTTAGTCCTTCTAACATCACTCACTGCAGAAATACAGCCAGCTCCGAGGTGAAAACAGGCAGCTGCTTAAAAGCTCACAGAAACTCTCCACGTAAGTGTGGGGCACGAAATGAAAAATGTCCTTTCTAACTTAGTCTCTAACAGCAATTTTAGGAGATGGAACATAACAGATAGACTGCCAAGCTGGAATTTGGCCACATCATTGTAGTTCACACACAGGAACTTTTTCACAGCATGCAAGAATGCTTACTTTTGTCAGGGCTTACAAAAATCAGTTATGCACCTCATGTGTGGTGTGTGGGGCTAGCCCTGAACATTATCTGAGATTCACACCAGGAATGAGAATTCAGCAGACCTGAACTGTTGGAGCAAACTAACTATCTCGCCTTTGAAAACATTCTGTTTATCAGCTAAATGCTTTCTCTTTAAACAGGGTGTTCTTTTCTAAAGGGATATGAATTACTTGTTTTCACTAAATACATTAAACAAAGGTTTAATTCAGGAGTGGGCAAAATATGGCCCATGGGCTGCATCTGGCCCATAGTGGGTCTGGATCAGATTAGGAGGCAATTATTTCAGGTGGAGGGCCACTTAACAAGTTTTGGTGAGTTATCAAGGGCTGCAAGGGTAGCCCCACCCTTGACAGGGGCCCCACCCCCTGGTCACCATCTTGGGCCTGGAAGTCCCGCCCCATAGCACCTGACCTTTGCCACCAGAAGTCCCTCCCCTTGTCCTCAGAAGTACTCCTCTTGGGAGGGGGATTTGCCATCTTTGAACTGGGAAAAAAGCAAATTATATACTAAAAATAAAATGTTTTCAATAACATTTTAATTTAATTTTTAAAAATATTTTTCTCCTGATTTGTGTGTGCTTTTGTGGTCTATATAGAGGTGATAACATAATAGCTCAAATGAAGTCTTACTCTTTTATATTGTAGTGGGGTATGGAGGGGTAAGAGGGTATGGGTGAGTGGGTATGGGGTTTGTGGAGGGCTGTGTGTGTATGTGGGATGTGGGGGGAGGGTGTGGGGTGTGTTTGTGGGAATGTGTTTGTGGGTGGGTGGTTATGGGTTTTGTGGGGGGCTGTGGGGTGTGTGGAGGGGCAGGGTGGCTGGAGGTGTGTGAGGGGGTGTGGGTGAGGTGTGCATGGGGGTGTGTGGGTATGTAGTAGTGAGTGGGACTCCCCCCAGAGGCATGTGGGTGTGTGTGTGGGGGGGCTGCATGTGGAGACGGTTGTGGGGGTGTGGGGGTATGTGGTGTTTGTAGGGTGTGTGTTTGTGTGTAGGGGAGGTTGTGATTGTGGAGTTTGCAGGGGAGATTTTGTGGGTATTGTGGGGTGTGCATGGGAGCCCTCTGTGCATGCCCCTCTGAGCTGGTCAGCACCTGCTCCCGCCCCTGCATCTATGCCACCATCACCGCCACCTTCAGGCTGCCCAGCGGGGCAGCAGTGGCAGTGCAGAGGAGTCACAGGAAAGCCCAGGCATGGGCTCTGGGTGGCTGTAGCAGGAAAGGCTGGCAGCAGTGAGGGGGAGGGGCTGCTTTTCCCCTGCACTGAGCAACAGCTTCTGTCCTGCATTGCCTCCACTCAACCTGGGCAGGCAAGCCCAGAGCAGGCACGGGGCACATGGGGTCGAGGCTGTGCAGTGCAGGTCCCCACCAGTACTGCAGGGCTGGGGCCAGAGTTCCAGCCTGCAAGGGGCTGCTTAGGGCTGCGGGGAACAGAAGAGCAGTGATCAGGCAAGGGGTGCCACATGCATGTGTGCACATACACATGCACATGGCAGCCAGGCAGCATGGAAAGCAGCTTCTGCAGCTCCCTGCAGGTAAGTCTATGGAGTGGGGGGTGGCATTGACAGTATAGCAGAGAGGGTGGGAAGGCACAGGCAACACATCAGAGGGGTATGTGGGAGCATGTTCCCCCCCAGATTTGTGCACCCACGATGGGCACAGGGCTGCAGCCTGGATGAACCAGCATGGGCAGGAGCCACCTCCGCAGCCCAGCAGGCAGGACCCAGCATGGGAGCACAGAGCAGGACAGTGAGACTCATTGCTGCCACCACCACTGGTACTCCTGCCACGCCACCAGCAACATGAGAAGTAATGGACAGGTGGGGGGGCCTGCTGCCCTCATCTCCTCCCACTGTCAGCTGCTCGCCCTCTCCCCCACCTCCACAGTCCAGCTACCGCTGCTGCTCCCCTCAGGCTGCAGCTCTACCCTGGAGGGGATGTGGAGGGGCGGGCAGCATGGGCGGCCTGAGGGGAGCAGTGGCAGTGGCAGCCTAGCTATGGCGGTGGGGTAGAGCCACAGCCCAATGTGCGAGTAGCTGGCAGCGGGAAGAAGTAAGGGTAGTGCAGCCCCCTGCCCCCCAACATTACTCCTCGAGCTACTGGCAGTACAGGTGTCCCAGGAGTGGTGGCAGCAATGAGTCTTGCCACCCTGCTCTGACCCTCCCACACTGAGTCTGCCTGTTGGGCCACAGAGGTGACTCCTGCCCCTGCTGGTCCAGCCAGGCTGCAGTCCCATGCCCACTGTGGGTGCACACATATGGGGGGGGGGGCACGTGCCCCACTATGCCCTACATACACACTCCCCCACCTCACACTCACCCCCTGCCACACACACTGGGGTGCTGGGGTCTGGGGGCAGGGGTCAGTGGGTCAGGAGTGAGGGGCACCAGCAGAGCCAGGGGGCTGTTTTCTACTTAAACTGTTTACTGGGCTGGGACTGGCCATCAATGTTTACAAATGGGTCCTGGTACAAAAAAATTCGAGAACCACTGTTTTATATCACTGTTCCATTCTTTAGATTGGCAGAACAGTATGATCAGGAGAATGTCCCATCCAGCTGACACCTGCACTGAGGCTGTTTCCACTTGGTACCATTAGAACTGCTCTTGGTCACTAGCTGGTGACACGTTACAGCAGCCTTCAGGCTGCTTTAATTTATGCTAAGATGTGGGCCTTGTGCACCTATCTGAGCATTGTGGGAGCAAAAAGATATGTCAAAGCCAATTCTGTCTCTTCCCTTTCTACCCCAAAACTATTTGCACTACTTTGCTACAGCCAAAGACTAGGGACATAGTGTTTAGTAAGTCCACAACTGTAAAAAAAATAGAAT
>NW_005842147.1:848328-849838 GCF_000455745.1 Alligator sinensis | reverse complement strand
TTCTGGATTTAACATTTTAACACTATGTTGATTACATTTGCTTTTAGTATAGCTTCCTCATAAACTGCAATTTGGCATCTTTGTCTTAGCTCAAGACAGCAGGTCTGTGGAAATGCTGACTAATCTGCTGGGTTACAGAATTTTTAAGTAGGGAATAATTATGCAGCAAGTATACATGAGTAACAATAACATCCCTTACAGTTACTGTATTTGTTATGCTCTCTCTTGGAAGGTGGAGCACTGAAAGCGAGATGCAGTCACCTCTGGGCAGTGTATCTCATTACTGTGTTTTTTTCTATGCATCTTATGAAATGCTGAAAGATAAAAGAATCAAATGACAGGATGATCAGAATCATGTTGATTTCATCAAACAGAATTTTCCCTTAGATCTACAACCCTCAACCTCAGGCTCAGCTGCTTTGTTTTCTTCTTATAGGGCAAAACAGTTGGAAAGCTGGCTTAGAAATGGTGGCACTGGAGTGTCAAACTCGCTCCATCATGGATTGCAAAGAAAGCTGTTCAAAATACCATTCAGTCACCAGTCCAGAGCAGCTGTTATTTAAAAGCTACCAGAAGTTGCTTAGTCTCCCTTACATACAACAGGAAGGATTCAAAGTGAGGCTTACTTGATAAATTCAGCATGAATGGGCCATCCTATAGACTGGCTTATCTGCTTTTGAGTATTTCTTGAGTTGCATTAAAAAAACGAAACAAAACAAAACCCGCATAACAAAAATACAACTTGCCAAAGGTTGAATAAAACTATACACATACAAATGCATTATTTATATACAGGATATTATAAAGTGTATAGTGACACATAACAAAACTATGTTAAGAGAAAAGTAATACACTTACAAGGCCAGACACTTAAAAATTAGGGAATGCTAGAATTAGGATCACATATGCAACCTTAACTTGGGCCTCTTGTACATTAGCATCATGACACATAGTTACTTAATTTTTTTGCAAAGCTATTGCCTCATGCAGAGCACAGAATGGAGCCCACTTAATTAAAAGCCATTCAATATTTTGTTGTTTTCTTCACATTGTTCAATTGCCTTTGCTTTTCTAATGGCATATTGTTCAAACCCTACTGGAGAGACAGAATTCTCTTTTTTTTTCCTTTGTGCCATGCATCACTTCAGAATAGCTGGTGCTAATTCATTTATCCTCACAACACCCTTGCATTATGAGGTGTGATCCTCATTTTACAGATGGAGAATTGAGGCACAGATAGAGATTATGCCCTGTGAGATAAGCTAACATTAAAGGGCACAGACAGAAGTACAGTTCCCGCGTCTAACTCATGGCAATTCACAGAAATCACCATGAGTTAGTCCCTCCAATCCAACAGATGTTAGTTAATTTGTAGCTGATCCAGGGAGAGAGGCTATGTTTTGCCCTGGCTCCAGTCCCCTCTCCCAGCTCCATTGCTGTCTCTGGATGGGAGGGGGAGAAGGCAGGGGAGGGAAGTCTTCTGGGGTTTTCTCAGCTCGGCTGGAGTGGG
>NW_005842147.1:831102-848297 GCF_000455745.1 Alligator sinensis | reverse complement strand
GGTGGGGGGATGTGGGGGCCCCCCCCCCCCCCCCGAGGTGAAGGGCTCCAATCCAATGCCCCCCACTCCAGTGGGGCTGAGAAAACCCCAGAAGGGACCGCCCTCCCCTGCCCATCCAGAGACATCAGCTGCAACTCTGTCCTGCAACCAGAGCAGACAAAAATTAATTAAGTCGCTCCACTTAGGAGCAGCTTCATTTGAACCCTCATATAATGAGGGTTAATTTGTCACGTGATTGAAAGGTTCTGCATCCATGCTCTTCTGTTTGGGCATGGCTTTAGACTGCTTTTAAGGGACCAACTGCATGACACATGTCATTTCTGTCTACACCCAAATGCCTGACAATGGCAATCTGTTTTTTTAGGTACTTCATATTACATGGCACTTACTTGTTTGCAGCAGCCCAACAGACGACAAACTCCTTCACTGTAAAATCTTGATCCATCCCCAGAGTATGTGTATTCAGCAAGGAAGGGTCCTGTGGGAATGGGGAAGGAGGAGGAAAACAAGTCTGTGATCCTGTAATTAAGCACTGGACTATATCATAATGTATATGCACAAAAGGACTGAATTAAGGTTTTACAGTCAACCTTAATTCTGGCATTTCCTATCTTTTGAATCCCTAGCCTTGTAACCTTAATCATGATCTTTTAATGTAGGGATGAGCGTGTCCATGTGATTTTTATTAAAAGAAAAATATATGAAAAATATGTATATATTCCACCATATGGTCTCATCATATCATCATGGGTATCAGCAGGGTCAGAATATTTAAAGCCAAATGCCCAGACATGTGTCACTTAACCTAATGGAGTAACTGGTAGCAATATTAAATGGTCATCTGCTGTATGGTGTTATACTGGAGGGACATGAGAAATGCATCTTGTCCTAAATATTAGTTGATTACAAAGGCATGAAGTAAAAATAGTCTCAAGTCAGATATCATGTTTCCATTCTGAGTGCTATAAAGGAGTGTGCTCTAGTGGGAAAAGACTCTTCTGCCTGTTTCCCCATGTGTGTCACTCATTCGGTTTCAGTCCTTCCAACTTGTCCTTGTCTTGACTCTCCCCCACACACCACACCTGGCTCTTTTTTCCAGTTCCAGTCTCCTTGGCAATTGATTCCTAGTCTCTACTCCTTGGTCTTCTCAATCCTAGCCTCCTTGACCAGCCAGCTATAGTGTCCCCCTCCAGGTTTCTTGGCTGAGTGAATCTCCCACCACACTCCTACTGTCAGCAGGGTAATTTAGATAGGACACTAAATGAGGCAGCACTGCTTTGTGCCATGTAGACATGCCATCTGTGGAGACAGTAAATGCACAGTTAGTGCTAGGAGCGAGGAGAGACTTAAATATGCCAAGTGTGGAGAGACTCTTTAGTGGTTTTAGCTGCTGAAGAAGTTCCTACTATGTGCAAATTGATTTTTCAAAAGCTTATAATCTGGCCAAACTGGACAGATGTTTGTGGGGAAGGCAAATGGCACGTCCTAAGGCAAATTCCACAGTCCTGCCAAATTTCAAGTTCCTCTTCCAAAGCTCTGGGATCCTTCAGGTTTTTTTGAAGTAAAGCTCACCTGAATTTATTAAACAGGAAAATTATTATTTTTCCCTAGCCAAATTTTGGAAATTTTGGGGTGAAATTCCTACCAGGAAAGTTGCATACCAAATAATGAAGTTTGGCAAAGATAAAGGACTGAAACTAGGCTCTTACAATTGGAACTGCTAGTGTACCTTAATAAGAGATCGTGTTACCAGGTACAACAATACAATACATATTCATGCACATGCTTTCTTGCTGGTCTCTTCTCTTACTTCTGTATCTTTGTACTGTTAATTTAGGATCTAATGTTTTAATCATTCCTTATGCTGATAAGTGTCAACCCAAGTACTCTCAAGGTTGATATAGTTCTTAGACTGTGAGTAAAAATAGCATGTGTACAAGGGGTTCACATTTTCAAATCCCTGCTTCAAAGCATAAGGGCCCTAGAGCTGCTTAACTGAATGGTTCTAAGAATTTTTAACATGGGCGAAACAACAGAGAATTTTTAACATGGTTGAACAAAGGTACTTCCCCTACCATTATTCTAAGAAATAGCTTACCTATTTTCTGGTGAAAATTTCCACAAGAAAGTCAGTTTGAGGCATGAAAAATTTTACTTCAAAGGGTTAAAGTTACAAGTGACTAAAAACAAATCTCTTATAAATCATAATGGCTACCAGAGCCATCCCTTGGGTGTGGCAAATCGGGGCAATTGGCCTGGGCCCCACACTTTCAGGGGCCCCATGGACAGCACCATTGGCACATGCCGAGGGTGCCACCATTAAACGTGGCTTCCATGCACCCCCAGCTTTCCACTCCACCCGCTCACTACACCCCCGCCCCACCTCTGGCCTTTAGCCACCCTCCTTTCCCCCCGCCACCCAGGCCCCACACAGTCTGATGTGCCCTGGGCCCCAAACACCCCTAGGGTCAACTCTGTATAAACAAATACTAAATAAATGCGCAGTAACAACTGCACGGTAGCGTCTTGTGTAGATGCAGTCATTATGATTTTTATAAGAGTCTTGTTTTTAGTCACTTGTAACTTGAACCATTTGAAGTAAAAAACTTTTCATGCCTCAGGCTGACTTTTTTTTTTGTGGAAATTTTCACCAAAAAATAGGTAAGCTTTTTCTTAGAATAGTGGTAAGGAAAGTACCTTGTTTATACAAGTACTAAATAAATATGCAGTAACCTGAGTTACTAGGCAGTAGTGCAGGTGAACACCTTTTTGTGGCACTACTGTGCAGTAGCCTAATACTACTGTGCAGTAGTGTCGCATCACAGTTTTTGCTACGTGATACTACTGTACAGTAGTATCGGGCTATTGTGCAGTCAGTGTCTTGTGTAGATGCACCCAATGTCAGGCAACCTTAATTATGGGTGCTGCTACCTATGGTATCTTTATATTTACCTGTATATGTATTATTATCTATATGTATATGTATTATTATATATTTGTGAAGCACCAAATTTTAGGCTCAGTCCCAGCTAAGACAGAAGAAAACAAGATCTCTGCCCCACAGACTAATTAGATATTAAATAACAGAAATGCTCCTGTTTGATCAACTTGAATTACTACTATTGGAAATAATCAAGGTTCTGTTTTAGTCTACACTAACAGTTTGTGTGTTGAGGTCAATGGCACTCTTATGACTTTACCATTGTGAAAAATTTCTAGTCCTAGTCTACACTACCAGGAACTTTTTAACAAGCCAAAGAGAATAAAATAGTTAATTATATAGTTTAATTCAGGGGCCAGCAACTGGCCTGCAGGCTGGATCTTCCCCACAAAGCCATTGGATCTGGCCTGTGGATGTGAGGCTTCAGCAGTGGTCACTCCACGCTTCCATGAGGAGAAGCAGCAACTTCAGGGGCTCTCCCCATGCTGTTGGCAGGAAAGAAGCAGCAGGCATGGCTGAGTTTTTGCTGGACATACTTAGCTTCTTTTATATCTTCACAATTGGACACTTTGGATCTAAAAGTATAAGGAACTAAAAAAAGAATGGCATCCAGGTGGCTGGTCTGCTGGGGAATTGGCCAGCACCACATGACCAGGAGAGGGCCAGCATAGTGGTCTGGCCCTGGAGGACTCCTGAGATAAAATGAACTCTTTGGTGGCAGCACGGGAAGGAAGAAAGAGGGCACACTGCAAGTGCAACCTGAAACCCTCCCTGCAGCTGGAGTGGGACCAGCACACCCCCATGGGGGCGGGCTGCCAAGCCAGGCTGCAGGAGTCGAAGTTGCCGTGGGAACCGTCCTGCAGAGACAAGCTACACACTTACCTGCGGCACCACAGCAGGGAATCCTTCCAGGAGCAGGAGGCCCCACCAGAAAAGGAGATGCTGTGCCCGACCAAGCACCAGTAAGAGAAAGAGCAGGTATGGGTGTGGAAGTCATGACAGGTGAACCCAACAGACCCAAACAAGCCTATGCTCACACACCACAATGATAAAAGGTACTGCGAGGGCAGCTAGGTTGAGAGGAGGCCAGCCTGAGAGGGACTGGTAGAGCCCGCTGGGGGGAAAACCTGTCCAGCACCCCTGTAGCCACTGCTGCCACATTTGAGTGGATACAGACCCAAAATCCACTGCTAGAGCAGCAGTGGTCACAGAGTACTCTATGGAGCATGAGGAGACATTGCACGAAGTATTGGTTTACATGGCCAGGTGCCAGCAGGCCTAGAACCCCAGCTCACCTGGGCAATGCCCACAAAGGGGAAGCCAGTGGAGGCCAGCTGAAGCCTGCCTCACCGAATGCAGAACAGTGAAGTAAAGTGTTGGGTGCGGGTAGCATTGGTGCCCTGTGTGCCCATACCATGTGCACGTTTCATTATTGTTAAGTTGTGCGTTTGTTGGCCAAGAAGGCCTCACCACTTTCCCATGGGGACCGTGCAGGCAGGCATGCCAGGAGAACAGGTGGCACCAGTGGCCCATCGCAGACATCACCAAGACCAGAGTGGACTACCGGAGTGGAAAGGGGTAAGGTGTAGAGGTGGTGGATGTGCGGGCCGGGAGTGGTCCGAGGCCCATTTTTGCGTGGCAGGATGTGGCCAGCAGCCCAGACACGCCGGGTCGGGGAAGACAGGCGGCACGCTAGAATTAGGCACGGACGCTTAGTGGTTGATTTAAGATTATTTTACTTACACCAAAGATGGTCGCGGTGCAGGCAGGAAAACTTGCTTGAGTTGCGGTTACAAAACAAAACAAAAACTTGAACCTGCAGAACGTAAGGGTATGTCGCAATGGGGTTTCGGCGACGGGAGATGAACAGAAACCTCAGGAGTACGTCGCAATGGGGTTTCGGCGATGGGAAGAAAAAAACTGCAGGACTCGAACCCCGGGTAGAGCTCTGGATTCACTCACACGAAGTTTGCTAGGCTCCGTGGAACTTTGCGCGCAGGGAAGGGTATGTCGAGGGATCAGGCGGTGACAGGGAGAGGCGAGAGGCTGATCAGACCCCTATAGCCAGCTCTAGGGTACATGCGCTGGGTCCGATAGGCTCCGCACTGCACCTAGAGTTCTCCTCAAGATGTTTATGGAGTCCCCCCTTGCAGGGTTCTCCTCCGGAGATCTCCAACTTGGGCGGAAACCGCTCAAGCCTCTTATACGGCTAGCAGGCCAATCGCTAGCCGCCACGTGGGAATAATTTAGAACTGACCAATAGTGGGGCACGAATCTGAATACAAATGGCGGGAACTCCTTGCAACGTGCATTTCCTTTCTGCAGCTCAGAAATGCACCCTGCAAAGAAAGCTACAAGTGGCGGGAAATAATTCAGCAGTGCCAAAGCACACACAAACAAAAATCACACCCTTGGGTTGTGACAGTGGAGACTCACAGAAGATCTACCAGCTGAGCTGTCCAGGGCTAGAGGAAAGCACTGAGCAGCACCTCCAACCAATCTCAAATAACATCAAGTTGTGGCAAGCGAATAGGCCTTGGCATGGCACCCAGGTGGTCAGGGCATGCCAGCAGTGGTGCTGCAAGCATGGGCCCACCAAAATACAAAATCTTGGGAAGTCTTATTTGTTTACTCTCCATTTTCTGGTTACTCCAGTCCAATGGGCCAAATGGTTGTATCCTATATATTTTAACTTAAATGTAAATGTTTCCCCTCCCATAAAGTCTATTTTGTAAGAAACCCCCTGATGAAATCAAGCTCTCCCCAACTTATCTTTAAGAATCCTCCTTCAGTTAATAACTTTCCCCCTTATTTCTCCCTCTAAATCCACCATCTTGTTAATGCTCTTGTTACATCCACCTCAGTAATACCGGCCTTTTTTTCACCCCTTCTGCTCTCCTTACCTTTCTCTCCTGACTGTGGTACATGACACTGACCCTCTTTTTTCTCCACCCTTATCTTGCTTTCCATTGTGTTGAGGACTGGCATCTCTGTTGGCATTGCACTTTTGGGGGCTTGCCTCAATAGAATTTTGCATGCTGGCTGTACTTTAAAGAAACCTTACTGAGGGTGCAAGAACAAACAATCCCTATGTGCAGGACTAGCAAGTATGGCAGAACCTGGCTTAGCAAGCAACTCTTCAGTAAGCCAGAACACAAAAAGGAAGCTTATAAGGACAAACAACTAGGGAGGAATATAAGAGTATTGCTCAGGCATGCAAGGATGAAATCAGGAAGGCCAATGTGCAATTGGAGTTGCAGCTAGCAAGGGACATGAAGGGTAACAAGAAAGGTATCTAGAAGTATGTTAGCAACAAGAGGGAAGTCAGGGAAAATTTGGGTCCTTTACTAAATGTGGAAAGCGACCTTGTGACAGAGGACACAGAAAAGACTGAAGTACTCAATATTTTTTTCACCTCGGTCTTCACAGGCAAGGTCAGCTCCCAAACTACTGCACCTGGCAGCATAGTTTGGGGAGGACGTGAGCAGCCAGCAGTGGTGAAAGAACAGGTTAGGGACTATTTAGAAAAGCTAGGCATGTAAAAGTCCATGAGGCTGGACAAGATTCACCCAAAGGTGCCAAGGGAGTAGGCTGATGTGATTGCAGAGCCACTGGCCATCATCTTTGAAAACTTATGGTGATAAGGAGAGGTTCTTGGTGATTGGAAAAGGGCAAATGTAGTGACCATCTTTAAGAAGGGGAAGGAGGATGATCCAGGGAATTACAGACTGGTCAGCTTCACCTCAGTCCCTGGAAAAATCATGAAGCAGATCCACAAGGAATCTATTTCTAAGCACTTGGAGGAGAAGGTGAATTGGAACGGTCAGCATGAATTCACCAAGGGGAAGTCATGCCTGGCAACCTGATTGCCTTCTATGATGAGATGACTGGCTCTGTGGCTGTGGGGAGATGAGTAGATGTGGATATACCTTGACTTCATTAAGGCTCCAAAACATTCTCGTAAGCAAGCTAAGTCTGGATGAATGGACTGTAAGATGGATAAAAAAAAATGACTGGATTATCAGGCTCAGAGGGCAGTGGTCAATGGCTTGATGTCTAGTGGGCAGCTGGTATCAAGTGCTGTGCTGCTGGGGTCAGTCCAGGGGCTGGTTTTGTTCAATGGTTTTGTGTACCCTCAGTAAGTTTTCATATGACACCAAGCTGGGGGGAGTAGTAGGTACACAGGAGGGTAGTGCTAGGATTCAGAGACACCTCAACAAATTGGAGCAATGGACTAAAAGAAATCTCACGAGGTTCAATAAGGAGAAGTACAAAGTCCTGCGCTTAAGATGGAATAATCCCATGCACCTGTACAGGCTGGGGACTGATTGGCTAGGCAGCAGCTTTGTACCTGGGGGTTAGAGTGGACAATAAGCTGAATTTGAGCCATCAGTATGCCCTTGTTGAAAGAAGGCTAATGGCATACTGGCCTGCTTTAGTAGAAGTGTTGCCAGCAGATCAAGGGAATTAATTATTCCCCTCTATTTGGTACCGGTGAGGTCACACCTGGGAGTACTGTTTCCAGTTTTGGGCCCCCCCACTACAAAAAGGATGTAGACAAAGTGGAGAGAGTCCAGCAGAGGGCACCAAAAATGGTTAGAGGGCTGGGGCTCATAACTTATGAGGAAAGGCTGAGGGAATTGGACTTATTTAGTTTGGAGAAGAGACCTGAAGGGCCTCTACCCGAAGGGTGGTTCCAAAGAGGATGGAGCTAAACTGTTCTCAGTGGTGGCAGATAACAGCACAAGAAGCAATGGTCTCAAGTTCCAGCAAGGGAAGTTTAGGTTAGATATTAGGAAAAACTTATTAAGAGGGCTACCCAGAGAGGTTGTGGAATTTCCATTCTTGGGAGTTTTTAAGACCTGGCTAGACAAAGCCTTGGCTGGGAAGATTTAGTTGGGGATGGCCCTGTTTTGAGCAGGGGATTGGACTGGATGACCTCCTGAGGTCCCTTCCAACCTTCATTTTCTCTGACTGTATGATTCTATGAATGATAATATGCAGCACCAGCCTGCAGCATCTTTCCCATATGATCTCTTCAGGGAGGATGTGTCCCATTTCCACATTCACCCATCAGAGCCATTGCCTCCTTCCTTCTATCCTCCCAATCCCTAGGGTCTGCACAGAGTCCAGTCTCATGTGGAGCCAGCTACATTCTGAGACAAGCAAAAGGAGACTGTCACAGAGGCAGTGAGGGCTCACCTTGAACTTTCTTTTTGATTATATAATCTGTCCTTGCAGTTTTATGCTGTGCTTTTATTAATCATAAATATATGCAATAATATTAGAAGGAGCAAAGAAATTACTGGCAAATAAGATTGCTTTCAATATAAATGTTCTTCCATTCACTCTTGTATGACCCCATGTGGATGTTCCTTTTTAAGGAATATAGGGATATTCTTCTCTCACAGCTTCCATTAAACACTAATGGAACTTGCATGCATGCAGTGAGAAGAGAATATACCCAAGAGTATTTATAAAAATCCAACCATCAAAATGAATTCTAAAGATTATCTCACTTTACTCATCTTTTCATTTTTGATCCATTTTGTATCCGAAACAAGCAATTAAGTGCATGTGATATTTGAAACAATAGGCCAGGTTTACATAGCGCTGTCAATTATCACTGATGGTTTGGGGAATACTCATTCTAGCTCTATGTAACACAAAAAAAAGATCACAGCTAGCAGTGGGCAAGTGCTGAAAATGATTATGGTGGCCATTTGTTTGCATTTTCAAATGAATTCACTTTGGCCAACTGGCTTCCCACCTGGTGTTCCCTTTCTGAAAATAGTCTATCAGGTGATTTTGACTTGCATGATCATATGCACAAAATGGCACATTTGTATAACCGGATGATTTTCCTTCCTACCAGAAGGAAAGATCACCTTTCCAATTAGGAGGGTCCATCCTTTTCAGCTTTGGAGGAAGGAGACTCAGATCTGAAATCACTAGATGCTCTACCTCTTCAGAAAAACTGTAGTCAAAATTCCTTCCAAAGCATTAGGGACTGAAACACTGGGTGGTCAGGAATGATCACCTGACACACAGGCAAGTCAAAGAGCTGGGTTCCCAGGGAGCCAGAAGTCAGGATCAGAGGTGGAATCAAGAGCCAAAGCCAGAGTCAGGATTTGCCAGAAGCAGGAGCTAGGCCAGAGTCAGGATATACCAGGAGTCAAACCAAAAGCAAGAGCCAAAGTCAGAGCCAGGAATGGCATCAGAAGCCACAAGTCAAAACTTGAGAGCCAATAAGAGAAAGCAAGGAAGCACATGGAGGTCAGAAGCAAGTACCTCAGTCTTTGTCTGGACACAGGACTGTAAACTGGCCCCAGCTTTTAAAGGCTGGAGCAGGTGAAGCCTGTTGCCTGTGGCCTCAGGGGATTGGCTTTCCTGATTGCCTCACTGGAACAGCTCTGCCCTGCATGATGGTCTGGGCTTGCTGCAGGTGGCAGCAGTTTCTCTGAAGCCTTGAGGGATGAACGGCCATGATCTTCTGATTAGAACTGGTTAGGCTCAGGGCGCTAGATCTGGCCTCACACAAAGCTGGAAAATATCACGAAGGACCTGGAGGTTAAGGACTTGACCTGAAAGTACTATCTAGTAAAGCTTCTGAAACACACTTTTCCATGTCACACATAGGACCAATTCCTATTCCATCTATTAGGTGACTAAATGGTACTCAGATGTCTAAGTGCGACCCTATTACATACTGCTGGAATCCCTGAAAAGCCATTAAAATATACCTACTTTGGTAATACACCTTCTTTCTCCTTGCCTTGACACTAAACCACAAAAGAGCAGTGTAATGGTAGAAGCTATAATTTAGAGATGTTCACTTAGAAGACTACAGAGGTTGAGAATTGGGAGATGGTCCCTCAGCAGTTAGTTGCTTAGAGAGAGAGAGACAAATCATCTGCAGAGGCTGCCTAGTAGGGCTGTCTGAAGCTTCAGTTGCTGATTCAATTCAGCGGAGATTCAGCAGCCGAATCTCTGAATCAAATCACGAGACCCTTTAATCTCTCCAAATAGAATCAGAACCCTTAGAATTAATTCAAAGAGATTTGATGATTCGGACACAGACACAGCTTTATATGTTTTTTCTACATACCTCAAGGTACCAGGTGGCTTGTGAATGCTGAGATGGTGGGGCAGATGGAGCATCCTATGGGAGAGCGGTGGGGTCCCCAGCGCGCTCAGTGGTGGACCCGGAAATGAAACAGAATCACTTCCAGTCCACTTCTGGGTCCACCGCAGAGTGCGCAGGGGACCTTCCTCTCCCTCAGCTCAGTGACTGCTGCCTCCTGGGTCTGTGGGGGGGCACCTGGGGTTCCCCTGCGGCCGATTGCCACACCAGGGAGGATGCGTGGGGGGAGTGCCACCTGCGTGCTCGGCAGCAGATCTGGAAGTGGACCAAAAGTACTCCCAGTCCACTTCCGGGTCCGCCACTGAGCACGTGGGCCCCACCTCCCCTGCGCTCCTGTGGGACACTCCATCTGCCCCACCATCTCAGCATTCACGAACTGCACCTGGTACTTTGAGGTATGTAGAAAAAACATTGGAGCCTGTGCCTATGGCCAAATCGCTGATTCTCCAAATCAGAATTGAATATTCAGATTCGGATTCGGCCGAACCAAATCAGGACAGTGATCTGAATCAACTAATCGAATCCCTGTCCCCAAATTGGGCCCAATCCAAATCCGAATCGAATACAGCCGCTTCGCACACCTCTACTGCCTAGTGCTTCACAATAAAGTAGGTTTAGTTCTTCTCATTCACTGTATGCCTGCATTTACTTAACTCAGTGATCACCACATGATGTCAGAAGTGGAAAATGAGAAAAAACTTGAAAGAATTTGAGTTCTGAATTGAAAAAGAAGTTAGAAACTGAAAACAAGTGGAGGAACACAGCCACATGGAAGGACAAGGTGTCAATGTAAGTGATCTTATTGCAAAGTTAGGGTGTGTGTAGATGAAACAAGGGCCTTAAATTGAAGCAGTGGGTTTTTAAAAACACTGTTTCAATTTTGGACCCTTTAAACTCCCATGTTGTGCACACACCCACTTACCTGCCTCCCGGGTGGTGGGGAAGGGAGAGCAAGCTGCTGGCAGGTGGAGCGGTCCCTGAGCTGTGGGATGGGGCTGGTGCTTCCCTCCGTGGCAGTGGTAGCGCCCCCACCAGGCGGCACCCGCCCACAGGCACCTGACTCAGGAGGTACCAGGGGGCACCACAGCCATGGAGGGAAGCACTGGGGCCCCATGCAGCTCAGGCAGGTAGGCAGGCTCCAGGGGGCAAAAAAAAAGATCTTGGATGGAGCGTGCCTGCACAGGCTTCCTGCAGAGCCCTTGAGCTGCATGGAGCCTGGTGCTTCGGTCTGCGGCTGTAGGGCAGCAAATTAAAACTCCTCGGAGGAGTTTTAGTTTGCTGCGCCCCAAGTCATTTAAGATGCATTATGCCACTGAATTTGCTACAGCAGCTGGAATTACTACGCAATATGCCGCCAACATGTGCAAACACCAACACTATTAAAGTGGTGCAAAAGCATTTAACCCAAAGTGTCATGGATCCTCCTTTTTCCCCTTCTTAAATGTGGGCACTATGTTTGCCCTTTTCCAGACACCCAGGACCTCTCCTGATCGCCATGAGTTTTCAAAGATGATGATCAGTGGCTCTGCACTCACATCAGCCAAATCCCTCAGCACCTGCAGGTGCATCCCATCCTGCCCCATGGACTTGTACATGCCCAGCTTTCCTAAGCAGACCCTAATGTATTTTTTCACCACTGTCAGCTGCTCACCTCCTCCCCAAACTGTGCTGCTAGGTGCAGCAGTTTGGGAGCTGACTTGTCCGTGAAGACGGAGGCAAAAAAGGCATTGTGCACTTGAGCCTTTTCTGTATCCTCTGTCACAAGGTTGCCTTCCCCATTCAGTAAGGGACCCACAATTTCCCTGATCCTTCTCTTGCTACTGACATACTTGTAGAAACCCTTCTTGTTATGCTTCACATCCCTCGCTAGCTGCAACTCCAGTTGAGCTTTGACCTTCCTGACTTCATCCCTGCATGCCGAAGCAATGCTCTTATATTCTTATCTAGCTATTTGTACAAATTTTCACTTCTTATAAGCTTCCTTTTTGTGATTTAGTTTACTGAAGAGTTCCTTGCTAAGCCAAGCTGGTTTTCTGCCATACTTGCTAGTCTTCCTGCATATCAGGATGGTTTGTTCCTGCACTGTCAGTAAGGCTTCTTTAAAGTACAGCCAGTTCTCCTGGACTTCTCTCCCCCTCAGACTTGTTTCCCAGGGAATCCTGCCCATCAGTTCCCTAAGCAAGTCAAAATCTGCTTTTCTGAAGTCCATGGTCCTTACTCTGCTGTTCTCCTTCCTTTCTTTCCTGAGGACCCTGAACTCATCCATCTCATGGTCACTGCTGCCCAAGTTGCCATCCACTACTACATTTCCTATGAGTTCATCCCTGTTTGTGAGCATCAGGGCAAGAAGAACATGGCTTCTAGTTGGCTGCTCCAGCACTTGCAGTAGGAAGTTGTCCCCAACACTCTCCAAGAACTTTCTGGATTGCCTGTGCACTGCTGTATTGCCCTCCCAGCACATGTCAGGGTGATTGAAGTCCCTCATGAAAACCAGGGCCTGTGACTGGTGTGGCAGGTGGGCCTCTCTGGGGTCTGTCTACTGGTGACCCCACCCACTTGTTATGGGTCAACCCCCACCTTCTCGTCTGCCATGCCTTGTTGTTAATTGATTAATTGATATTAATCGGGAGGCTGCCCATTTACTGCCCCAATGCCAGGGGGTGCTATCTGTGGATCCTTTTCCTCCCCTACACTGCAGCCCAAGCCTCGTTGATGGTACTGATGTTGTTTGTCCGAGCCTTGTTATAATTTGGCCCCCTTGTCCTCCCTGGGCTCTCCGCGGCCCTGTCTCGCTCTGCGCCCTCACTGGCGCTCAGCAATCGCTGCCCCCTCTCTGGGCTGGGGTTTCCATGCTGCCGTGGGTCCCCTATGAGGCCTCCTCCAACCCCTAATAGCCTCACCCAAACCTCCGAGTAAAACTGCAAACAAAACACAAGCCCTTGGGCTATAACAGAAATCCTAGCCACCTGGCTATAATATTATTCCAGCCACACCAGGGGTGCTCCATCTCTCCCCAGTCTCGGGGCTGTACCTGCAGTTTGGTCTCTCCCCTCTGCTTGCTCTGGGAGAGCTCGTTCCCCCTTGGCTGCTAGCAGGGAACTGCCTCCTGGTCTTGTGCCTGGGACTTATATGTGAGCCAGGCCCTGCTCCTTCCTGTCAGTTGTGTAACAGGCGGGTGCTCCTGGTTCACTCTGGTTACTCTGGTAACCCACAGTTGGGGCTCCCTATTCAATGCTAGGGTTCTTCCCCTAGCAGTTCCCACTCTTATAGGAGCTGGGCATCTAAAGTGCCCTGTGACAATTGGGAAACTTTTGGTACTTGTTTCATAGACATTAGACATTAGTGCTGGAAGGGACCTCAGAAGATCATCGAGTCCAGCCCCCTGCCCCAGGGGCAGGAAGTCAGCTAGGGTCAAAGGATCCCAGCAAGATAAACATCCAAATGTTTCTTAAAGAAGTCCAGAGCAGGTGCCTGCACCACCCCTGGAGGCAATCCACTCAAGGCCTTGGTGGCCCAGACAGTAAAGAAGTCTCTCCCCACGACCAGCCCGAAATGTCTTGGAGGAGTCCGCGACTGTTTGAGCCCGTCATCCCCTGGGGTACTCCAGTGAACAGGCACCCCCTCAGATCCCGATGCACACCTCGTATATACCTATAAGTAGTCACCAGGTCCTCCCTGAACCTGCGCCCCTCCAGGCCAAAGAGTCCCATGGCCCCCAGCCTCCCATCACAGGGCCTGTTCTCCTGCCCTCTGATCATGCGTGTGGCCCTCTCCCGGACCCCCCACCCCATGAAGAAAGCCTCATCCACTACTTTGTCCTGGTCTAGTGGTCTATAGCAGACACCCACCACAACATCATTCTTGATGCTCTCCCCTCTGACCCTAACCTAGAGGCTCTCAACAGGCCTATCTCTAGCTTCATACTGGAGCTCTGAGCAATCATATGGCTATTTTATATAAAGTGCAACTCCTCCTCATCTTCTACCCTGCTTGTCCTTCCTGAACAGTTTGTACCCATCCATGACAGTGCTCCAGTCATGCAAAATATCCCACCAAAGTCTCTGTTATTGCAATCACATCCTAGTTCTGTGTCTGTGCAAGGACTTCCAATTCTTCCTGCTTGTTTCCCAGGCTCTGAGCATTCGTGTACAGGAACCTCAGGTAACTAGTCGATTGCCCTGATGTCTCAGGAAGTATGAGTGCACATCCCGTTTTCTCCTCCTGCTGCTCTTCCTCCAGGTCTTCTGCTTCCCAACTTATCTCAGGGCTTTGGTCTCCACTCCCCAGCGAACCTAGTTTAAAGCCCTCCTCACTAGGTTACTGAGCCTGTCTGTGAAGATGCTCTTCCTTCTCTTCATCAGGTGGATACCATCTCTTCCCAGCAATCTTTCTTCTTGGAACAACATCCCATGGTCAAAGAAACCAAAGCTCTGATGGCGACACCACCTGCACAGCCAGGTGTTGATCTGCAGGATGCACCTGCTTCTGCCTGTGCCCTTTGGTTTGACCAGAAAGAACAACGAGAACACAACCTGAGCCCCACTCCCCCTCACACTTGTACCCAGAGCCCTATAATCACTTTTGATCTGCTTAGGGTCTCCCCTGGCAGTATCATTGGTGCCCACATGGATGACCAGAATGGGGTAGTAGTCAGAGGGCCAAATGAGTCCCAGTAGTCCCTTTGTGACATCTCGGATCCAGGCTCTGGGAAAGCAGCAGACTTCCTGAGACAAAAGGTCAGGTCAGAAGATGGCTCCCTCCATCCCCTGCCAAAGGGAGTCGCTAACCACCACCACTCGTTGCTACTTGGTGGTGTACATATTGATCCTTCCCACCTTGGTGACGCCTGACCCATCTTCCTCCACCCATGGAATGTGCTCCTCCCTCTCTGTTGCTAGGGCTGTATACCTGTTCTCCAGACAAACTGCAGGTGGAGATAAAGATCTCTGCTTGCTCCCAGAAGTTACAAGCCTCCAGCTTCCACCCTCTTGGGTGTCCAGGTCCTCTCTCTTCTCTAGCACTGCCTCTGGCATTTTTTCCTTCACAGTCTGGGAGGTCTCCAGTATTGCATAGATGAATGCCTCGTGGTGGTTTCTCCAATGCCAAAAATGGCGGTTCCAGGAAAAAAACAACCCAACTCCACCCAGGTAGAAATGTCTCCCAGAAGAGTTTCTCCCAAAAGAATGAATGTTTGTACCCTTTGTCATGGCTTAAATCCTTCTCAGGACCACAAGGAGTCCAGTCATGGAGAATGGTTCTCTACTTTTCCAGAGACTGGGTTTACCCTGATCTGGAGAAGATACAGAAGCCAAGTACTTCCTCCCCTTCTGTAGGTTTGGAGGGGAGAGGCAGAGCAGCCACCCACTGCTCCCTGGTAACTCCTCACACACCAGAGTCCCTGGTGTGAGAAGCAGGCAGAATGCTTTGCCTCAATGCTTCCCTCCCCTCTCAGATCATTCCAGGGGGGACATTGCCAGCTCCTTCTGGCTTCCCTTTGCTACCCCTGATGCACAGCTATACAGCAGGTGCAAGATTACAAAGCCTGGAGATCAGGAATCAGGCTCAGAAAAGCTTTCCCCAAACCCAGTTTCTAGCTCCTGGGTTTTAAATGTTGCCCCTACTGCCCAACTAGACAGCAGAGATGGGGATTGCTAAGTCCCAGAGCCCAAAAACTGTGTCTGAGAAAGTTATCCCTCAATCACTTCATGGTCCTGTGGGCTTTAAATGCCACTCATCTGGGTGGCACTCATGGGAATTCAAAAGTCAGAGATCTGAGACCCAGAGTGAGAGAAGCTGTCCTCAAACCTGCTTCCCTGTGCTTCTGGCTTTAAATCACCCCATGTTCAGCCCATTTGGGATGCACATAAAGCAATTTAAAACCCTGGGGGGTATGCCTATTGGCAGCCTGTCCCCATCTCAGGGAATGGAGAGGGCAGTCTCTCAAGTTGTAGGCTCCCCTAGAGGCAGGGATGTCCCAGGGAGCAATCCTCTAGTGGCTGCTGGCTGGAGAGCTTGCTTGTGTAGCTCTCCAGCCAGGGAGGCAGACTGCATGTATACTCCAGCCCCCAGGCTGGAGGATAAGATGTTACAATAGTGGGCATGTTAACATTTTTTACAGGGGTGTGAACGCAGTGGAATAGGATCACACTTGGACGCTTAAACCCATTTATATGCTTAAAAGATGAAATAGGAGCTGGCCCAAAATGTCTTCCAACAACACAGAAAGTAAGTGGGAAGGAGTGCTCAAGCTCCTATCTGTGCCTCCCTATACCAGCTCTGAAAAATATACCACTGTTTCCAGTGTTTCTTCTCTGTGGTCTCAGGCAAATTGCCCCAATGAGACAAAGGGTTTGAGGGGCCCAAATCTGCTCCTCCACCTCTGCTCTAGCTTGTCAAAAGGCTGGACATCAACAGAAAATCAGGCTGCACCCTTTCTAAATAGCTGGTCTAAGCTTGTAAACTCCCTGGTGCACTGGGGAGCTATAGCATTAAGTTGTGCCCCCGGTTTCTGCTCTGAGCTGATGCAGCTCCATAACACACCCTCCCTACACAAGTCTGTATTTTAAAGGCCTAAGTGTTAGTAATGCCAAGAACCCACAACTGAATTGAACTCTAGGTGCACAATGCCTCCAAAAACCAGGCACTTGGAGCACAAATTGATTCCTTAACAGCATGTTTCCGATGCCTAGGTACATTTGAAAGACAGAATGCAGCCAGTGTTTTAAGTCTTTATGCTTCCTCTCTGATTCAGATACCTTGACTTAGCAGGAGAATGCTGACTCATGTCAACTGAAATACTCTGTGGAGACAGCTCAATCTTAGCAAAGGTCCAGCTGAAAGCAAGCAGGCAGGTTTCCATTGGCAACGTGTCTGGTTTCCTGCCAGCTCCTTCACCCAGCTCTTTGGCAGCCCACCTGGTGAGCTGCTGATGGGCCCAGACTTCCAAGCTGTAAGCTTGTTGGCAGACTGCCTGGTCAGCTAATAGTGACCTGAGAGCCTAGAAGTGCTTTGTGTCCTGGGTTCCAAGTTCCTAACACCCGAAACTTGGAGCCAGGTAGGGCAAATGTGAGAGATTTTGCATTCATTTCATGTGATATTGTAGGACTCAGA
>NW_005842147.1:809066-830991 GCF_000455745.1 Alligator sinensis | reverse complement strand
CACAGGGAGTTTAATTTGAGTTGTTCCTGGACAGCTGCTCTAATTAAAATGCCTCACTGTCACATGTATTAAGCCCCCGCAGGTTTAAAAATGGCTGTGGGACATTTTATCGAAACCTCATTAGACAAGGTTTAGTAAAGCACCCCAGCAGCCATTTTAAAACCCACTGGGGCTTATGCATGTGATGATGAGGCCATGTTGGAGTGTTCTAATTAGAATGTGGAGCAGACTCAATGCATTAAGTCTGCTCTGCTGATACATTCGAATTAGAATATGAACCAGCACATATATAGGCAGACCCTGGTTGGGCATGGATAGTGCATGTGCCTTGTAGCTGTGGCTGCACTAAGTGGACTTTCGAGACTGACATTTGAACAGGTCTACTGGCACAATATGACAGACATATATGCTAAAAGAAGGGGGTCAAGAAAAATGACACTGTCAGTGGACCAGTAACCAAGTAATGGACTGCTTGATAGGGAATTTTGATCATTAGATTAAGGGCTCATGTGATAAAAGTTACTGGAAATTATACAGGGAAAAAGTCATAGAAGAGAGCCATTGAAGAAAGACTAAATGTTACAGGCAAGAAATGTTGAGAATGGTCCAGGAGAATAAACATGTCATCCTGAAAGAAATGCAGCTGAAATTTGTAAGAACACCTCTAAAGTGGGGAGGAAATTGAGGCAGGGTATAGTATAAGGATGCATATTTATTGTGCTATTTAAACTAACTGGTTTGAGAACCTTCGGCAGAGGTTATATTGTGTGTGCTCAAACTACGCTGTGTCTTGGAGCAGCAAACTGGCAGAATGGTCATAGATCAAAGGTCTGCTTAATTTCAGGGCCTAGGAAGTTGGAACAAAAGGTCTCAGAGGGGTGGTAGATAGAGGCTCTGCAACTAGAATATGCCTATAAACCCAGAGCTAGAGTCTAGTATCTCCTCAGACTTAGGAAGCTTAAAGCACAGAGGTGCAATGCTCTGAAACCCAAATACACCTTGGTGAATGACCAGTAAGAAGAGCTTGGCTAAGGTTGTGACACAGGGCTCCTAGGCTTCCAGCTCCTCCACAGCTCTTTGGACAGTCTGATGGGATGCTGGTGGCCAAGCTTGGGTCCCCTTGATGCCCAGGCTCACAGGACTTCCAGCATCTACAATTTTTTTCCTGCCCCTGAGTCAGGGAACCTAGCAGCTCCAGGACGTGTGGCTTCAGTAATGCCAGCAGTGTGGAATGCCTCAGAATCAGGGATGCAGTTCTCCCTCACTCTAAAGTCCAAGAGCACTGGCGTGGTGAACCTTAGGCTTCCTTTTCGTGCAGAATTTTGAAATTTGATTTTCATTCCAGGCTGTAATGAAACCAATTTTTGAAATATCAAAAATTCTCTGCAAAATGAAATGACTGTTTGCTACACAGCTTAACCTATTTTTGTAGACAGTGTATATGCAGTCATTTAAACACTTTCAAGTATTTAAACAGGCATCTCAGTTGGAATTTGCTGACCTGTTGCTTTAAAATATGATTAACCACTTCACTCATTTTTGCAGTTTTGGGGGGAATTTGAAAGGCAGCATGAATTGGTTACTATGCTGGCACTCAGAAGACACAAGTTATATTCTTGTCTCCTGCTGTGTGACCTGGGACAAGTCACTTTTCTACTGTTTCCCCCTCCTATCCTTTACCTATCTTGTCTAATTAAAGTGTAATCTGTTTCTGACTGTGTGTTTGCATAGCCCCAGGTACAAGGGGCCTCCAATTGCTTTGGCTGGAGCCCTCTGGCAATAATATATTACAAACAAACAACAGAAGCAATAATAATTTTAGATCAAGTGGTTTTATTCTAGGTCTCGGAACATATTGCCTGTTCTTTGCAAGAAGTTTTCAGTATGTTCTCTAGTGCTGTTCTGCAAATAAGTTGCTAGGGTGACCGGAAGGTAGCTGTTAATTTCTGATCAAAGTTTAGACCACCATATTTTCATTCAGCAGCATTTAAGTATTAGATTTAAGAAGGGGAAGAGAAAGTACAAGCCAAGGACAGAGAAAATACTGTAAATGAAGGAATTTTACACAAAGCAGCTTTTTACAATAAATACTTATCTTTATCTCCTTTGAACACATGCACATGCCTTCTGTTTCTAGAGCAGTCACCTCATTTATCTATTGCGCATAAATGATAAGATACTTGACTGGAAGGAAGGTTCAATTAATTCTACTCTGCAGTTAGTTTGGTAATCCATTTGATGCTCTGATCTGAACAAGTCCATTTTATTAATATCTGCAGGCACAGGAGAATGCAGCAGACTAATGCTTCTGAAGCAGAAAAGCTATAAGACATGTCATAAATGTGACGTTACACATTTACTTTAGTTGTAAAAAATTATTACTTTAAATTAAATTGCCATAAATTACCACAGATCAGAAGCAAAATGGAAACTCTGGTATGACCTAACACAGGATTTTGTACGTTAAATAGTTTTCCTTTTTCAATTATTTTTTGTTGTTGTTTTGTTTTTTATTTTACTAGAAGGTATTCTGAAGTGAAAAAACCCCCCCAAAACCAAAAACACATACTGAAGGGTGGGATGCTACAGAAAATGTAATGGCATTCGAAGTATGCTGGGAAACTTGCACATTTTGTTCTGTATGTTCAGAAAAGTTCAAGTCTTACTTACGCTTATGCATGTCCCGCTTTTTATTCTGGATGCTGATGGTAGTTAGCTAATACAAAACAACATTTCCTATTATTTATTGTTATTAATTTATTTACTTCCAGTCACAAGCACAAATGTTGCTGGCATTTTCCAAAGAGAAAAGCAGCCCTGGTTCCTGCTCAAAAGAGCTCACAATCACAGCATGTTTATTGTAGCTGATGATTCACAGGATGTGCAGATTTCCAAAACTGCTATGTGTCTGGCAGTTTTAATTAAATGATCCACTGGAGATTTGAATTCCTTCAAATTCATTTGGTCTGGCCTCCAGCCAGTGTTACTATTCTAGGATCTAGAATAATTTAACTTCAGTCACCTTATATATTAATACAACATCCTCCACCCTGCGTACAGCACAGTGAGCTCTATATTACCTCCATCCAAGAGAGGTGTGACTAGTTCAATATTTAGGCCCCTGCAGTCTTAATGCAATTGAAGTAGATGCCTATTCCTAACACAAACTGTCAAGCATAGTTCTTACTTCACTCTCATCTCACTGACTCTGCTGAGGTCATGATAGAATGAGGAACTATACAATAAGGGCTTAAACTATGATAGACACAGGTAAATCAATACAATATAAACCAAGAAAATTATATTTCTGGAAAAGAAAAGGGTATGTTCCCTATGTATTACAACGTGCGTGATTTTGATCTGCAGTCATGCAATCTAGTTCCTTCTAAACTTCTATGCTGGATTACATGAGTGTATTGGAGGAAGAAAAAAAAAGTGGGGAGAAAGTTTGGTGCCATCTGTACTCACATCTATTTGTTATACGCAGATTCACTAGATACAGATTTGGAATATTAATGTGTTTTATGTCAGTTAGCATCTTCCTACACATAATGTGTACACAGTATGACACAGGTCATCTTTGGGGCAATATTTTACATTTTGGCCTGGTACTTCATCTCATTTAGCTCAATGGCAAATCAGGAAAAAATGTCTTTGTGCGTATCATGTGGCGGTAGCAACTAAGCTCCAGATCCTATTAGGCTTCCTGATTACGAGCAAGGACATTGATAAACAAGTGACAGTAATTAACGTAAGTGGGCTCATTTTATAAACATTTGAAATCAAGTGTTTGTAGCGGCAATTCCATTTAACTTGCCCTTTCATACCAGACACCTTTTGTTCACTTCCTCTTCAGTCGACATAGAGTTCAAGAGAACTTACACATGAATGGTAGCTTACACTGGAAGCTGCAAAGTAATTTCTCTGGGGACTGGTGGGTGGCTGAATACAAAGCAATGATCTGTGATCTGTTCAGGGAGGAGTGTTTTAAGGAGAGTTGGCTGATTAGCTGCTTCAGATCCTTAGTTCAGGAGCTGTGTGGGAACTGGGAGAGAAATTAATTTTTTTCAGCACGAGCAACCTAAAAGGCAGAAGAGAGGTTTGTTTTTTGGGGTTTTTTTTATAACAGCAGCTACAAAACAGGAGGCATTAAGCTGGCAACTCTGGATGGAATTCAAAGTGGAAGAAAGAATATGAACTTGGAACTTGAAAAAAGAGTAGCTTCTTTCAGGTACACCACCATTTCTGGTACAACCAAGGTGAAGTTAGAGGAGTTACTCTATACTGACACCAGTGAAATGTGAATAAGATCTGTTCCAAGCCGTTTCTATATGTGAAATAGTGAAATCACAACCTCACAAGACGTGGCCTACGAGGAAGAATCCAGGCAGTCCTCGGACTTATGACACAATTGGTTCCTGAAAACAGCATCTTAAGTCAAAACCTTGTAACTTGGAACCAGTTTTCCTGTAGGAAAAATTGTTGTGTGTTGGCAATAATAAATAAATAAATTGGTTCCTGAACCAAGGCCCGATACCCTATTTTCACCAAAAATAACCCAGAATTTTGTACTCTATCTATTATAGATGAGTAATATAGCTGCATTAATGTATTCATCTTGTAAATAGCAATCATATTGATTTGGAAGGACTTCTTTGAGGCAACTTTGCTGGACTTCTTGAACGGCTCTTGGTTGGATTTTCGAAGGGTACTTGGCTGGAGTCTTCTCAGGGGCCTTGGCTGCAGGTTTTTCTGGAGTCTTGTCTACCTTCTTAAAGAAAGTGACCAAGGAAGTTTGGACAGATGTTCTCCAGGGAGATGGGAGACGCAGTGAACTTGTTTACTGGCATGGCATGGTGTGGCATGGGATCAAGCGTCATAAAGTTGAAACTGATGTCAGAAAGTTGAAACAGGGTGTCAATTTATAAATGCCGTAAATGCCATTCGTTGTAACTCGAAATGTCTTGAGGACTGCCTGTAGTGCAATATAGGATGGATTTCACTGTTAGTTACAGTACATGGTACTGCAATATGTTAATTACTACATTCTCACTGTCTATTACAAAAAGGAAAGCTACTTGTGTGTTCCACCTCTGAGAACATTACCATAATTACAGGCACACCTGCAGATCCTACACTGCTCTTCCCTATTGTAGGACACACAGGGGTCTGCCCACTTGTCTGTTCCTTCCTGGTCTCACTTCACCTCCCATCTCTTGCCTGCCATAGTTAATAGTTTCATAGTTGGTAGGGTCGGAAGGGACCTGAGCAGATCATCAAGTCTGACCCCCTTCCACAGGCAGGAAAGAATGCTGGGGTCAGATGACCCCAGCAAGGTGTCTATCTAGCCTCCTCTTAAAGACCCCCAGGGTAGGAGCGAGGACCACTTCCCTTGGAAGTTGGTTCCAGATCCTAGCCGCCCTGACTGTGAAGTAGTGCCTCCTGATATCCAGCCTGAATCTGCTCTCTGTCAGCTTATGGCCATTGTTCCTTGTTACTCCTGGTAGTGCTTGGGGGAACAGGGACACTCCCACTTCCTGCTGGTCTCCCTTGGCCAGTTTATAGACAGCCACCAGATCCCCTCTCAGCCTCCTCTTGTGCCATGACTCGTTGTTTGTTGCTGGGGGGAGGGCTTGTGGGTAGCCTAGTCCGTTTGATCAGGCCAGCCCCACACCTGGGGCTTTTGCTCTTTCACAGTGCTTCCCCTTCAAGGGAATGCTCCAATAGGCTTCTGACGGCTTGTTGGGACTTCAGCTATCACCGCCTTTCCCTCTGGATGCACCTTCCACATTGATCCACTGATCAAGATCTCAGCTTCCAGTTATTGGCCGTGTCTTAATGGCCACCCCTCCTGGTGGTGGGGGGAAAGGGTTCAGCTTTACTATGGCAATCTCTCTCCCTCAATTTCTGGCCCCATTTTGTCCCTGCTGGGGCTCAGACCCTGGCCCTCTCAGCTGGAGCCTGCCCCTAATAGGGCTGAAAACCTGGAGCGTACCCCAGCACCCCTGTTCATGGCCTCCTCCACTCCTTTAGGTGCAACCTGGCCCTCCACTCTTAAATTCAAACAGAACAAAAACACAAGCCAGCTGTTTCATAAAACAAAATAGTCTCCCACCCTGGGGTTAATCCCTTCATAGGAAATTGTTTCCCCAGCTCCCCGGGTGGCTAGAGTGCCCATCTGTCCATCTCCTACAACCCCTCACTCGCAAGAGCTCCTTTCCTTGCTGAAGGCAGGAGATTCCCCCTGCATGCTCAGAGACTGGCCTTAAATCCCCCAAGCCCAGTCTCCTTTCAGCCATATGATTGGGTCCTCTGCACCCAGTGACCAGGTGCAGCTAATTGTTCCATTAGCTGCCTAGCCTTATTAGTAGCAGTATGCTTATATCACGAGAGACTTACCAAATTTTGCAGGTTGATTGAAGCCTAAAGCTCTAATTCTGTGGTCATTTCATGGTGGCCTCATCCCTCCATGCTAATTGGTGGAGGCACCCCAGGTGGCGGAGGGACAAGGGGGCAGCTGCCATCTTTTCTGCTGGCTGCCCTTCATGTGGCCCCATCCCTTGGCACTGATTGGCAGAAAAGCTCTGGCAGGGGGAGGAAGAACGAGGGAGTAGCCACCATCTTGCCTGCTGCTCTTCATGCTGCCCCGCCCCTCCCAGTGAGGACTACTGGTTCCCACTGGGGAGCCAGCATTTTATTTATTTTGTTGTTGTTTTCTTGGATTCTGCAGACAATCCTAGATTTTGTGGTTTCCGCAAAATCCATGAAACCACAAATTAAGTAGGTCTCTATGTATTAGTCCTGTGCTTGGTTCACCTGGGCTGCTACTCCTAACTGCCTTCCCTGACCCTGGGTTTCCTGTCCTCTCTGGTCCCCCTAGTTACAGGGCAGGGGTTCCCTGTAAGACAACCCTAAGGCTAGGGACAGACATTCAAAAAGCCTGAGACTGTACTGATTCAATCTTTGCAGGTTAGTCTAACTTGGCTAGGCTGAATCTATTTGTAACTGTACAGACATCCCAGAAATGCAGGCACCCGAAAAAGGCGGCGCGGGTGGGGGGGGGGGGAGGGGTGCTAGAGCAGCCTTCCCTTCCATTCCACAGTGCTGGGCTGAGGGGGGGCATGGCCAGACCCCGGCAGGATGCTCTGATTAGGGAGGGGTCGCCCCCCCTCCTTCTGACCAGACAGCAGGGAATTGATAACACGGTGTTTATCACCCCTAACTCAGTGTTTATCATCCCATTAAGAAAACAGAGGGACATTACCAGCTACCTGTTGATTCTGTCTTTGTCCCGGCTGCCGCAGCATGGACTGTAGGCAGCATGTGGTCTGCTAGCTAATGCTGACAGGGGTCTGTGTAAGGCAGAGGGGACTGGGGAATCCCTGCTTAGCATGGATTGAGGAGGGGAGGGGAGGAGCAGGGGGAAGCCAGGAAGATGCCTGCAGTCTCTGCTGAGCTCCAGCCTTGGAGCAGAGAGCTCCACCTAGCCCAAAGGGTATGCTAGGATGCTAGAGGAGTCTGGTTTAACTTAAACCAGCAAGAGGCCTGGGACAGACATTTCATAAACTGGTTTGACCCAAATCAGTTAAGTCTGATACTACATTCAACCAGGTTTATCTCAAACTAGTTTCAGCCATTTTCAAACTGGTTTATGTGCACTGAATATCTGTTCTGTTACAGGTTTAAACCAGTTTCTGATCACTTAAACCGGTTTGTATGTAATGTCTGTCCCTAGCCTAAGAGGCAGTAAGAGGCTGAGACTGTCTTCCAAGATCAAAGCATGTATTACAGTGCTGGGAAGCAAACTGTCAAGCAGTGCACCCTCTAGGATGCACCTACAAAGTACGTATAAAAAGCAAATTAGTAGTGTGCTGGGTGAGTGACTTGTTTTAAGACTAAAACCAAAAGCAGTTGATCTTCCTAGTGCTTTTGTTTTTGCCTCTTGTTCTTTCCATGGGCTTATTTCCTCATGTTTTTACATAGACGATGAACAGCCTGTATTTCTGTGAGATTAGATCTAGGGAGAGGGTTTCTGATTCACCACTGATTGTCCTGCCTTTCGTGATAGCCTATCAGAATGTTATTCTTTGTATTCATAAAGAGATACGGTGTAGGCTGTGGTAAATTAGGTCTAATAGTTACCTCACTGCCTGAGCCTTATTTAAAAAAAATAAAGGTGTAAACATTACATTTTAAGCCATTAGTTACTTTTTTATTTGGCTAAGGTCCTAATCCCACAAACATGGAGCATTAACTGTAATGCTTCCTTTCATGAAGAGTCCCAATGAAATCAATAGAAATATTCAAGGTAGTACATGTGGGTTCAAGAATTTCTGACCAGCTTGGTAGAAATTTGTTGGTCTACTGATATAAAAGATCTGGTTGAAGGAGCATATTCTTTCTTCTGGCAATACACTTCAAGGCAGGTAGATCCAGATCACTGTTCTTTTTTTTTTTGAGCCTAGGGAAAAAAAGCAGAGGAAAAATTATTAATATGAATTAAGGAGCCTGGCTTTTCCAAATCAAGAAGTGTGAAAATCCATACATATTGTATAGGAATAATGAGGTTACTTTTAAATAGATAAATCCCCTGAGTGTGCTCATTATGTCTATATTTTTTTAATTGACAGATACCACTAAAAAATTAGGGTTCCATCAGCAGCTGGATTCTGTGTGCGCATCCATTGTTATTCCTAGTTTTTCACCACAAAATGTGCAAGATAGTTTCATGAACAGTCAGGTTTTCAAAAAAGTTTAGCACCCAATAACTTCAACTGAGGTACCCAAATGCATGGGTTTTCAATAGCCTCTCCTCATTGGAGGTAATTGGTGGTAGGGATGTGTGTGTGGCAACTTTCAGTTAGGTATCAAAGATGGAGCTGCACTCTGGTCATAACTGTGGATGAGGAGTACTTTTTATCTGCTATATTTAGCAAATTAATAAGAATTATAATAAAACTTTGTGAATCCAAATCAGACTGAACATTTATAAAAGATGTAAATAAATCCAAATTCCAGACTGGGAACTGGTGATGTGTACCAGTGAAAACAGAAAACATTACTATGCTCCCACATTTGGGTACGTTCAGCACGAATAAATCAGCTCTGCATTAAAGGAGAGTTAGTGAAGTGCTATGCAGTCTGCTTACATATCCAGGGGGGATTGAAGATTTTCTTGCATACAGCCAAAGCAACTAAAGTTTTAGCCAAGTTAAAAATTGTAACAACATGTATTTACTACCTGTTATAATATAAAATACATTTTTAAAGGATGCAATCTATTTAAAATATTGGTAGATCAGAACAGGTACATTCATGACACTTACAAACACATCCCAGTGGAACGTATGCAGAAAAGCAGCTGCAATTCATCGCATAATAGTAAGCAGCAAGAGCAGTGCTGATACATGAGAGCTCATTAAATTCGGGAATAAGCACTGTGGATGTAAATGTTGATGAGACTCCTAGGGAAGCATATCATTTATATTCAAAATCTAGCTCCATATTAAATACCCAGATTCAAATCTCTTTGGACAGTGGCTCTCAATAGATTTCTAAAAATGTACATTTATGGAGTAAACAGAATATCTCATGGTTTCCAGCAATATATCAGATTTGTTATACTTATGGGAATTCTGCTCATCAAATATTCATGCCTATGGTTCTTATGCAATACTGTCAACTTTCTAACTTGTGAAATAAATAAAAGCTCACTGGCAATTTGTGATAAGCAGATTGTTACATCTGACAGGGATGACCAAGCTTTTACAGAGATTATTAGCAGCAGGCAGATGAAGAAATGCCTTCTGAGAGCAGAAGAGAAAATGTAAAGGCACATTCCTTTCAGTTAAAAAGCAGACACGGTCTTGATCTGGCTGCATATTTTATTAGTTCCTTCACTCTTGTAAATGGCCCCAATTATTTCAATGGGATCTATCTGTAGGTGTGAGGCTTGTGTATTGCAAAAGTCTGACTCATATTTCCACTATAGGAAGAGGTGGACTGAGTTACTAGATTACTTCTGGAGATTTCAGAAACAAATATATTCTCCTTCTGCATCCACACTCATTATGAAGTCAAAGCTGCAGTTAAGTGTCAAACAATGGTTCTGTCTCGTTAAGCAGGACCAGGTCAACAAATTCTGTTATTTGGAAACAAGCCTTGCTTTTCAGTGATAGCACAGCTCTAATATTTAGTCCAAATGTCAGCCTCTAAGAAACAATCTAAAACCATATAGCACACATGGAGCGCATCTACACCTTGCCCTACAGCAACATTGTTACTGAGCCATATACATGGTGCACAGTTATTTTTAGCAGTTACTTAGCCATAGTGGTGTGCTATAATGGGGGAGCGCATCGCTACAGCGAAGTAGCTGCTGGTCACATGTAGACACCCGTGGGCGCTATGTCGCCATAGCACATCACTACGGAGATGTAGCATCACATGTAGATGCACCCATATAGGGTTGTCTGCAGAAGGGCAGAGAACCAGATCTCAGGAAGGCAGGCACTGAATAGCTTTCAACAAATGGACTTGTCAAAGGCCTTTTTAAAGCTCAAACAAATCACATAAACCTGGTCTTCTTTACTCACCCATTTATTGATTTATTTGAAGAATAAGAGTTAGGATTTTTCTTTGCAGAAGCCAGATTGATTAGGCCTTACTGTATTAAGTTCTTTTGGGGGTTTTATAATTCTATTTCAATTACAGTTTTAAGCAAATTACCAAGTACACAACTCATACTTTATTTACATACTGTTCCGTCTCCCACAAGAAGCACTGTTTTAATCGACATATGACATTTTCTATCTGCCACTCCTCCAGAATAATAGCTACTCTAATGAGAGATTGCATATTTCTACTACTACAGTGCTGTCCAACTGGTGGCCCATGGGCCACATGCAGCTCACAGGGATCCACTGCTGCCTGCACAGCCCACACGGCCAGGGATTTGGGGCAGAGCACATGCTGTCAATGTTGCTTGGGTGAAAAGGTGGGGGCAGGCCTGTGCACTGACAATACTACCCAGGAGAAGGTGGAGAAGCTGTGTGCCACTGGTACTGCCCAGGAGAAGGGGGATCCACTCCCACAGCACACTGTCTGTGGGGTATGTGGCCTGAGGACCACACGCCAGTGTCATGTGTAGCCCCTAGACATACAGAGGTTGGACAGCCCAGTACTAGTAATTCAGTCACTTCATTCTTATGTTCTGTTCCAACACAGCTTATACATCTAATGATTTCTTGCCTTGATAGTAATTTTTTTGTTCCAGGGCTTGGGAGGGGGGGGGTGCCAGAGCTCTATTTTGTATAGAAGCTTGACCCGTTATCAGAAGAGAGTGACCCTGGGTTAGGAATTTTGATTTTCAGTATTGCCCTTATTTATTTTAATTGCTTCTTTTAAACCTTAGTGTCCAAAAGATTTTTTTTTTTGCAGGATTCCTGCTTCTGATATGTTCTAAGAGCTTCTTGCTGTTATTTTAATACCTTTATCCATTTGCCCTTCTGTAATATGTCAGTGTCTCAGGGGTGGCTGTGATGCCCCCTGCAGGCTCCATGACTGCCCCTAGGGTGCTTTCCTGTCTCACCTACCATGCCCTGATGGAAATACAAATAGGGAGGCTGCCCAAAGGCCTTTCTATGGCCTCAGTCCAACTGGAACCTGCCAGACTTTGTCTGCCAGGCCTCTCTCCAGGCCTTGCTGGTCCTTAGGCCTCTCGCTGGGCCTCACTCCATAACTATGCCACCAAAGGGCATCTCAAGCCTTAAGGGCTAATTGCATGGCTGTAAATCCATCCTCTCCCACACCATGCCCCATGCCTCATGGGTGTGCGGCTTCGGCCTCTGCCCCTTTAATAAGATGTGGCTCTGAGGCACTAGCTCTCATTTGCCCTTTCGGGTCACCGGGCCCCAAGCCCCTGTGTGTCTGAGCCCCTCTTTGGTGCTAAGCCCTAGGCCCCTAAGTCTGTGCCTTGTACTATGCCCACTCTGGGCTCAATACTCACTAGAGCCTTGAGCCTGCCCTGGCAGGGCTCAAGGCGGTTATGTGCCCGGTGGGCACTAATGGGACCTCCTTAACCACCCCTTACAGCCCCATCCCAAACCTCTGGTAGAAACAGCAACATAAACATAAGCCCCCAGACTACAGGGCTATAACATAATAATAGCAATGGAAACAGCCCTCTTCCCCTTTAAGAAGGCAAATCTTTACCCCTAGTATAGCATGCCTCCCAGCCAGGGTACCCTGTGAGCTCCCGGGGCCTCACTACACCTGCAGGCAGCAAAGCAGACAGTCAAGCATCCCTGGGTGGCTCTCCTGGGCAGGAGCTTCTTCCCCTGGCAGCTGCCAAGGAGAGACTCCCTTGCTAGCCCCAGCCTTGGGCTTCTACGCTCCCAGGGCCCTGCCTCCATCCCATCAGCGGACCACTTGCAGGTGTCTGCTAACTGCCTCATTTGCCTTGTAGCCTGGCAACTGGCAGCTGCTGCGTGCCTGCCCTGCAGTGCTCCCCGGCTGGGCTGCCTTAATCTTAAAGTAACAGAGCCTAGGACTTGATGCCAGAGAGGGGCACAGACACACAGGGGCCTGAGGACTCTCTGTTACACCTTCAAATTCCATTTTACCCCTCCTAATTTCCTCTTTACATATTGCCTCCTGTAGTTTATGTTCCTTCTGAAGGATCTCTGTTTGGCTAGAGTAACCTCCTGACCCTTGCCATTTAGACATATTGTTGGTTTATTTCTTTCTGTGTTAGTGGTATGCATACCTTCTCAGGCTCTGTTACTGTCCCCATAAGCAGCACCCACATCAGATCTAAGAATTTTATAATATCTTTCCTTTTGACTTTAGAATTTTTTTAATTTAATTTTCTCTCTCTTTTATAAGCCTCTTTTCTAAAACATAGCATCACTGGGATATTTTTTGGTACACTTCCTTCCTCAAAGATGTGAAAATTATTCTGTGGGTCATATAGAGCCAAATTCTCCTCACTGCATCAAGGGACATGGGAACAGAACATATCTGCAATATTTAAGATCCCTAAGAATTTTAGACTATCTCCTATTTACCTCAGAGCTTATTGTGCATTTGAATGAACTGTGCAAAACCTACAGTGAGAGCATCAAGCAACTTCAAGGATAGCTATTGCGACAGAAATAAATCTATCTTGTCTGCCATGAAAGGCAACTGCCAATGCAGACAGGCACTCTCTTTTTTTCCCAACAAGTTTCTCCTCTTCTCCCAATTCAGGGGAGAAAGTACTAGGGCACTCATGGGTCATCACTGAACCACGGGCCATGATCAAAAATGCATTTGAGAGACGCTTCCTTCTTCT
Source organism: Alligator sinensis (assembly GCF_000455745.1). Classification (NCBI taxonomy): domain Eukaryota; kingdom Metazoa; phylum Chordata; order Crocodylia; family Alligatoridae; genus Alligator; species Alligator sinensis. Next base: position 817,658 of record NW_005842147.1, on the reverse strand, counting down.
AAGTACAGAAGCAGTTCTACAAAGATGGCTTTGAAAGAATATCAGAAGCAGGGGGGTTGCTTTCTACTCTATGCTCTATGTTTGATACCTTTCTTAGTCTAGCCAACAAAATTAGTATCAGTGGGAATCAAAATATTTACCTGAAGTTGGTGGAGTCAGTGGAATTACCCATCTGTAACTAAAGAAAAGATGACTCAAACCTGACTGTGTTTAAATGAATGAGGGCAAATTGGGAAGAACTCATTTAATGGAATGACACCAGACTAAGCAAGTAGAGAGTTGGCCCATTAATGTCTAGCCCACAATGTATATAAGACTGATTCTTCATTGTCCTGCACTCAGAGTAAAGCAAGAGCAAGATCCTACTAAATCCAGGTGATGATGTTTATGCCTCCTTCACATGTATGTAAGTGTATAAGAAGATGGAGAATTAGGGATAATCAGAAATTCTGGGAAGCCAAAATAAAGGGAACTGGGATGGATGAAATTTCTTCATGAGACTATATTAGGAAGTTCTAACGTATGATGTGTGCCTTATTACTTTTTGATCCAAATATTGAACTAGTATTCACAAAGGTAAGTGGAGTGACCCCCTTCATATAAACATATTTTTCAAGGAGAAATCTTTGAATATTTTCCAAGCTTTTAAATGATTTTGCTCTTTGTGGGTGCGTCCAGATGTGCGTGGAAGTTTGGTTCTCCAGGGGCTGCCTTGTGCCGCTGCTTCTTGTCCCCAGGGAATACCCATGCCATACATGCATTGGCATGCGGCAAGTTGCGCCAGCAGGCATAGTGCTGGCCCCAGCAACCTTACCTGGGCTCCTGGGAGCCTCCCAGAGCTGCAGCCATGGTGATCCTGCTGGGCGAAACCTGGCCAGCAGCCACAGTGCAGCACCAAGTGTCCTTTCTCCACCTTTTAGCAGTGCATGCAGGGTTTTTTCCTGTGGTTTTTTTTTTTTAAACCCTAGATATCCAGGGGTCAAAAAACAAAAAACCACAGGGGAAAAAAGGTGGAGCAGCACATGCTCAAGCACCGTGTCCTTTTAGTGCAGAGAACTCCAGACTGTGCAGTGTGTGGCACATACCACACAACTGTGCTTGTCCGGACGCACCCTATGACTCTAAATGCCTTCACTTCTAAGTGTTATGCCAATATTTTCACATGATGAAATGTTGACTGATACCTTTTCAATCATGTATGTTTCCCTAACCCTCAAAAGGCTTAACCATGTCAGATTTATTTTCATGCAGATGCTGTAACTGTTCATTCTTTGTCTTTGAATCAATTAACAGGTCTGTACAAAATTTTCAGTTGGTCTGCACAGTCTGGCAACACACCCCATCATTTTCACTATTAGCTACTAGCAGATGTTTAATTCATTGTGAATTCTAAGGGCCAAATCATAGTCTATCCAGGTCACTAATGTAGGGGACAGGGAGCTCTGTACTAGCCAATGGGTAGTGAAGAAAGGTGCTAGGTTCCACTAAAAGTCAGGACCCATTTGCACAGTTCATCTCTATGTCTGAACCATTCAACCTCTTCCTCCCCCACCTCGCATTACTTTTGAAAGACTGGCACACTCATGTTCTTCCTATTTGCTGTTTCACTGTCATCTTCCCCCACTATTCTGTTAAACTGTGGGAAGGTGAACCCTCTGGGAGTTAAAAAAAATAGTGAAGGAAAACCAGTGCAATGATACAAGCAAGAACACAAACATACACCAAGAAGTAACACAATCTTGGCTTCATTCTGGGGGAGGGGGAAGTTTGACTACTTGTCACAGCTCAGAATAGCTTCTATTTTATACTAATGGCCTTAAGGAGCAGTTTTTTTGCCAGCCAGCCACTGCAAGAGTGTGACACTGCTTTTGACGTGAACACTTCACAGGAGCCAGGGGAGGGACTGGGCATCTGGCTCCCTTATGAAAATCAAAAAAACATTCAGTAACTCAAATTATGTGCTCTTTGGGGCACGGACCATCTTTCATAGATTTCATATATTTTTAGGGTCACAAGGAACCTCAGTAGATCATCAAGTCTAACCTGCTGCCTGGGGCAGGAAAGAGCACTGGGGTCAGATGACCCCAGCCAGGTGCTTGTCCAGTCTCTTCTTAAAGATCTCCAGGGGAGGGGAGAGCACCACCTCCCTTGGAAGCCCATTCCAGATTCTGGGAACCCTAACCATGAAGAAGTTCTTCCTGATGTCCAATCTAAATCTGCTCTCTGTCAGTTTGTGGCCATTGTTTCCAGTTACCCCCAGGGGTAACTAGAAATTTTCTGTCCTCTGTTTGTACAGGATACATTATATGGAGCCCTAATCCATGACTGGGACTCCCTGCAACTAGCACAACAAAAATAATAACCACCTTAAGAAGTACAGTAGGGATTAGTGCCTATGATTGCAAGTAGTCCCATTAAGTCAATTAGCTATTCAGAGTAGTCAGCTTTAGGCAAGGAAAAGTGCTTACAGGATCAGACCCTAAAAAATGTTCTGCTTTCAGCGTTTGAGACTTATTTCCATACCACACCTACACAATACAGGAAATGAGTTTCACCAAAAAATAATTATACAGAGATATGTTGCAATGTTCCTCAATAAACAAACCCACTAGGATTAAAAAATGCAAATAAAACCAGCCTAGGCACAATCATGTAAATGATTTTTAACCTGAGGATGTTTTAGTGGGAAGGATGGAAAGGCAGTGTGTGTGACAGGAGGAACTGTATTCAGTGGCCTTTCTGCCTCCACTGATAAATTACAGGCATGCCATTCTTTGCATCTATTCTCTGTCTCTCCATTTATTAGGACAATGAGGCTTCAACAAAAGTGAATAAACCTATAATTAATAGCTTATGAAAGAATTAATTTACCCATAGCATGTTCACCCTCAGCTTGTTTTTTGTGCTTCTGCTTTCTTCTACATCTATATTTTCATCTTCAGTATTCCTTATTTCTTGCTTCTATGATTCAATTCTTTTTTTAAACATGACATGAAGTAAATATGATTTCAAGATGTGTGGGTAAGTAGTAAATTATACTACTTACTAGGTCAAACATATATAAGCTATTGTGGCCAATGAATATCTCTGTGTGAATACATCATGGTAGTATCTCAGATATATTACTGATTCCGCCCCCTTTCCTTTTTTCATGGTTCATTGTTGTATTTTGTCATCTTTATGCTGCTTTTCCCCCTGAATGTCATCTCTGAAAATTTAAACAAAAGATAATTACAGGAAAACCAGTACCTTATGTATTAGTTTTCAACTCAAGCACACAGTATAAAATACATCCATTGTATCGTATGCAATTACTTATGTTTTAAAATGCAATATAATAGGTTAAGAGAATGGAACATATACTGTTATGTTTCACTCTGGGCTTTTTTTTAACAATGGGTCTGGGCTAAGATACGGAGAACAACTGATAGGAAAACAAACAAAAAAAGGAAAAATAGCCACAGAAATTAGTAATAAAACTATTTATTGCTAAAGAACTTTATCAAGCAAGGAGGAGGAGTTCGTGGGCTCTGATGAAGCCACACAGTGATGGACATGCTTAATTTAAGCATACGAATTGCACCATTGAAGCCAGTGGTTCTAATCATGAAGGAAGATGCTACAGGATGGAGCCCTATGATTTGAACTACTCCCTGTGATTAAGCTGGGGGATGAGGGACTATGTCCTATGACATCAATTTACTACACTCGCAATTTATCCCAGAGGTATAAAACAAATATTCTTCCCAATAATAGTCTGGAAAATAGAAGTTTTCAAGTTTTTCAGGCACTTCCTAGGACTCCACCCCTATCAAACAAGAGACAACCTGCCAAGCCAGAAAAGGTATGAATGAGAAATATGCCTGTAGCAATATCACCTTGAATTATGAATTAATCAGATCTCACAAGCTGAGCTTGGGTGTTTCAGGCTCCTCAGGGGAGCTCAATTTAACTGAAATATTTCAATAGTTTGAAACAAAATTATAGCTACAATTTAGTGAAGAAAATGCGTATAGTTACATTGCCTAGTGTTGGAGTACCACAAAATTGAAGTGGATTTTCAATCTGATTAATTCATTCAAAATGATTCCTGTTCAGTAATTATCTTTAATAAAGATCTGTCAATACAATTTCCAGCTATTGTCACTTGATATCAAATATAAATTATGCAGTATAATGGGTTCAGGTGCACAAACTCAATATAACATGAAATTCTTGTATGTTAATCAAGTGAAATAATAGATGAGGAAAACAAAAGAACTAAGTAAAGATAACAATGAGAGTCCTTTATATTGCAGGACTGAAATAGCACTAATAATTTTCCATATTTCTCTGATGTACATTCTGGATGAACTCTGTCTGATTATGGTGTAAGATATGTTTGTTTTATGAGAGGAAAACCAGATCCTTTGATTGGTATAAGTTAGCACAATGAAGTTAACAATGCGTGTCAATTTACATCAACTTAGTATTTAGCCTAGAAAGTCTAAAGTGAGTACAAATTTATTTAGTTACTTAGATAAATTCTGTGTAGCAGGAAATCATCAACTGGAGTACTGTCAGAGGAGCCCAACTAATCCCAGCAGAATGACTCTATTAAAACTTTTTTGAGACCAGGAAGTATAATTTAAAAAATGAAAAAGAAATTGTTCAATAGGCAAAGATTGACAAAAAGGTAAAGAGTGGAATTTGGCAACCTACAGCCTGTGGGCTGGTTCTGGCCCATGGTGTCATTGAATCCAGCCCATGGATGTGGGACTTTGGTGGCAAGTGGTTTAAGCAAAGGGTGCTCTCCTCTGCCACCGCAGATAGAAGTGCTGGCTGCTGGTACTTTCCCATGGCTGCCAAGGGAGAAGCACCTGCCCACACACCCTTCTCTGACTCAAGGTGATTCATTCTGGCACACGGTTGGAAAAGGTTGCCAACTGCTGGTCAAGAGGGCCAATCCATATTTTTTATGGAGAAGAACTTTTCAGCCATGACCAGGTGACGGGACATAATGCCAGTAATAAACCATAGAGAATGGTTTATTTATGGATTGGGGTACATGGCCAAAACTGATCCCAGGGAAAGGGAAGGAATCCTGAATATGTAGTTATGCTGCAGCCTATACAAGGATCTGAGAAACCCCTTCTGAAAAGCAGCCAGTGGATGACAAATGTATTTTTCAAGAGTATAATGACCCCAAACACTCTACTAGATTGTTTACAAGAAATCTAAACAAAAAAGGACCTTACACTGTAGTCTACTGAGTGAATACAAGACTTGCTTAAAGTGAGACGAAACAAAAGACCCTGCGAGCCACAATGGCTCAGTATGCTGGAAAATCAACCTCTTAAATAGTGTTTAATTCGAATTTAGGAGACCTAACTTTAGCTCCCCACACTTGAACATGTAGGGCGTGTCCAGACAAGCATGCACATGCAGTTTAAAACCGGACGTGCTGAAAACTGGACGTGCTGCACTGCACATGTAGGCATTCGCCACACTGCTAATTTGCAGTGCAGCAGGGTTTTTTTGACAGCAGGATATCCTGGTATCAAAAAAACCCATGGCAGAAAAAAAATGGGGCGGAGCACAAGGCAGCAGTGTATGCCACCTAAAACTGGAGCCTGGCTGGCCAGAACCATACTCTGGCTGCTAGCCAGGCTCCATGCACCTAAATCGCCATTGCTGGAGCCCTGGGAGTTACCCAGGACCCCAGGTAAGGCTGCTGGGGCCAGCCCAGGTGCTGGCCCTAATCTTCCCTACCCCACACAGGGCAACTAGCTGCACACCAGAGCACACCTACATGGGCATTCCCTGAGGACAAGTAGCAGTGGCACAACTGTGTGCCACTGCTATTTGTCCCCAAGAAAACACATGTATACAGTCATCTGGATGTGCCCTTAGAGTGAGATGACCTACTTGGCTTCACAGAGGGCACGTCTACACATGCAATTAAGGTGACTGAATAAACTCCAGTGGAGTTTGTGCCAGAGTTTACTGCTCCTGGGCACCATGTTTACACATGCTCCTGGGACTGCAGCATGTTGATCCGAGTGAGAGCATCCCTGGCTGAGAGGAGACCTGGGGAACCTGGTGTGCCCCAGCCAGCCCCATCAGTGTCTACACGTGTGTTGCGACGCACTAAATAATGCTGCCGTAGCTTATTAAATGGCAGCGTTTATTAGTTTACTGTGGCCTAATAGGGCTGCACTGAGAGTTTACTGCAGAACTGTGCAGTAAACATCTCGTGTAAACACTACCAGAGTGAATCAAAGCTGGGAACAGAAATAGGCCTATATACTGGATCACACTGCTTCTTGCTCACATTTCAGACACACACTGTTGTTATAACTGTAAAGCAAGGAAAGGAATTTTCGCACGGCAACTGACTGTGTCTCCAGTTGAGCAAAATATTTGGAAAATATGAAACTGACCACTTATTTACATATTAGAGTCAGTTCTTATTTTATCAATTTGTTTTACTGGAAAATGTCTACCAACGTTATGTTTTGATGGTGTGGGTTTGGTGGGAGAAGAGCTACAGTGGGAGGAGAGGAGTCTTCAAATCACTCTCTCCATCTCTCAACATAGGTTGCCTATGTTTTCTCTGCAATATGTCTATATTTAGCTGTCACTGTTTACCATTACAACTATATTGTGCTCTCTTAATAACAAACCATAGAAGAATTAGGTGTACAAATAATATAAGTAGAAAATCCATAGCTGTTACCACTCAGAGCCAGCAAATTTAAGTATGGATTTGCCTCCAAAGTAAATAATGCAGAGGCATGAAAGGGTGCGACTTCAGAGAGGAAAATCTAAAGTAAATGTTACGAATGAAACCTCTTTGCTGATGCTAAAAAACTGCAAGTGGTGGCAACTTAGGCCCAAAACAGAAATGGATGCCAGCAGACACTCCTGATTCTTTTTTAAAAACTTTAATCTGTCAGAGCATAAGAAACAGAGCTTCACAGTGCTACCCTCAAAGTCTCTGGGTCTGTATACACTGTCTGTAGTGTAGCATGGAGATACCCAAGCTAGTTGGTTTCAAGTTAGCTTGGGTTCCAGAAGCACTGCACAGGGACAAAGTGGACTAATTCACACTGCTGCTTGGCAGTTTAAATGAGCTATTGTGCTACGACAGACATGCTGCTTCTGGTACCTGAACTGACTTGTCTACACTACACTGCAGCATTAACACATCTGTCTGGGAAACTCTGTCTCTAGAAGCACAATTCCCAATACTAAACCATAGTATGATTATAGCACTACAGTGCTGCTACAACTCCATGTGGACATTATGACTCCTGACACATTCCCAGGCTCCCCCTGCACCAGCAATGGAGCTTGATGAGATCTGATGCTCGATCCCACAATTGTGCCTCCTGCTATGCACATGTGGCATGTCAAGAAGCACAGTTATTGGGTTCCTGCATCAGATCCCATTGCACCCTCTTTTTAAACATCTGTCAGTGGCCTATTACCCCAGAATAATACAGACTTTTGATTTTGCTTTAGTTTATATCACCCATAATTTCACATAGGGATTTGGACTAGTATAGTAGTTATAGATATAATTAAGTCAGTAAATAAGACCTAATAGCTTATTCCAGCAACAGAAAGACACCCAGGGCACGTTTACACATGCTATTAATGTGCCTTAAACTAACTACACAGTAAAATAAGGTGCAGTAAGCTTTGCCCTTGTACATGCCTACATCTGCACCTGCTGGGCACAGATTTGTGCGCAACAGGAGTAGGCAGGTCCAGGCCTGCTCCTGCCCTGCTTTTGGCCCTCTGCAGCAACCAGGGCGAGCTGCAGACTTTGGCTCAGCTCCACCCAGGTGCCAAGGGGTTCTAGAGAGCAGCCTCAGGCTAGCAGGGGCTTCTGGGCAGAGGTGATGAGTACATGGAGGCCCGGGAGCCCCAGCCCTCCTTGGGAAGAAGGCTGTCACCTGAAATGCATAAAACTTTCCACGCCATATATTTCATAGACATTCGGGCTGGAAGGGACCCCAAAGGATCATCGAGTCCAGCCCCCTTCCCCAGGGGCAGGAGGTCCACAGGGATCATAGGATCCCAGCAAGATAAACATCCAAGCATGTCTTGAAGGCATTCAAAGTGGGTGCTTGAACCACCTCCAGCAGCAGTCTATTCCAAACCTTGGGGGCTCGGACAGTAAAGAAATTCTTTCTTATGTCCAGTCTGAATCGGTCACAGTGGTGTTTGTGACCGTTTGATCTTGCCATCTCTTGGGGCGCTCTGGTGAACAGACATTCCCCCAGATCCTGGTGAACACCCCTGATAAACTTATAGGTGGCCACCAGATCACCCCTGAACCTGAGCTTTTCCAGGCTGAAGAGTCCCATGTCTCTTAACCTCGCATCATAAGGTCTGTTTTCCTGACCTCTGATCATGCACGTGGCTCTCCTCTGCACTCTCTCAAGCTTCTCCACATCCTTTTTGAATTGTGGAGCCCAAAACTGGACGCAGTACTCCAGCTGCAGCCTCACCTAGGCCGAGTACAATGGGAGAATGACATCCCGGGATTTGCTTGAGAAGCATCTATGGATGCAAGCCAGCATTTTGTTTGCTTTACTAGAC
>NW_005842147.1:802205-808365 GCF_000455745.1 Alligator sinensis | reverse complement strand
TGCCAGGGGCTGAGCTATGATGCTAGCCAGCTCCTTGAGTACCCTTGGGTGTAAACCGTCGGGGCCAGCTGACTTAAAGGTATCTAGCCTGTCAAAGTGTTCCTTCATGAGGTCAGCTTCGATGGAGAGCAAGGAATCTCCCTCACCTGGGCCTCCCTGACCCACAGTGGGCAGGGGAATCCCATGAAACTGGTGAAAAACTGACAAAGTACCCATTAAGCAAGTTTGCTTTTTCCTGGGTGTCGGTTATCAGTTGTCCTATCTGGTTTAGCAGGGGTCCAATGTTGCCCTTGCTTTTCCTCTAGCTCCCCACATATCTAAAAAAGGACTTTTTATTGTCCTTGATATTTGTAGCTAGCTGGAGTTCCATCACAGCCTTGGCTTTCCTGGTTTGCTCTCTGCAGGTCCTGACCAGAGCAAAGTATTCCTCCTTGGTGGTGGTTCCAGTCCTCCATCCTTTGTAGGTCTTCCTTTTAAGATGCAGGAGGTCTGCTAGTTCCCTGGAGAGCCAAGGAGGCTGCTGTGCCCTTTTGCTGCCTTTCCTTCGAGATGGGATAGACTTTGCTTGTGCATCCATCATCTTGGGCCCCCCCAGAAAAAATAAAAGTTGCTGGCTCCAGGGAGCAGCCTTAGCCTGGCAGGAAGCTCTGGAGGTGCAGCTTCACGCTGGCAGGGGACACTGTACCAGGAGTCTGTCACCAGTGTGCCATTGATGCTCCACACCCTATCCCGCCAGCAGTGGCAGACAGGGCACTGTGTCTGCGAGGCGCCTGCAAACCACCTCCTCCTCCCCACCCACATTAGGGCACCTGGGTGGCCACCAGTGAACCATAGGCCCACGGGGTGACCCTAAGACCATGCACAATATGGATAGTTTGCAACAAACACAGACCAGCTGTAGGCAGCTCCCACTCAGGGGCTGCATGGTGCCTAGGCAAGTGGCAGGCAGCCAGGACACTGGGGGACCCAGCTCAGAAGCAGGGGCAGGGGGCCTTGGTTGCTGTAGATGGTGCTGAACCTCATCCCAAGCTCACTGGTGCTGGGCCGTGGCCAGCTGCCATGGGGGAGGCAGGGCCGGGACCAGGGGCTGGGCCATAGCCAGCTGCCAGGGGCCAAGTGGGCTGGGACCAGGGATGGGTGTCACGAAGCTGACTGCCAAGGCCAGGATGGTGTCCAGCACCTGGCGGTCCTTCTCAGTGGCCTCCACTGCCCAGGCCACCATGGTGGGCCTGCCACTCCTGGGCCTCATATATCCCTTTGAGGAGGGTGATGTGCCTCTCTTGAACTGCAAGGACCCTCTCTTGGAAGGCACAGTCCCTCTTCTGCTCCTCTTGGACTCACCAGGCCCACGAGACCATGACCCAGTCCTCTCTGCTGTGACCACGCAGCAGCAGGGTCCAGTTCTGTATCTGCCACTGGTGGAGGCAGTGCATGAGAAGGGCACCAGCCAACGGTGGTGGCATCCTTGCAGGCACATCCCCACAAGTGGTTGGTGCTTTTCCCCCACATGCAGCTGCTGGATCTGCAGAGATGATCCAAGATTCCCTCTGAGCCTCGAAAAGACATTGACAAGTTTGGTAACTCAAGAAATTAACATTTTGCAAACAAGCTGTTTAACTGGGAAGGGAACCTATCTACTTCTACCATATTTAAAAGAGACCAATAGAAAACCTTTTTAGCTGTGGTTTTGTATAATAGATTCAGTATGAAATAAGGGACCAATTCTGCAAGATGCAGAGAGCTCCTAACCACCATGCATGTGGCACTCAACACTTTCTAGAATCAAAGCCTAAAGCTGGACTGAATTTTGGGGTTGTTTTCTTAATATCAAATCAAGCCCTAAGAAATGGGTATGTTTTAGGCCCATCCTGTTAGGTTAGCTCCTACATATTTGTCATTTGACACTGAGATTTAATTAAGTTGCAATTTTCAGTTACTTCCCTTGTAAAATCCTAAAAATCCCTGCTTTCTGACAGCTGTTGCTTGAATTGCCTTAGTGTTCTCCTTGGCTTCTGTTCCTCCATTATCCGGGGTGGACTTACCAGTGCTGTGGATCAGGTCAGACAAGAAAGAAAGTGATTTTATTGTTATGCTTGCCCTCTATCTGACCAGAGATCAGGGTAAGTGACATTAATACATTACCTACTAAAGCTGGTTACCAAAAGTAGAAAGTAAGATATCACCTGCAATTCACTATTTATTGAACCAGATGCCACAATAAAATGGATACCAAAGGAGATAAAAGTAATTCTATGTTGAGGTATAGTATCATTATCCATTGCAAGATACTGGAGCAAATCCTCATTAAATCCTATTCTCTTGTTCAACTTGCTAAATGTATTTGATATTTTAGAGGAGGGTAGTCAAATTGCTTTTCTTCCTCTTTAACTCAGTATCATGTTGAACTTGCTCATTCATTTCTTCATACTACCAGACAGAAATTTTGGAAGATCTTTTTCCCTGAAATAGTTCTGTGACCATCAACATATATAAACACATAGATTTATTTATGTGCCTACAGACCACAATAGAATGCAATACTTTTAATACCATAGGAGAAGGGGAACATCAAAATGTCATTAACTTTTAGTTGGACCTAAAGCAAGTTGCAATCCATGATACATTAAATCAGTTTTTATGAAACAGAAAGCATTTTGCTGTATTAGCACTTAGTAGCACAGAAGTTTAGGGAGAAAAACAGCAGGAGCTAAATTGCCAGTATGTAAGCATAGAATGGCTGTAGAATACCAAGGAAAAGAAACCACTAAACAAATTATTTAATGAAAACAAAAATATTTGGTGAATATAATCTGACAGTTTAATTTAGCACAAATGTTACCAAGTGGTTCTCTCTTTCTCAAATTTAATTTAGTGATCACTACTGTGCATTAAAAAAAGTGTTTATGAAAACATGTACACACACACACATGCATGTGCACTTTATGGGCCAGATTCACAAGGAGGACATATGTGCTGAATCCAGGATGCAGTAGGCACAAGTCAAGAAGTCATGGTAGGGTCAGATCCAATTATATTTCACCTGTGTACTGTTGCCTGTCTATAATATATGTAGACATCAGAAGTAAATACGAAATAGCCATGAATAACTTTCCATGGACTATACTGGATTATAAAAAGCTAATGGTTTACTGGGATGGGAAGGAGAAGCTGAGCTGGAAATGTTGGCAAAGGACTATGTTTTATTGGACAGAGATGGCAGAGAAAGGGGGTGGAGACACCAGTCTTCTCTCATATGCTCAATGTTACTATAATTACTAGGTAATAAAAATATTGAGATCCAGGGACACAGCTCTTGTGTGTGAGTTCTCTCACTAGCCGTATTAGCAACAATACTCCAAACAGTTCAGAGTACAACTGTGACCCCCATTCCACTGTGAACAAAGTGAATAAGAGGGAAAAGGAGCACTTGGGAGTCACCATAGGATCATTTAATGTCATCAAGCCACAGTAGCATCTCAGCTGGAAACCGATATGGTAAGTACACCTGTCTAAATAATCACTAACTTCTATAACAACCAATTGTCTTTCGGATCATAAATAAATAAGAAATTATTTAACAAACTTTTTAAAAAATGTAGTATTAAGCTTTTCTGGGACTATCTTATACTCTTCCAGCATGACTCATCAATACCCAACCTAGATATGTAAATACTGATTTAAAAAAATCTGTTTAACCCATTGTAATTACAATGGTTAAACAATAATCAGTATGGTAACCCCCAGAATGGACCATGTGGGGCTGCTCTGTGCTACTGCCTGGCCTGTGAGCTACCTCTTCCCATTCAAGCACCAGCAGGGCACTTCCAGCCACCCCCCTCCCCACGAGGTGTGGCAGAGACGGGGGCTCTGACTCCCCAGGGCCATGTCTCACAATGAGGCAGGTAGGTCCCACACAGACGGGCACAGACGGGGCAGGTGGGTGGGTGAGGCATGCTCTTGAGCTGAGCTGCAGGCCTAGGGGAGATGCCCCATGCCCCCTTACCTCCACCTTGCCCCTGCTAGGCCCTAGAGCTGATGCAGGTCTGGCTGGGGGGCACTTGCGAACACTGCCAGCAGTGGCAACTGCAGCAACAGAAGGTGCCGCATCTGTGGCAGGCAGCAGAGGCCTGCCTGGAGCCCAGGCTCCTTGTGACAGGCAACAAGGAGGCTGCAAGCAGCAGTACTGGGGTCTATCCAGCCTAACTCTAGGTACTAGTCCCCCTCTCCCACCCCCTCCCTCCTGCTGTCTTCCAGTTCCTGCTGGGGCACCACATGGCTTCCCTTCCCCCCGCCTCTCCTTCCCTGCCAGACTGCACCCCACCCTGTGCTAAATGATAATCAGTATGCTATAACTGGTTATCACTGGTCTTATGGGTTAAACAATCAATTGTTTAACCGTTCACATCTCTAATTCAGCCTTCTAAAGAGCAGCCAGTACATGTCCCAGTATGACCATAAGCAGACAAGGTTCTTTGGGTGAATATGATATCTTTTGTTAGATCAACAAAAGTCTACCAAAGACAAAAATACCCAATTACTATAACACACACACTCTTACCCTGTCCATACTGAATAGGGCTCCCTTTGAGTCAAATATTTATCTTACTCCAGAGAAAGAATGCCACCAAATTTTGCAAACCCTTCACTCCTTTTACAACTTCTTTTTCATGAACATGTTATCTAACACCATGCATAGGTTTGTGTGTGTGTGTGTGCGCGCGCACGCATATATATATATATATATATTTACTTACTCATCAATAAGTCCAGAAACCAAACCCATCTTCCACTTATCCATCCACCAACACTTTCCATGACAAATATCATTAGTAGTTGGGCCCCACTACTGACACTGCTCCCAACATAGAACCAAACTGAGGCAGACTGGATTTTTCAAGGCACACCAGCACTTCTTTCCTTTGATCACATACACGTAAATCAACTGTAGGGGCATGACTTTCCCACAGTGGCCTGTATTACATTCCCAGCACTGCAAAGCTTCTTCAACCAATATCCATGCAATTCTGATACAGCTAACATAGTGAATACAGTGGCTGCATTTGCTGGCAATTCTCATTGGCTATTGTCAGCAGCCAGAGTTAAGGTTTCATAATTTTTTATTTCATATTTTCAGAAGTTTGAGATTTGTTGAACCCAATGTTCTGAAAATGCCCAAGATGCTTCCAGGCAACCTTGTGTTTGGGTTTTTTTAAACTTTTGGCCACTGAGTATACATACAGAAAGAATTGCTTTAAAATGTGATCCAATTCTGTGACTATTTCTATACTAATATTATCACTTTCAAATGTTCCTTGCTTATCTGTCAGCTGATCCCCTATTATTCCAACTGGGTACAGCAAGTAGCATTTCTTGAATATTCTCCACCAAGTCCCTATGGATAAGGTCACCTAAAGGACTTTTTTTTTTTTTTTTAAATCAATTAACATTTTGATATTCTTTTTAGTACACTAACATACACTATACTAATATATTCCTGGGAAGAGCATGTATGCATTTAGGATTTGCACACAGAGGCTATTGCTTACTGTTATTCCTTAAATACAACTTATCCATTCAGGGTCTGGTGCTTTTAGACCTGCACATTATAATTATTGAATAATATTAGTCATATTACTGTATGCATCTGTATAGAACAATTTACAGCCTTATCTTAGGCCCACTTCTCTTGGCTAGCTTCATTTTCATTCCTTTACTTCTTCCTTGTACTCTCAGTAACAGGCTCTGTCTTTTCTGTGTACAAATCAAAACTTTTGGCTATTTTTGTTTTTGTTGCAGGTGTTGTCTGAATTGTGGGCAGAACAACTGGCATTCTCATAGGCCTGAATTTTCAGGAGAAGATAACAAAATATTATCATGTACTTATGATAGCACCTCGTTGGCACATCCTGCTTATTGAGAGCTAACTAGGCAAGAGTGCAGCTCCCAAAACATGCTAACTCGCTTCAAAACAGGCATGAATGTAATAGACAAGCCTTCGTGCCATTTTTATTTGGTAGCTCCAAAGATGTGTTATGAAGGTAAAATTTACATCAGGTTCAAACGGTTTCTATATATCAAGTGGCCTGTATGCACATAAAAGGCCTGATCCCCTACATTCACACTGACATTATTGGGAACTGAAGAACTTAGTATGATCGGA
>NW_005842147.1:782146-801904 GCF_000455745.1 Alligator sinensis | reverse complement strand
GAAGAACTTAGTTGAAAATGGCCCCACGAGGCAAATGGGAGTATTTAATGGGAGACTATGATATTCACTCAGGGCTGCCTCTGTGTGGCCCCTTCTGAGAGAGAAACGGAACAGCAATGGCAATTAAGCTACTTTTGCACCTACCCAAATTCTGGCTTTTTTAGAGGCTAGCCACTAGTAGACCCCACAGAGTAAGTTAGAGCAGCAAGGCACCTACTCTAAATTTCAGCTGGGACTGCTGAACTCTACAATGTTTGGATAAGCCTGCCACCTCCCTCCCCAGCTATAACACATGCTTGCATTGGGTTAACTAATGCTGGGCACAATGGGCTCCTATAGATGTGCAGGGAGCCTGCTCTCATGTGTTGGAAACCCAGTGCATTAGGGCAGGCTTGATTAACTGAGTCTGCCAAAGCACAGAAATGACGTGTTCCTGCAGCCTGCTGCGTCACATGTATCAGCATCCCTGCGCTGAAAAATGGCGGCGGGGCATTTTGAAATAAAACTCATTTGATGAGCTTTAGTTCAAAGTGCTCTGCCATCATTTTTTCGGTGTAGGGATGCTGATACACGTGACACACGGGTGCTTTTAATTAGTGCATTTCGCTAATTAAAGCATCCGGAGCTGCATCCCAAAACAGACAAAAATGCCCAATCTGTCCACAAGCTACTACGGCAGTTTAGGGGCTGGTATCTGGGCTTTGATCTCCCTAGACTGGTTAACACTCATATTCATTAACCTGTTTGCAGGTTCTTCAGTATATTAGTGATGCTAATATTTGCACTGTGTCAACACTGTTTGCTGTTAGACCTCTTAGGAAATCAAGGCTTTGAAATGAATGCAGAATAGAATGCCATTTGCCCTTTAATTAGTAATCAGATCAAACATTTAATACAGAGCAAAATAATCATAGAGAGGCAGAGGCCAGGTATATAAACTAGGTTTCTGCCTGATTGGCCAAGCCTTCTCAGGATGGCATTGACAAAATGTGTATGCATTCATAAAACTGCATATTTGAAAGACTTGGGGAAAAGTAAAGGGCAAGAAGCAAATTTTTTAAAAAGAGCATTCTTCTGTCTCTTACTAGTTTATAGTTGCTTAGTTGCTCTATGAACGCCAACCTTGGTCTCTCAGAAATCATAGATTTTACTATTAACATTAGGACTAGGATATTGTCTATGCATATTTCTGCTCCTTAAATTAACTATTAAAATCTGATCTCTGAATTCAGTGTGGGTATGAATCTCTGAATTCAGTGTCTTTACCTCTCACATTCAGCAATTAAGACCCACTCTCTATGAATGAGATCTTCAGAACTACACATATATACATGCAGACTCCTGAAAGAGTCCAAGAAATACAATTATGCAAAAAATGTGCACGCTATAGATAAATCTTACTGAGCATCGCACCTCATCACATTTCAGACTATACCTATTTCCTCATAGTGGTTCTAACTTCAGAAAAGTGAAGCTCATATCCTGTAAAAACCTGCATTAAAAAAAATTTGCTCTCTTCCTCAGTCAGGTCTTTCCTTTCTTAGGAATCAATTCTGAAGTAGCCACTTAGAACATTTTACCTCATGTTGAAATAGGATGTGCTTTATTTTTTCTGTTCTGACGATTTTCTTTTATTTGGCTTTTAATTTTTATTATGAAAAGAAAAATCTTAAGCATTATTTAAAAAAAACAGCTATTGTGGGGAGGAGGTGTTGACCAACTCTATTGCTTTTATTTTCTGACTATTACTACCAGGCTACTTACTACCAGGCTATTTTCACTAGCTTCACTGCTAGAGGGCACAATGCTATCCTCTGCGTTCTTGTTTAGCTCCCAAAAGAAGTGTTCAAGCTTATACACACAATATAAAGGGAGTATACACCCCTCCCTTTATGTTGTGTGTATGAGGTCTCAGACTTGCATCCTCTCCTAGCAACAGGGTGATAGTGGCAGTATTGGAGCAGCTACCTTGACTCAACACACTGGAGCATCTCTATTCTACTTGGGTGCTTCCCTTCACAGCTACCTATATTTTGCCATCTGTGAAACACAAAACCACTTCAAGCCACAGACCTTGGGTATGATGGACTTCAATGCCATTAGACTTGACCACTTTAAAACCTTCCTATGCTTTATCATCTCTGAATCTGGCTCACTAAGGGGTTCTTATTTGGTGTTAGGCCAGCACCTGCCTCCTTGAACTTACACATCCTTAAACCCTTTGGCAATTGTCCTTTGCAATTTACCTCTTTGACAGTCCTGTGCTTAGCAGGTATAGTATATTAGCTAGCTTTTCCTAAGCTAAAAACAGATGTTGGATTTCTCCAGGGACAAGAATCCTGGGATCCTACAGAAACACAAACCCACTGTCCCACTTCAAGTACCTGTAAAGTACTGAGCTAACACTCTACCCCCCACCTCACCATCTTAGGGCTAATTAAAGTTAATCGCCATTCAAGCTGCTTGAGGAAATAACTGTCCCTCCCATCCCCCTTCCTGCTTTGATGATAGTCAAAGCCTGGTACCAGGGGCAGATCCAGGGGAAGTGCAGTGATGCAACTGCACCACCCTTTGATTCCTGCTTCACCCAAACCAACTGCTTAGTAGGGGCAGCAGCATTTCTAGTCAGGTAGTGCCGCGGGAGTTGCTTAATTTCATGGCTCGTTGTAATCTACCCAATTCCTGCAAAACTCTCTTTACTGCACAGGTGTTAATGACTCTCTTTCTTAATAGTCTTGACATTCCACTATGTAAACTATCTTTTCTTCTGAAATTCTACTGTCTGTTAGCCATTCTTAGCAATCTCTATTTCATAGCCCTGCAGACTCTTTAGTTCTTGCAAAAAACTGTAACTCAGATATAGACATGACTGACAGTTAAGTTGCTTGGAAGGACTGTCAAGGTGCTCAAGATGACTAGACATTTTATGAATCTGAATAAGAGAAGTACATTTAACTATAACAACACAGTATTTTTTGACGATTTGTGTTGTTTGTTATTTTTTTAGATTTAGATATAATCTAGCAAATTAATGCACAATACTATCTAGTAGTAGATACACTGCAAGGTAGGGCTAGGATTCAGTGACCTAGACAAATTGGAAGATTGGGAAAGAAATCTCATGAGGTTCAACAAGGACAAGTGCAGAGTCCTGCACTTAGGACAGAACAATCCCATGCATCAGTTCAGGCTGAGGGCTGATTAGTTGGGCAGCAGCTCTGCAGAAAACGACCTGGGGGTTACAGTGGACAATAAGCTGAATATGAATCAGCAATGTGCTGTTGTTGCCAAGAAGGCTAACAGCATACTAGACTGCATTGGTAGGTGTGTTGCCAGCAGGTTAAGGTAAGTCATTATTCCCCTCTATTCAACACTGGTGAGGCCACATCTGGAGTACTGTGTTCAGTTTTGGGCCCCCCACTACAGAAAGGAAGTGGACAAATTGAAGTGAGTCGAATGGAGGGCAACAAAAACGGTGAGGTGGCTGGAGGACATGATTTATGAGAAAAGACGGGGGAACTGGGTTTATTTAGTCTAGAGAAGAGGAGACTGAAGGAGTTTAACAGCAGCCTTCAACTACCTGAAGCGTGGCTACAAAGAGGATGGAGCTGGACTGTTCTCAGTTGTAGCAAATGATAGAACAAGGAGCAACGGTCTCAAGTTGCAGCAAAGGAAGTTTAGATTAGATATTAGGAAGAATTTTCTCACCAGGATGAACAAGTTACCCAGAGAGGTGGTGGAAGCTCCATCCTTGGAGGTTTTCAAAACCTGGCTAGACAAAGCTTTGGCTGGAATGATCTAGTTGGGACTGGTCTTGCTCTAAGCAGGGGGTTGGACTAGATGACTTCCTGAGGTCCTTTTCAACCCTAACTTTCTATGATTCTATTATCCAATACATTTATATTTGCTTTTTCTATGATCTTAAACTAAATAATACAGCTCTAGATACACAGCATATTAGTAAAACTTATAGTTTGTAAGAAACTGAAGAAATATAGATGTTATTCTATGCAATGATGCACCACAACTTCCGTACCCTGCTTTTCAAAATCCTAGATTCTCCCGTGCCTGGGATAGTCAGACCTGGGATAAACCCAACTCTGTTTTTAGCCCTAGAGACAAAGATGATGTGTAAGGAGGAGTTTCAAATGATTTGTCCACCTGATCTTAAGTTGTTGTAACTTATATGTAAAGGAGACCAAAAAAAACTGGAAACTACCTCATCTTATGCACTATGGCATCCATTGCAACTCAGCTTGGAATTTGGCTTAATGTGTTGACATCCAAACAATCCAGTTTGGGAAAGAAGAAAAAGTAGATTTTTTTTTCCAAATTTGTAACGAACTCCAGCATAAGGACAAATAACAAAGGCTGGACACATATGAAATGAATACAGAACTGCTGCAGTCAGCACGCTGTTCAAAGGGAGCATGAATTGTAGCCCTACGTTCTTTAATGGCACCTCCATCACTATACATAATATTGTAAGCGACCTTGGCAAAACAGAGACCAACATCACTGAGACAAGTATTTTCCCATCCTTGAGAACAGAGAACCTTTTTTGTGCAATGGTGTGGTCAACACTGGTGAGGCTACCCCAACTGTCATGCTAGAAGTGCTCACCATTTTTGTATTTGCTGAGCATACTTCCGAGGAAAAAAGTGTAATCTTCATGTGATGTTAAACCTTCAGTTTCTCAAGGTCCAGGTCTGGAATGTCATGTTTCCATTGCTGAGAAATATATACCAGAGGTACTCAACTTCTGGCCTATGGGCTAGATGTAGCCTGAAGCACTGTGTCATTCAGCCACAGGGTTCCCCATGGATCCAGAAATTTGGCAGCAGGACAGTAGTCACACTGCTCTCCTACCTCCAAATTTCCCTTCAGGGAACCCTGCACACTAGATCTGGTGCTCAATTCAAATGTGCAGGCTGGGTGGGAGGTGGCAGTGGGCCCCAAGGCCCAATCCCAGTGTGGGGGGCTGTATGAGGATGGCACCAGTCCTACAGGACCTGATCCCAGCATGAGGGAATGGGAGGGGGTGTTGACAGCCCACCGGGACCCATCCTAGTGTGAGGGGGCAAAAGGGCAGCACTGGCCCCTTAGGACCTATTCCTGGCGCACGGAGGGGTGGGGGGGAAGAAGATGGGGGTTGTTGGCATCCAATCCCATCACATGGGGAGCAGGAGTGGTTGTGCTGGCCTCCCAGGACCCAATTACAGCATATGGGAGGCACTCCCATGTCCCATGCCTTTATCTGGCCTGCAGATGTGCTCCACACCACCAATTTGGCCTGTGGCCCAAAGGGTTGAGTACCTTTGGTATATACCATAGCACTGGAGATGTGTTGAGTGGTTTTGGGTGCAACACTAGGAAATAATCAACAATGGGGGGGGCACTTTTCAAAAGTGAATAACTGAGTTAGATTATGAAGGAGTCTAAAAGCAATCTTTTTCAGAAAATAATTTGGGATTTATTTATTTTGCTGTTGCTTTTTTCCTGGAAACCCACGTTATTTATATTTGTGATGGTGTTTTGAAAATGTAATATAAAAGCAATTATTTTAAACCTTCTCAACCCCTGTTCATTTATCCTTATATTTTGGAAACAAAATCATAACATAATTCTTGATTCTGGCAACAGCTTTCTTTGGTCATTTCCAATGCATTACACTGCTGTCCATGGATTTGTAACCAAATGTTACACAAGCCTTGACCTTTTAGAAATGATGTTAACATTCTCATGCCCTTTTAGTATTTAATAAATGAACTGGTCTTCTCTGGACACAGCAAGGTACAACACAGAGCAAATCGTTAACACTTTGAAGGAAGGTTCTTTTAATCTACTTTCTCTGAAATCATACTGTACATCTGTAGATGTAATATCCTTAAGATCTTTCTTCCTTCTAAGGAAAGCAGAAGACAGTCAAAGTTTACAAAGAAGACTTGGTAAACTGGATTCTTTAGCTACCATTTGTTAAGTTTCATTATTGTTGTGCCAGATTAAACACACACATTTATAACATTGTACTATATGAAACACTCAGTTTTCCTCTCTTGCTACACAACATCATGATTTTGTTTCTAGATTTTTGTAAACAATATACAGAGTCCATCGAGGGACTGAATTGTTCCTGATCAAAGGACAAATGAGAAATGATATTTTGTAAATCTTTGCTACTTGTAACTGTTTTACAGACCTTAATCCCATCAGTTCATGGTTTATTAAATAAATAAATGCATGTATTATTGAGCAGGATTTAAACTATGGGTGCTCCTACCCCCCCAGCCTCATGGGATAGAACCAACCCCCGCCAAGCTATGTCATCCAGCCCACAGGGCCCACCATGAGTCTGAAAATTTGGTGGCAGGGGGGGCACTCCCCCGCTTCCATATTTACAGACCCATGGGGAGACTTGCAGGCCAGTTAGTATGGCCCTGCACATTAGATTAAGCACACAGGACAGCATGGAGCCTGATCCCAGCATGTGGGGTGGCATGGAGCTGATCCTAGCATGAGGTCCAATCTGGTCCATGGACTGGCCGCATGTTGCCCATTTAGCTTGTGGGGAGGGGGAAGTTTGAATACCACTGATCTAAACCACTAAAAAACTCACTGTTGAAACAACTGGCTTCCAGCTCCTGTACTGGGGCAAATGCAGTAACCTTGAAAGGAGCTTTAAACTACATCCATCCCTTTCTTAGCAAAGATCCTTGAACACAGAAAGATGTTCACCACTTTGTTGGCAGGTTGTTTTTTTTCTGTGACTCCCTTCCAATAGCTCCCCCCAGGGCCATTTTAACTTCCCCCATGGATTATTGGGGAATCTGGAAAACTATTATTATTGCATTATGTTACATTATTACTATTATTGTTATAATGAAGAGGTTCCAACTGAGACTGGGACTCAGTTGCATTAGGCATTGAAACAGCTCATTTAATCGAGACACTCTTTGCCCGGAGCTTACAGTCTAAACAGAAAAAGGACAGGCAGCCAGAAGGTCTTACCAGTAGAAGAGAGTTGCCAAAGATTACAAAGACATAACAGAACAATAAATACAAGCAAGGTTTCTTCCCTCTCACTCCACTACGCTACACTCCAAAGTGAATGCACCACTCTCTGTGACTTTCCTGTGCACGTCCTACCAACAACCACCTGGAGCTGTGGTAAAATCTAATAGCTCTCCACAGCAGAAGCCATAGCTATGTTGCCCCCACTTAATTGAACAGCCTAAGATTTCTGATTTAAGATTTCTGTTTGCTCTTAATGAATTAGCCCCCCTCCCTTTTTTTTTTTTGCATAGTTAATTCTCAGAATAGTGCCAACATATTACAATTGGGCAGGAAACAGTTTGCCCATGCCGCAAAATAAAGTTTTGGGAATATAATTTTCCTGTTCCTCATCAGGATAAAAAGAAGACTTTGTGAAATTTGTCATGAAAAATATTAGAGTGAGGGGTTTGAGAACAGCTAATAGCTTTGTGGTTATGGCTTGTACTCAGCCTTGCAGAACTTGAAACAGCAGAGCAACTGAAATGGGATGGAAGCTTGTTCTGAAACCTAACAAGCCTAACAATGTAACAGGTGCGTGTTTTTGTGGGCTTAAACAAACTGACAGAGGCACTGAGGAGAGAAAGAGTGAAATCCAACTTAGTCAACCTGACCTCAACTGGGGTGGCGGGGGAGGGGGGGCGCGTTCTGGCAGTTTTTCCATACCCTGTGAACACCACAGCTATCAATATCTGATGACTGTGAAAGCTTGGCTGGACTTAAAATGAAATTTAAATGACCAAATTAAATAACAGTGCACCTTGCACAAGAATGCAAGATCATGACTGGAATGATGCAAAAATAAAGCAATCACAATTGATTTCATCTCCTGTGCTGTGCTAGTTGCAAATATACCCAAAGTTTGATTATGCTAAACCATTCATGAATATCTGCATATCCCTACATGAGTATATCCGCCTTGTTGACACATCTGCCCTTGATTAAGGTATATTTCTCAGAGCAGGCATTTAGTCAGTCAAGACCCAGCCCATTTGATTGAAGTGTAACCTTTTGTACAAGACAACCTTGGCATGTCATTACTCACAGGTGTGCAAGTCTTACTTCCGGCCGATTAGGGCTTCCCTTATAACAAATGACACTTGCTCTCTCTCTGTCTTTTTGTCAGTGTGTCACCCTTCTGTTCTTGCTTGCCACGACTTGGTCTAATTAGTTAATCAGAAGGCTCCTGATGAATCTGGTTGCACCAACGAGACTGATGGTCATTTTCCTGGGGCTCCTGCCTCCCCCTTACCAGGTCCTTATGCCAACCAGGTACTCCAAGCAAAACAAAAATGAAAGGTCAGAAAGGACTACAATAAGTCTTCTACAACCTGGCTGCTGGTGCTGGTCAGGGGCTGCCCCGAGGCCTTGGAACAGTATCCTATGTATAGTCAGTTTGCACATCAATAACTCAATAAACTCACACGTGAATAACATGAAGTATTCAGAACCTCAACGTTCCAGCACTCACGATTGGAGGTTCTCATCCCTACTCGGCCTTTTAGGATGTTCTAATGTTGCTGATCTCCATCTGAGGATCTCACCCTTGGGCACCCATTGCCAGACACTCCTCTGAGTGTCCAGGCTTCTAAAATATCCTCTGGCTCCCCGGCATGCAGGTTCTGTCTGCTATGCCTGCTCCCCCCAGCATGTAGGCTCTCTCAGCTGTGCCTGCTTTCCCCGGCATGCAGGCTCTCCCGACTGTGCAGGCTCTCATAGCCGTGCCCTCTTTGTCTGGCGCACAGGCTCTCATAGCCATGTCTGCTCTCCCTGGCATGCCACTTTTTCTCCATGACCAGCATGGGACTTCTGGTCAAATGGGAAGCTGCTGATCACTCACCCACATGCACCCAGCACATACTTCAAAAACGTGGCTGGGGCAGCATTGGGGTTAGCTGTGGCTCTTCAGATGCCACTGAGGCTCCTCCCAAGATGTAGGAGACTCTTTTGGCCTTTCCCAGGCCCATCACTTTAGCCCTGGGGGTGAGGGCTGTTTCCCCAGTCTCTCCCTGTCCTGTCCTCT
Organism: Alligator sinensis; assembly: GCF_000455745.1. Lineage (NCBI taxonomy): Eukaryota > Metazoa > Chordata > Crocodylia > Alligatoridae > Alligator > Alligator sinensis. Next base: position 792,831 of record NW_005842147.1, on the reverse strand, counting down.
TCGGGACATAGGGAGGCATACTCCCACACCTCTGGAATGATCAAAAGGTTGCAAAAACAAGTTTTACAACTAGACAACCCAAAACAGGATCTGAGCGGTTAGCGATTGTAATGTGATGGTCCCTCCCTATCTGCTTTGTTTGGACTTTAATCAACCAACCTTCAAGAAGGAAGGCTTTGAAGGTATACAATTGAACAGTGTAAGAATAAAACAGAGTTGCTGGCAAAAGGTGCATTCTGAGAGAAAAAAAATCGCTGCAACATTGTAACTTGCACTTAGCTAATCACTCTCAGAGATGGATCCATGCCCAGAGAAGGCTGCAAAGACTGAAACTATTCCTACCTACATTAGTAAGAGACACTCTTGCAGCTAACATACATTAGGACTTTTGTGATAACTTATTTACTGATTATTGGGGAGGAGTCTTTTTCTGTCATTATTTTTATAGCCTGTTTGTGATATAGTTATTAAAGCCTTTTAGTCATTAATGGAATGAAGTGTTGTGTCAATCCTTAACTGCACCAGTTTCAAATCCCACTACTAACTGCAACAAATTGGAGGCTCATCTGGGATTCTAGTGTGGATTGATGGCATAAATGCTTGTGAATTTATTTTTTTTTTTGGTATGTTTACTGATGTTGCAAGCTAGTGTTTGGAATAGGGAGACATTGTTTGTGAGACTCTGTTTTTGGTTGTTTTTGAGAGCTAGTATTTGGGTAAGAAAATGTGGGGTCATTCCCCCAAATACAGTCCAAGTATTTAGACCTGAGTGAAAAGGTAGCTGCCTATACTCAGGGGCCCTGTCTGAACCGCATGGTGGGAAGAGGGTAGGTGTAACTAAAAAAAGTTAGTAAGGAAGCTGAAAAAGACTGCTATCCCATGGCAGCATCAATTAACTCAGTCATGGGGACCATTCTTAAACAATTTGTCCAGGAACAAAAATTAAACAGACGGCCTTGAGAAATTAATAGATTCACTGGCCCCGTGGCATGGGAAAATCTATGTTCACAGTGGGAGGTCCTGGCCACTGCAGATAAGTCCAAGATTGGCAAAAAGGGTAAGAAAAGAACATTGATGCAAGGGATGTTCCAAGTGTGTCATGTAGCAAGAAGTTATTCAACTGCAAATCAACACTGAAAACCAAGAACTAGAAATTGTAGCTGCTAAAAAGGAGGCACAAGACAAAATTACAAAATAAGAATTAGAAACTGTGGTTGCCAACAAGGAAGCAGAAAATTGGAAAACTAACACTCAAATACTGACAGCACAAAACCTCAGGCTCAATAAGACTGCCCAGGAGGAAGGGGAAAAATGAATAGAAGCAGAGGGAGAAGCTGAAGACCTAGAAGTTAAGACAGATCACTGGAAGGCTAAAGGAGAAGAAGCAGAGAGGGGAATCAGGCAAATGTTAGAGCAGAACTGTCAGGTATGGCAGCAGGGGGCTGATCACACTAAATGCAATCAGTAGATTGCTGTCTCAAAGAGGAGTTCAAAACCTCTGAGGGGATTATCTCAGCAGTTCACCCCAAGGCAATTCAAACTTTTACTGCAGAGATCCTAGAACGTTAGGGCTCCTATACACGTATGCAAAGCCTGCTCCGACATGCTGGATTAATAGAGTCTTTTGGAGCACAAATATTGACACGCTCTGGCAGCCTTCCATGTCACCTTTATCAGCATTGCTATCTATGCATCTCTGTGCTGAAAAATGGCGGCGGGGCACTTTGAAATAAAATACGTTCAGTGAGCTTTAGTTCAAAGTGTCCTGCTGCCATTTATTCAGGGCGGGGACAGATGGCAATGCTGATACACGTGACGCATGGGCGCTTTTAATTAGCATGGCTCGCTAATTAAAGCACCTGGAGCTACATCCCACAGCACATGTAAAAATGCCCTTATCTTTCCCCATATAGCCCAAATTCTCCAGCCTCTACATATCCAGTTATTACAGATCACAAAATCCTAATGTCACCAGAATTCCAATCCATGTCTGTTTCAGGCACTCAACTCCTTCTGTAATGGATAGAAATGTGCCTACAGCCCCTGTCCTCACTCAGACAACACAGATCATAGATGCAAACAATACTGTCACTAGCACTCACTGACATGTGGAAAACTCCCCCCTAGCTCCTGCACAAGCAGCTGCTCTTGCCAAAACCCTTGGACCCCTAAATAGCTCCTCAGTTTTGGATTGGGTTACAACCATCCATAACATGCTTACCTTTCACTATCCACTTGATTTGCCTGCCCTGCTCAGAGAAACCATGCACCCTGCTGACTATGCTCAACTCCCTAGTGAAATTAAATTTGGAACCAGCATAGAATATGCAGAAAACTTAAGGTGACTTACTTGGTAGCTCCATCCAAGAGATAGCATGTTGGGCTTATTTTACTTCAAAAAGCAGAAGCCTGGGGAGCACCCCAAATTTTCCCTGGATAAGAAAAAATTGCTAGGCACATTATCAGGGGTTGTTCCCAACCCACATCAGGGGCAACGACATAATTATTATATCCCTGAGCTTAGATCAGCAGTGCTGCATTCCTTAAACAACAAAATGCAACTTGTGGCTATTAATTTTCCTGATCCAATGCCTCTAGATAACATGATCACCTGACTTTGTGATGCTTATATTGTAACCTTAATTGTAGAGACAGGAGATGAGCACAAGAAATACCCAAGTAAGAGACAGGGGCCCAGAAAGTCCTGGGATTGTGGGGGAGGTGCATAAACCCTCAGGAGGCCTTAAATGCCTCTACACTAATGCTTGTAGTATGGGGAACAAGCAGGAGGAACTTGCCCTCCTGCTAGCTAACGCAAACCCAGACATAGTGGGTCTCACTGAAACTTGGCGGGACCCAACGCACAACTGGACAGTGAACATCAAGGGCTATAGGCTGTATAGGCAGGATAGAACAGGGAGGAAAGGTGGGGGTGTGGCGCTCTACGTCAAAGAGCAATACACATCCTCAGCAAACACCGCTGGGTCTGAGGTAGGGCAGACTGAGGTGCTCTGGGTCAGAATACAAGGGGGTCAGGGGGAAAGGGACCTAACGGTGGGGTCTACTACAGGCCACCTAACCAGGGAGAAGAGCTGGACCGGGAATTCTCAGGTCAGCTCAGGGAGGCAGTTAAGTCAAGGGACGTGGTCGTCATAGGTGACCTAAACTACCTGGACATCTGCTAGGAAGAGCAGTCAGCCAGGTTTAACTGCTCATGTAGGTTCCTAGCTGAGTTACAGGACCTCCATCTAACCCAGGAAGTGTCCAGTCCCACCAGGGGAAATGCCTTGTTGGACCTGGTCCTGGCCACAGGCGATGACCTGGTGAGGGGACTGCGGGTACTCGATCACCTGGGCGATAGTGATCATTGCCTATTGGAATTCACCATCCAGCACAGGGTGTCAAAGGCCTGCAGCAAGGCAGCAGCCCTGGACTTCAGGAGGACAGATTTCAATGAGGTAAGGAGACTAGTCAGGGAGGCACTGAGGTCCCGGAGGGGAGGGGAGTTGGGAGTCCAAGAAGAGTGGTCATTCCTTAAGGAGACGATCCTCCAAGCCCAAAGGGTGACAATCCCCACGCTAATCAAAGGGGGCAAGAGTGTTCAAAAGCCCCCATGGCTTATCAAAAGGATCCACGAATGTCTCAAAGTCAAAAAGGAGGCATACCCAATGGAAGGGTGGGGCCATCACCAGGGAGGATTATACCTCCTTGGCTTGAGATTGTAGGGGGGCTGTTAGGAAGACTAAGGCAGAGATGGAACTGGGACTAACGACCCGGATCAAAGATAACAAGAAGTCCTTTTTTAAATACATAGGGGGTAAAAAGAAGGTACCAAGTAATGTGGGGCCTCTTCAGGACATGCTTGGTAATCTGGTGGTAGCACTAGATGACAAAGATAATCTCTTTATCAGATTCTTTTCTTCCATTTTTCCTAGCAGGGACAGGCACATCCCCACCCCCCGCAACTGGGATCCCCAACAGACCCAGGGGAGGCGCAGCCAGGTCTAGGGTCAGTGAAGACCTTGTCAGGGAACTTCTGGAGGGACTAGATGTGTTCAAATCAGCAGGTCCTGATGTTCTCCACCCCAGAGTGCTTAGGGAATTGGCAGAGGTCATTGCAGGACCGCTGGCACAGCTTTACGAGCACTCGTGGTGCTCTGGTGAGGTGCTTGAGGACTGGAAAAGGGCCAATGTGGTCTTCATTTTCAAAAAAGGGAGGAAAGAGGACCCAGGAAACTACAGGCCCGTTAGTCTTACCTCAGTCCTGGGGAAGCTCTTTGAGAAAATTATCCAGGAGCACATCTGCAAGGGGCCAGCAGGGGAGATTACGCTTAGAGGTAATCAACATGGGTTCATTAGAGGCAGGTCCTGTCAGACCAACCTGGTTGCCTTCTATGACCAGGTCACAAAAGCCTTGGACGCAGGTGTCGCGGTGGACGTAGTCTTCTTGGACTTTAGGAAGGCCTTTGGCACTGTCTCTCACCCCATCCTCATTAAAAATTACGTGACTGTGGTGTCGACGTCTACACAGTCAGATGGGTCTCAAATTGACTGGAGGGCCACACCCAGAGAGTGGTGGTGGATGGGTCATTTTTGACCTAGAGGGATGTGGGCAGTGGGGTCCCCCAGGGCACGGTCCTGGGGCCTGCACTGTTCAATATCTTCATCGGTGATTTGGACGAGGGGGTGAAAAGCACCTTGTTCAAGTTCATGGATCACACTAAGATGTGGGGAGAAGTGAGCATGCTAGAAGAGAGGGACAGGCTACAACTAGATCTGGACAGGTTACAGGGGTGGGCAGATGAGAATAGGATGGGTTTCAATACAGACAAGTGCAAGGTGTTGCACCTGGGGAGGAAGAACCAGCAGCATACCTACACTCTGGGGACTCCCTTCTCGTCAGCACAGAGGCAGAAAAGGATCTTGGAGTCACTAGTGATTCCAAGATGAACATCGGCCGCCAATGTGGGGACGTGGTCAGTAAGGCTAACCGCACCTTGCCATGCATCCATAGATGCATCACGAGCAGGTCTAAGGAGGTGATCCTCCCCCTCTATGCGACATTGGTCAGGCCACAGTTGGAGTACTGCGTCCAGTTCTGGGCACCGCACTTCAGGAGGGATGTGGACAGCATCGAGAGGGTCCAGAGGAGGGCCACTCGCATGATCAGGGGGCCAGCAGGGCAGGCCCTATGAGGAGAGGCTATGGGACCTGAACCTGTTCAGCCTCCACAAAAGAAGGCTGAGAGGGGATCTGGTGGCCACCTATAAACTTGCCAAGGGGGACCAGCAGCCAATGGGAGAGTCCCTGTTCCCCCGAGCACTACTGGGAGTAACAAAGAATAATGGCCGTAAGTTGACTGAGAGTAGATTCAGGCCAGACATCAGGAGGCGCTACTTCACAGTCAGAGCGGCTAGGAGCTGGAACCAACTTCCAAGGGAAGTGGTGCTTGCCCCTACCCTGGGAGGTCTTCAAAAGGAGGCTAGATAATCACCTAGCCATGGTCATTTGACCCCAGCATCCTTTCCTGCCCATGGCAGGGGGGCAGACTTGATGATCTGCTTAGGTCCCTTCTGACCCTACCAGCTATGAAACTATGAAACCTCTGCATCGAATAAAAGTCAAAAACCCAGAGGGAAGGTTACTGTCTATCACAATGGTTGTGGGTGTGGATACCATTGTGTAGCTGACTGAGATGGTTCAAGAGGTAACACTTTTGATTCTGAAAGCGCTTGGGTATGGTACCAACTGCTTCAATTTAAACCCCGAGATGCTATTGATGGTTTGCCCACATATAAGCTTCTTCACTGCCTGGCTGGACACCGGGAGCACAGCTTGCAAAGCAATGCCAATGGTGCCCCACCAAACGTTCCCACCCACTCTGAATGTTAGGGTAGCTCAGTTTCCATGATCTGTCCCATGACTATCTGTGCGCGTACAATATATGATACATTGGGACAGCCTGACGTTTGGGTCTTCTTAAAAGATCCGACATCTCCAAGGAAACTGAGGCAGCAAATGCTTCTGGATGCAGGCACATTTATGTCTATTTTAAGCTGTGAGGGACTCCAGATCTCTCAGTTTAAAGGCCCCCGAGTAATAAATCTTGAAGAATTTAATGGCCATTCTACCACTGCTTCTATTTCCCTTCCCTTTCAATTCTGGGTTGTTGAACCCAATGCCTTATCAAAAAGTAAAGCTGAGTTTCCTCTTACCCCAGTGGAAGGAGTTGGGATCCTGGGTATGAATGCATTAACAACCCTTCATGCCATAATAGATCTTTCTAATTCAGCTATCTATGTTCAGCTCGGGAGTGGTGTAAAGAAACAAAACCCAGAGACTGTATTCATCCATGCAGTACATCGATGTTCATCCCTTAAGGCACCTGAATCTTTAAAACTACCCAAGTGTCCCCCTGATGTCAGAGAGATGGTCAACACTGTCCCAAGGGTCTGGGCTCAATAAAAATTAGATTGTGGACAGATTGCCCAAGAGAAGGTAACAAGATTGAATTCCCTCCCTCCCACCTCCCCTGCCACAAGTCAGTATCGCTTTCCAGCAGCTGCAGAAGCCAGCACAGAGGAAACTGTTAACAGCTGGCTAAAGCAAGGAGTTCTGGTTGAACAAGCCAACCCTAATAACAGCCCTATCTGGCCAGTTCAGAAGGCAGCTGGGAAAACTTGGTGCCTAACTATTGATTATCATACCCTTAGCAAGGTTACACATACCCATGCACCTGTAATAGCTAAGCACCCCAAAGTGATGGCTTCTATATCTGGCGGTGCAGTGGTTTTCTGTACTAGACTTAATATTTTTTTGCCATTCCTCTGCACCCAGACTCCTGGTATAAATTTGCCTTCACTTTTAAGGGGTGGCAATACACCTTCACAAAGGTTCCCCAAGGTTTCCATAGTGCCCCAGCTATCTGTCATGCCCATGTCACCTGCATGTGGGACTGTTTTACCTCTAAAGACCAGTCTCCTGTTATCTCTTATAATGATGACATCCTGATTACTGCACATTTACGTGAAGAGTGCTTAAACAGAACTCAAAGAGTACTCCAATTTTTTCAGGACGCTGGGTTTAAAGTTAACCCCCAAAAGGCTCAGCTAGTCCTGCAACAGATTCATCATTACCTTGGCGTCTGCCTAGGTCAGGATGGTAAGAGCTCTGATAGGCAGTGAGTTGAGCTAACTTACAAACTCCCGGCTCCAACTGATACTACAACTCTCTGTTCTTTTAGGGGGCTGACAGGGTTTTCCCATGAGTTCACTGAAAAGTATGCTGAATTGGCTTCCCCCTTATATCATTTATTAAAAAGAGGATGAGAATGGAAGTGGGATCCAGAACAGCAGACAGCCTTTCAGGCACTGAGGCATGCCTTAATTCAGGCTCCAGCATTAGCATACCCACAACCGGAACTGCCTTTTGAATTGTAGCTTGCTGCTACTGATCACAGCCTGGATGCAGTTCTCCTGCAGGACCATGGCACAAAGCCTGACCAGTAGCTTATGCATCTTGAATTCTCCAAACCCCAGAAAAGGCATTGTGACAGAGCACCCTTTTGGGTGTTTGTCACTTTTAAGGCTGGAGCAGGGAGCTACCAGGGGGCTGATGAGGGCGGCCATTTTAGGACCCAGCTCTGAAAGAGTAGGGAGTAGTTTGAGATCAGCCAGCAGGGAAGAAACATCTGCCTACTGAACTCCAGCTCCATGAACAACTTGGAGGTAAGGGTGGGGAAGGAGGAGGCCTCATTGGTCCTGGACATGACCTGAAACTGTACCCTGCTGGGATAGGGAGGCCTGGTGGATCTGGCTGTGGTGGGGCAGGACCATTCAAATGCCAGGACCAAGAACTTACCCAGTGTAAGGTGGGTCGGGGTGCCTAAACCCCTGTCCCCACCTTTGGGTGGGTTACAAAGAGAGCTGGGGCGGGCAGGTAAGCTTAGGAGAAGCACCTGAGTCCTATGTGGTGTTGGACCCTGGAGTGAGGGCCAGGCACGCTGAGTGAGCAGCACCTGAGTCCTAGGGGTGTAAGACCCTGGCCCTAGGAGAGGGCGGAGTGGAGGTCAGGCATGCTTATAGAGAGAGAGAAGCACCTGAACCTGTCATGGTGGAAGACCCCAGTCCCCAGAGAGTAGGGGGCAGAACTGTGGCCTGAGACAGGGGCATAGTGGTCTGGTGTGGGGCCAGGGGCAAAGTAGGCCCATAGTTGAGCAATCACTTAGTCCCGTTCAGGTGAGGGCTACAGGAGAGGCCTAAAAGACTGCGCCAGGGCTGACCAAGGGGTGGAAAGTAAAGCCCAAGGATCTCTTTGAGTAGGGCAGAGTGAATGTGGCCTGGATAGGCAGTGTGCAAGAGACCAGGTAAGAGGCTTGTGGTGTGTGTGTAGCCCCAAAGGGGGCAGTAACTGTGCCCAGTTTGGCCCAGCCTTGAGCCTCAGTATCATCACACAGTGTGAATCTGCAAGGCATGGGACACGTGTAAGGGAAGGTCAGAGTGTGCATGCACTGCCTTGTTACAGCTGGGCACTCGAAGGGCAGCCTCCCACCTATTTAACAATCCACTCATTTGCCAACAAGGCATGGCAGAAGAACAAGGCAGGCAGTTTGCCTGGAGACAGGGGCAGGCCCATACTAGCACCAGGCCTGGAAGTCACCCTTTTCATGGCCATACACACCCTGTGAAAAGGATGTGCTTGCTTTAACATGGGCACTTCAGCATTGGGAATATCTCATAGGGTCCAGCCTCACAGTACTATGAACCAGCCACACTGGTTCATCCTGTCTGGAAAAGTTAATGAGGCTCAGGTTTCAAATCCAAGATTAGCCCACTGGATGCTGAACCTAGTAAATAAAAACATCACTATTGAAAAGGTCCCTCATCCATGCCTTGACCTCTATGGTCTTACAGCACAGCCAGTAGAAGGAAGGGAGAAAAAGAATGGGGATCCTGAGACCTCAAACAACCATGAGTGGCTTGAAATACTGCTCGCTATTTGAGTTGGTCACTATTTGAGTTGGTCTAATAAAAGAGATGAGATTTACCCAAAGAACCTTGTCTGCCAATGTACTTAGACCAACATGGCTACAACCTACACCCCTGAAATACTGCTAACACTCAAAAAATTAAGTCCCTTTGAAAACTGCTTGGATCTACCAGACCAAGTACCAGAAAATACTGTGGTTTGGTTTGTAGACGGATCATGCTTTTATGGCCAAGGCTGCAGAAATAGTGGTGATAGCAGTTTCATTGGAGCACACTGACAAATCAAGTGACTATATTTACAGAGTCAGAATGGGTCAGAAAGGCATTGCTAGACTGGACCCCTTTATGGGAAAAAACAAAATTGGAGAACTGCAGATGGCAAACCAGTTGCACATGGAAAGAAATTACAGTATGTGTGGAAATTAGCAAAGCAAAGACAAGATGCACAAAAAATGGCAACGTAAAAGCACATCAGTAAAAACAGGGTTTCAGTGCCCAGTATAACGCACAGGATGATGCATTTGCAAAAGAAGGGCCCCAAATTGATCTGGTGTGAAAGTTTCCAAGTGATTGTCCACCCGTGACTGCCATCCAAAGTAAGAATAAAGGGGTTTTTGATTTAAAGGCTTTACAGGACACTGATGCTCAAGTTCAAATATTGATAAAGCAAGGGAAACATAGGAACTGGGAGATATGGAAAGACACCACAGGTCTGGTGCTAGCTAAAAAAGAAGGAAATAACCATGCTGTGTGAGTAGTTCCTCAGGAGGTATGAAAAGAAATGAGTGAAATAGCCCATTGGAATGGGCATTCTGTGTAGTGCGCAGGTTTGTTATTACCCTGAAATAGAATAGTTTTCTGATAAGCATACTGTTAGGTTTACAATAATTTAGATTATTAGGAAGTATTAGCTTTACAGCTGAATACAAGGCATGACCTGTGGCCTAGCAATGCAGCTCACCACAAGGCAGATTGATAGCTAAGCCTTTGCTTGTGTCAAGTAATCATTTTAACTGTATTAAGCATTTTCTGAGTTAAAAGCAGCAAGTATCTCTGTGCCTGTGTGCTGAAAAATCAGCTACAGCAAGAAGTAAGATAAGACAGGGAAACCATTGTTCTGGGTGCACTGGTTGTGTCCTTGAGAAGTATCTACTACTGTGTAAGGTTTTGCTAACATATTATAATGTTACTGTTACTTAACTTTTAGCTTTTTAAAAAGTGCTAGTTCAGCTTAATAGAAATATGCTGTTACAAAGATTTGAAAAGCACCGCCCAAGTATTGCTTTTTTTTGTTAACCATGAAGTCTTGCCTTGTTGTAATAAGTATAAAAGATCACCTCACCCTTAGGGGGGGGCCATTTTGCCTTTTGCTGGCTTTATGGTCTTTGCTCGAGCAAATAAACAGCTGTCTTTCTTTACCCGCGTTGTCTGTCAATCAAATTACAGCTAGACAACGAACCTTAGGGAGGTTTCTCCCACCACAACTGTTAAAATGGGCGTAAATCTTCACCTGTCTTTATAGGCTGCGATTTTGGTACCTCCAGCAGACGGGTCAATAAGGGGGTCGTTTGATGTGGGGGCCCCGCAGGCTGGTCCACGGGCGTGACCCGGCGCACGTTGTCTGCCGTACTCGCCACACGCCTCGAAATTTGGCAGCGGGGCGTCTGTACTCAACGGTTCCATTTCCTGGTTTACAGA
>NW_005842147.1:758838-774304 GCF_000455745.1 Alligator sinensis | reverse complement strand
CCATTTTGCCTTTTGCTGGCTTTATGGTCTTTGCTCGAGCAAATAAACAGCTGTCTTTCTTTACCCGCGTTGTCTGTCAATCAAATTACAGCTAGACAATGAACCTTAGGGAGGTTTCTCCCACCACATCTGGAATTGAAAAGACACTTGAGCGATCAGAAGCTGCAGGCTGGTGGCCCAGCATAAAAGATGATGTGGAACACTTTATCTATAACTGTCTACCCTGCATTGCAAGTAACCCAGATGCCCAGGTACTAAAAGGATCACTAGGACACCAGACTATAAAAGGACCTTGGCATCGGTTACAAATTGATGACACAGAGCTGCCTCGCAGTAGAAAGGGATTTAAATATTGCCTTGTAACTGTGGACACTTTTATCAAGTAGACTGAAGCAATTCCCACTTGGAAAAATGATGCTATGACAACTGTCAAAGTATTAATTAATGAAATTTTCTCTCAGTTCAGCTTACAGGCAACCCCTGCTTAAGGCTGTTTCCCTTAGCATTATTTTGCTATAACACTCGTTTAAAATTGATACCTGATTTCACTTAGTGCTCAGTGAGTTTCGTTATAACGCTCACAGTAGCTATCTTGAGTCATTAAAAGAATTGGGGTCACCATCTTGGCTCATCAAATACTTTCGGTTTTGCTTAACGCTCATTTCATTTAATGCTCTGTTTTTTCAGTAACCAATTAAGAGCGCTAAGTGGGGGCTGCCTGTACTGGATGAAATTGACTCAGACCAGGGTCCCCATTTCACTGCTTAAAGTGTTAAAATCTTATGTGATGTCCTAAACATTAAACAACAATTCCATATTGCACACCATCCACAGTCTTCAGAAAAAGTGGAAAGAACAAATCAGATACTGAGCCTGGCCCTAAAGAAGGCATCCAAGCAACAAGGGAAAGACTGGGTTGAAAAGCCTCCCCTTGTGATGGCTGTGTGAGGTTCTACAGCAGCTCATGGCTTCTCACCACACAAAGCTTTTAGTGGTCAAAAGATGAGACTGTCCTAGCAGTGGTGGCTGGAAAATACTATCCCTGACTCGTTGCAACCACATGTATTAACTGACAGATAGGCAATTTGATATAAGCAATTTCCAAAACACAGAGACAAATTGCAGTAACTCTAAAAACAAAATCAGCCAAGGATGGACAAGCAATTGGGTCCATTGTTGCAATCTAAGGAATGGGAAGTTGGGGATTGACTTATGTATTGAGCCTCAGATACAACCACCTTCACTCCCATTTGGAAAGGATCTGTCTACATTATTAACAAGGCTAGTCCAACAGTATACCAAGTAGAAATCCACGATGCAAAAAGGCATATTCAGAAGTGGTTCCATTCCTTATAGTTCAAAGAATGGAAGGGACATTTTTTAAAAATTGTAATTATACTGTCTTATTAATCAGGTCAGTAGACCCTATGTTTTCTATTTATTTTTCAGGTGCTATTAAAATGTGGTTTCTGTGTCCTGTAAACCTCGTGCTATGGTTGGGATATATCTCCTTGTATGGTGAATATGTCCCAAAGGGATAATGCAGAGAAGGTTCTGAATAAGGTCTGCCCTTTTACTATCAGGAGTATCAGTGCTGTGTTGTACTCCACTATTGCAGAAGAATACCAAAAGGAGTTCTATGTGATGCAAACAATTCCAAGACAACTCATTTTGAAACTGCTGGCTGAACATACTCCTTCCCCCACTGGAAGGAGGGAGTAGTTCCCTGTTGGTGTAAAGATTCAGGAAGCTGACATACAAGGCACTGATCACTTCATTAAATACAATGATGCTGGGTTCCTAGGAATGATTATGATAGAGTGCTAAAGGGGGAGGGCCACTTACCTGGCTACCAACATGGTCCCCGCAATGGATGCAGTAAAAATATTGTCCTGGATATTAGACCTCAAAAAAAATGATTCAACTTCAAGAGACATCTGATTCCACGGTAGCTTTAAGATTCAAATTCAACCCCTCTCTATTTCCAGTACCAAAGTATCCTGATTATTGGCAACTAAATTGGTCCATAATTCCCAGGTGGATTCCACCTGGTCAGGTTAATGTGTTCTTAACAATAAATACAAATTCCTCTCAGTCTGACTTTGTATGAGGAATCAATACCCCACAGGTTAGGCGTACTGCAACCCACAGTGTGAACAATGTCACTTTTGCATTAACTTTTACAGTAAATACCCCTGATAGTGGTATCTAGAAATTTTGGAGTCCAAACAGGTTGACAAAAATGCAATTGGTTAAAATACAGCAGATGGCACACAAAGTAGCAGTGGGTCCTGTTGTGGTAAAAAAATACCAGTTCAGTTAAATGTAGGGATCCAACCCACAATTTGTATAATTAACATTTCAATTAACTTGTCCTCAGACATCATTCAGCAAGAAAAGCATCAGTGGTTAAGCCTCACACAACCGCCACAAAAGGGCTGGGAACACTGGTTAGAAGGAAAAGTCCTCGTTAACATGGGAAAATGAAAGAAACAATCATTGGACACAGTTCTCTGAGCTTCAGGGACCGGTTTGGGAGTGCTTGACTCCATTAACTCTGAAACAGTGGCTAATAAGCTCAGTAGTCTGAGATCCATTATACAGAAAATGGATATCCCTTTACAAGAAGGTCTGCATGAAATTAGTCAGCTACAGCTGCAAATAGCAGATCTTAGCCAAAGCCAAAGCCTAAGTGACACCCTAACTGCTACTCTGGCAAAGGCAATCTTGTGGCTGGAGGCAAATACCTCAACCACCTTTACGTGTGTGCAGGCACAGATATGGCAATATGTTATTGCCGAAGATGTGATCAATCAAGCCTTAAGAGGAAATACCCCTGAAATGATTAGGAAACACATTATTAGTCCCTGGGCAAAATTAATTACATCAACACTTAACATCACCACAAATACACTCAGTCTTGCCATTATGAAATATCAACCACAGCAAGTTCTAAAAGACAGTCCACTGGTGCCTCTAGGTGTTATGATCAACCGAACTAACTTTATGCCCCTAGGTGTTGTGGCAGAATGCCACCTCTGTCTCTCCCTAAAAACTCTGCTATGTGACAATTTGGTTAACATGGTGCCTGCAGAGGACAGACATCCCATGGACTCTTTAGGTAACCTGAGTTGTAACCTGAGCTGGATACATTCCTGAGGGAGGGGGGAAACCTGCTCCCTCTGTGTACATGACTGGCATCACACACCTGGGTGGGGGGCTTATGCTCCCTATTGTTCTAAGCAATGTCAACCTGACTGAGAGGGACCTAGAGCCCCTGCCAGTCTACCCAGCAACCAGTGATGCACTTCAAATTGGTCGACTGGCAGCCAACAGGTGCTGGCCTCTGTTGGACCAGGTAAATGAAGCCATAAGGTCTATATAAGTTAAGAACTGCCCAGGAGGAGGGGCAGTAGCCATGATGAAAAAACTCAGAGAGAGAAGCTGGACGATCTGAAACTTGCTCTCTCTCTTGAAACTTGCTCTCTCTCTTGAAACTCATAATCAATGAACTGCCTGCCTCCAGAGGGAATCTCCACCTGCCTCTGGATGATACCCATGAGTAAGCTACCTGAGATCTAACTAGATATATAGTTTGCAGTAGCTCAGATGCGTGATCAAAGGATACCCAGCCACCCTGTTTGCTGTATGGGATTTCTCTGATATTACTTTACCCTGTACCCTATTCCAAACCTACTCCTTGTAACCAATAAAGTTTTCCTTTGTACCCAGTATGGAAGACGTACTGGGAGTGGGTCTAGATTATGCCTTGGGGTCCCCTTGGTTCGGCTGACTAAAAAAGACCACTATTTCTGCTACAGATTAAGGGAAGCACCCCAAGTTCTTGAAGTGGGTCGAGTACCCTCAAGGGCTACTAGGCCTGTGTTTCTCAGAGGGCACAGACCCAGGATCACTCCAGACCCCAGACCCTGGGTGGTGGCAGCATTACCCCCAGGCTAGTGGATGTGCTCCAGGAAAAGGGGTCTGCCTATGTGACTGGCATCACATACCTGGGTGAAAGGCTTACGCTCCCTATTGTTCTAAGCAATGCCAACATGACTGGGCATGGGCTAAAGATCCTGCCAGTCTACCCAGCAACTAATGATGCATTTCAAACTGGTTGGCTGGCAGCCAACAGTGGCTGACCTCCATTGGATCAGGTAAATGAGGTCATAAGGTGCAATCAAAGTACAAGACTGCTGGAAAGAAATCAATTTCCAGTCCTATGAGAAAATTGGCTAGCATGACTATGTATGCCCTGGTTATTTTTTGTATTTTAAACATTAATGCTTGAGCAATGATCAAGCAGAGTGTCAATATTCCATGTATTCTAACCAAAGTACTATTATTAATATTGGGGAAGGGTGTGTATGTATTCAAACTATATGCAAGATGTTAATGATTAATGCACAAAATTCCTCTTTAAATTAAAGTTCTAATTCTATATAATTTAAATTCTAATATTAAAGAAATTATAGATTGCAATTTTAATTTTACTACATTAACACTAGAACAATCTTTTACACGGAGTTTTCACATTTTCAATAAAACTGGTTTAAATGACGTTCAATTAGAGATGTCTTCAGATAAGCTGCACAAGTAAATTTTTCATCCAGATGTGTATAAAAAGGTCCAGAAAGTTCAAGCTTCAGCAAAACACACTTGTTACAGTACAACATGTAGGTAAAACCATAATTCATTTACTAGATACAGCAAAAGATGCCACAAAAGCATCACTGGTGGGAAACTCTTTTTGAATGGTCTCCAACTAGTACCGATATTCTAAATGTGGCTTTACACCCCATTGTGGCAGTTTTAAGTATTTGTGTATTGTTAGCATTGATACAATGCATCATCTCATGTAGGACCTGACAGCTGCTTCTAAGAGTGAAATCCCATGCTCATAAGGAGGAGCTGAAGGCCCTCTTAACTTGAATGTAAATAAGTAGCACACAAGCATTTCCAGCGAGAAGCTCTAACCTCGGAGACAGTGACCTCATCTGTCTTGATGGTAATGCTGCATAAATGCTTTATGAGCATCAAGTGAGGGACTGATGACTGTGGAAGCATGGCTGAACCTACACATGAAATTTAAATGACCAAATTAAAAGAACAGTGCATCTTGCACAAGAATGCAAGATCGTGATTGGCACCATGCAAAATAAAGCAATTACAATTGATTTAATCTCCTGTGCTAATTGCAAATGTACCCGCTGTTTTATTATGCAACACCATTCTAATATTATAAAAGCCTAAATCTGTGTCTGTCTGTCCGTAATGCTTTATTCGTGCTCTGACTGGCTGACAAGCAGCCAATTGGAGAGCGAAGAATAATTCTGACAGAAGGCAGCCTGCCGCCATTATGGTGGGGACATAGGGGATGAAGCAGGGGGAGAGTGGACCTGGGCCCCCTGCCCTGCTCCCTGGAGCCAGCGGGAACAGAGTGGACAGAATGGGGGGCGAGGCCAGTAGGGCTGGCCTCACCTCCCCCCAACCCTGCTCCCTGCAGATAACGTGGCGGGGTAGAGTGGGCCTGGGTCCTACGTGGAGGGGAGGAGAGCAGGTCCAGGCCAAACGCAGGGGATGGGGAGTGGGCCCAAGCAAGGGAAAAGCCGGCCTGCCATGGTGGTGGGGGGGAACAGCAGGTCTGGCCCGATGCGGCCACAGCAGTGGCTGGGGAAGGGAAGGAGTGGGCCTTCTCCCTCCCTCAGGCCCGGGCCCACTCCTCCCCCACCCCCCTCCCCTGAGTCGGCCCTGAGCCCACTCCTACCATCCCTGAGTGGGCCCGACATGGGTGGGGAGAAGTGGGCATGCCAGCGATGGGACACACATGGCACCACGCTGCTTTCAAAGGCTATAGCGAGGCCTGGTGGCCACGTGCTGGCTGCTTGTGAGCTGCTCCACAGTGAGCTGCTTCACATTATATCCTTCTGCATACAGATGGTTTTGTGGCAACAGACTGTTCTGTCAGTGCAGTAATTTGACAGCATCAGTCCACACGGTGAAAATTTACTGTGTAGATGTAATTTAAAATGGAAAAAGTCAGGTACTTTCTTTACAAGGATATATAATTGTATTCAATGTTGCATGATTATTTTTTTTATATTAGATTCATATGGATATTTGTAATCAAGACACTGAAGAATGAGAAAAGGAAATACATTTTAAAATATGTATATATACACACACATATACACATGTGTGTGTATAAACCTTGAAATATAAAAATGTTAATTTTTATATATAGTTTAGTATTTCAAGACTCTTTTCTCCCAAATAATTCAGTTTTGTAGTATTACCAAGAGTGCATATTTCAAGGTTTTTAAATAATTGTGTGAGCATAGTAGAAGCAGAATCAGTTGTTAATTTCTGCAGGTTTAACACCAGGGTGTATGGAATTCAAGAACTCTGTATCAGCGTGAAAAAAATGTAACCAGACTCCTGCTTATCTTACAGTTGATAAGATAACTTATCAACTGTAGTTGATAAGTTGGTCCCACCTCCCCCTCACGCACCAAAAGTGGGAGGCAGGACCGAAGTGGCACCTCCACAGATCGAAGTGGCATGCTCACAGATCACTACATCTTAGAGGGAACATTGCCCGTCACGGTGGCCCAGCTTCTCCCCACCCTGGGGCCCAGTCCTGCCTGCATTGGGCCCGGGCCCGCTCCTCCCTTCCCCCTGCCACTGTGGTGGGGAGGGAGGCAGCGGGCCCAGACTCCAAGCAGCAGGAGGAAAGGGGGAGTGGGCCCGGACGGGGGGGCCCAGGGCTCCATCCCCTCCTGCTTTCCCCTCCCCATCATTCTTGACAGGCAACTGGCTAGTTCAGGGGTGTCCAACCTTTTTGAATGTGGGGCCAGATCATTAACTTTTTATCACCCAGTGGGCCGGTGAGCCATATTCAAAGACCTCACAGGAACCGGTATCACATCACCCCCCCCGAAACAAAAGTACAGTGTTTATTTTCGTTTCCCGTCGCAGCACCTCGGGCCTTAGAAAATAGCTTGGAGGGCCGCATGGCAGCCCACAGGCGGTATGTTGGACAAGCCTGGGCTAGTTCATAAGTAACTACATATCCCTATGTAACTGTATCCTCCTTGCTGACACATACTCCCTTGATTAGGATATATTTCTGAGAACAGGCATTCAATGTCTTTTTGGGGTTTTGCAAATGTCTCCATAAACCATCACTAGTTCAGACTATTTTGAGTCCTGCCCCATTGTTAAAACAGCTACCCAAAACAGTGTCTTATGATTAATTCCCCAAGGTATCCCATTCAGTCAATCAAGACCCATCCCATTTGATTGAAGAGTAACCTCCGGACTGATCAAAAGCTTGCAAAAACAATTTTCACAACTAGATGACCCCAAACAGCATTGTAATGTGATGGTCCCTCCCTAGCTGCTTTGTTCGGATTTTAATCTACCAACTATCAAGAAGGAATTCTTTAAAGCTACACAATTGAACAGTATAAGGACAAAACAGAGTTCCTGGCAAAAGGTACACTTCAGGAGAGAGAAAAAAATCACTGCAACATTGTAACCCACACCCAACTAATCATTCCCGGCAATGGGTCCATGCCCAGTGAAGGCTGCAAAGACTGAAACCGCTTCCTGCCTGCATTGGCGAGAGAGACTCTTGTAGCTAACATATACTAGGACTTTTGTGATAGCTTATTTACTGAATTTTGGGAAGGAGTCTTTTTCTGTCATTCAGTTCTATAGCTCAATTGTGATATAGTTACTAAAGCCTTTCTGTCATTAAATCAAGTGAGGTGTTGTGTCAATCCTTAACTGCACTACATTTGAATCCCACTTTTGAATACAACAATATCCACTGTAAAAATTTCATTTTACATATTTGCCCTTTGGTAGGTATCACAAGCCCCACAAGGCTCATCGAGTGCCAAACAGCCAAGTGTATCATAAGGCATATGTAGGAACCTTCTATTCTTCCTCTCCCATTGCTCTCTGATACTTTTCTCTCTTCCCTGAGAGCGGTCTATGATGATGGCTGACAGCAGGAACAAGGCCAAATCCTGTCCCCCAGCCAAAGGCCAAGTAAATAGGTTTTTGAGGAGAGGATCTTGGTGAGCAGAGGAAAGGGAATTCTCCCACAGAGAAGAGGGAGAGAGGAGACACCTGAGAGCAAGGGAAGAGGGAGAGTAGAAGCAAGCACCTATAGGTCTCAGGCTGTGTGTAGCAGTAGCAGCTGAAAAGGCTCTGGAGCCGAGATGCTGGATTGCTGAGGACTCCTGTAGGACACTCCTTTGTAATGTGGGACCCCTTAAGTGCCATGTGGGTGGGATTTCTGCTACAGAGGATATCTTTTTTCCTGGCCTATAAGGTCAAAACCCCATCATTTTAGATAGTATCCAGATATGCACAATAAACCATTTGGCTCTAAATCTCTGTTACCATCTACCACATAAATAATACATGCACTGTGAGCCACATTATATTTAACCGAAGGACAATAATGGCTTCTAAAAATTTATTACTGTCTGCTGTTCATACTGACATGTAAATACATTTTTAAAAGCCTAAATGCAGTGCATGTTTTCTGAGTCATGTTTTAAACTGATAAAATGCATCTGCTCTGAAGAGCTATTACTGTTTATCACACAAACTCTAATCTAATATACTGCCACAAAAAGCTTCCTTAAAAATCTCTCTCTTTTCAACAACTGTATCATAAAACTAGTTAATCTGCATTAAAAATGCATTTAAGCACTGCTGAAAAGATACCTTTCCTTGAAAGCAGGTAATAGTCTCCCCAAGCTACCAATAAATATAGAACATAGCTGAGATTTGCAAAATGGACTAATTATTTTGGGGTGCTTCAGCTTGTTCCTGCCCAACTGAAACACCAGAAATGGTGCCCTATTTGGATGCTTCAGGTTATGCTTCTAAAAACCAAAGCACCTGAAACTGCTAGTCATTTGAAAACCTTGGGCCACCAGCTTTTTTCTCCAGTATTCCACACCCCTACCCCCACCCCTTTTTAAATTTTCTGTTAGTCTCATTTCTCTGTTCGCTGATATATAACAAGGTCTTTTAGCAAGGACTGCTTTTTAAATTACAAATCAATATACCAACTCATACAACAAGGCTCTGATCCCTGAATGGGGCCTCTAAGTGCTACTGACATTCAGATAACGATTTTTTTAATCTTACACCTTATTCAATATAGACCCAAAAATTGCTAGTGCATGTCAGATGACTTGACATTCTTTGATGCAGGCTTTTCCCACAAATCTCTGCATAAAAAACTAACTATAATGGAAACAGTTTTGGTGAAATTTCAACTTTAATTTAATTCAGGACACAAGCAGGCCCAATTTTTCAAAAAGGGAGATTTTCCTCTTGGAGGGGTCATATTTTCCGCCTGAACCTGAATTACTGCATAAATCACAGTTATGACGCATCTGACAGCAAGACATTGTGCCCTCTGTCAGGGCCTCTAGGTCAGCAATTTCCCCTATCATTTTAGAATGCTTTTTCAGTGTTACTTATCTTATGTCTTCATGGCTATGGTGATCCTTAGAAAAAAATGTGGTTTCTTCCTCTGAGAGGTGATGTCTATCCAGTGTGCTGTAGGTCTCCTGTTGGCAGCAAGGAGTTAGGCCTTGCTCCCTTTATCCCTGCTCAGCTAAGCAAACAAGGGCTTCTCAGCCAGAGGAGGGCTATTGGGGTGGAGCAAGGCACAACAGTGCCCTTCATTATTTTGGATGGGTACCCACCATAGATGGGTAAAACTTGCTGCTGGTGGTCATAGGTCAGTGGGACCTATCCTTTGGTGGGGAAGGGGATGATCTACTTACTTTAGTGGCCATGCAGGGAGAGAAATGGGATGCATGAAGTCAGAATTAAAATGTACACCCATAAATTACTGTGGCCCACATGCAAACAGAACACCTCTCTACTCTTTTGGCATTCTCACCTCTCAGTGGCATGGTCTTACGCTTGAGAAAAGTGAGCAGATGTGTATGAGTGCATGAGAGAGATGGGTAGGCTTTTTTGTTTGAGGGGAGGAGCATAGATAACAGGGAATTGTAAAGTGTTGTTAGGCCTTGTGTGCAGAATGTGGAGATAATGGTAATAGGAACAAAGAGGTAAAATAAATCCCTGCACTCTTGAACATACATATTTTTGCAAACAATGTCTGGGCTCTAATGGGTTGTTGAGGACGGTTGTGCTGAGATCATCTGTTCCAGAGATAAACACTGGAATTAGAGTCTTGACCACCATTCTTTCTTCGCAAGCCAGCTTGGGTAGCCACCCACTCTGATTAGAGCTTTCTTCTGTGGTCTGGGCCTGGTTGACTACCTAGCTCTTCACCTTCAGTCTTTGCCCAGGGCCTCTCAGAGCCGTCGCTGAATCCACACTCTATGTTCTCTTGGGCAAGCCTTTGGACTGTAGACTGGGCCCTTGAATGGTATGTCTCTTTCCCCTATGTAGAAGTACCCAAAACATCTGCCATTCTCCTAACCAAAATAAGTCTGACTCACTCTTTGGACCAGTCTCAGAGAGCCACAGTTTTGGAAGGGACCTCATGGGTCATGTAGTTCAAATCTATGGCCAGATGCAGGATTCTTCTACCCCTCTTGGCATTCACATCACCTTCCAGCCAGATGCCAGATTTTCACTTTTGTTTTAGATGCCAACACTAATTTGCATGCATACATGAGTTATTAACATATGATAATGAGCTGGGATGGAAGCAGAGCCATCACACCATGGACGCTTAGCCAATCAAATGCATTTTGGAAAAAATCAACCAGTTAGCTAAGTGCATAACAGTCTTTGTGACCTGTCCCCCTACACATATGACTGCTCAGCAGGCTCCAAATTTGGTTATTAAACCAGTAAGTGCTCTGAGTTTTAGAGGAAAGTGCCCAGATCCATTCTTTCCCTCCAGGACTTACTTCTTAAGCACAAAGAAGTCTGCAACAGTTCTCAAGATGCCTTGAGAGCGAGCGCTTGTTGTCACTTGAAAGATGTTTCAGGTCTCATGTGTCCATACTAAATTCTCCAGAACACCTGTTGTACAAGCACTGCCTTGTTAGCTGGGTGAAAATGCTACTCTGTGATCCTTACATCAATACAGCATCTGTTGCTTCCGAATAAACTCCTCATTATAGACAGGTACCCCAGTGCAATGCTCTTCTGGTAGAGCGTGCATCTTGGGCTTTTTTTCACTTTGCCTTGTGGGATAGCATATGGAAAGCACAGGGTCCTGAGGTCAGGATAAACCATTCCCATGATTCTTTCCATAGAATCACAGAATCAAAGGACCAGAAGTCCAGTCCCCTGCCATGGGCAGGAAGTTATTGGGCTCAGATGAGTTCAACAAAGTACTTGTCCAGCCTCATCTTGAACACCCCCAAGGATGGTGACTGGACTACCTTTGCTGGGAGTGTGTTCCAGATTCTGGTGACCCTTACAAAGAAAAAGTTTTTTCTTATGTCCAGCCTGAATTTACCCTCTATCAGCTTATGCCCATTGGTCCTCATCTTCCCTTGAGGTGACTTCCTAAAGAGTTGCTCCCCTAGGTCTTGATTCTTATCCCTGATGTACTTGTAGGCAGCTATCAAGTCACCTCTCAGCCTTCTCTTACTCCGACTGAACAGGCCCAGTTCCCAGAGTCTCTCCTCATAGGGCCTGTTCTCTATGCCCTTAATCATATGGGTGGCCCTTCTTTGTACCCTCTCGAGCTTATCCACATCCTTCTTGAAGTGCGGTGCCCAGAACTGGACACAGTACTCCAGCTGTGGCCTCACCAATGCTGAATAGAAATGGAGGAGCACCTCCCTGGATCTACTAGCATCAACAGAGTTCTATTTGCCCTTCTGGCAACCTTGTCACACTGTTGGCTCATATTCATCTTCCAGTCGATCGTGACCCCCAGGTCTCGCTCAGATGCTGTGCCAGCCAATGGACCACCACCAATCATGTAGTTAGAATGAAGGTTCTTCCTACCCAGATGAAGAACTGCACTTCTCCCTGTTAAACCTCATCTGATTCAATTCCGCCCATAAATCCAATCTATCAAGGTCGTCCTTGATCTTTACCCTATACTCTGATGAGCCCATGTTTCCCCACAGTTTGGTATCATCTGCAGACTTAATCATTGAGCTCTCCACTCCCTCATCTAAGTCATTAATATATTAAAGAGCATGGGTCCAAGCACTGATCCCTGGGGGACACCACTGGAGGTGGCCAGTGGTCATCCCAGTCATTTATTGGCTTTAACAAGCCACACCTACTTTCAAGATCTGTCAAGCAGCACAGAGAGAAGGGGGCTGGGCACTGTGATGCTAACCATCATTAATACAAACACACTGCATGGATAGCTCAAATTTTGCAATTGCTTGAAAGACAGGGCAACATGGAAACCAGAAGGTAGCTGAAATCAAGGTAGTACATTTGCACAGACTTTTCCAAGGGAAACTTAATTTGGTGAAACACTGCCCCTGGGCTCGCCCAACTGCCACTGACTGACAGGATGGGAGTGATGCAGACTGGGGCCAAAGAGCAGTAGTGGCAAAAATTCAGAACGAGAAAATGCAACTTCCTTAAAAATCTGTATAGCGCTCACCCTGGACTCACACACTGGATCACTTTCAGAAGAAGAGCTGTGAAGAGCAGGAGATCATTGGTTTCTGCAACCTTACTATTCCTGATGGCTACCCCTTCAGGAGCTAACCAGTTTGGTTGGTTTTAATATCTGCAGGCGTATATCTGCAAGGCCTGGGCTTTCAGGTTGTTAATGTACCTACAGTAGAACTTGATTCATTCATATCTGATGGTTTGCAACTTGCTTGTTTCACAGCAGGGTGCTGAATTAAGGATAAACCACGCAGTTGTTTCCTTCAGTTTTTACTCCCAAAGGGACCATTTCTCTGATCAGCCAGAGTTCATCAACAGTCCCACAGAGATGACTGGAGAAGTGGAACCCTTTGAAAATAGAAGTTGCAGCACACAGCTGGAGTACCTCAGTGCTCCCATGAAGCTGTCTATGGTAGATTTGTATTCAGCACAAAACCTGCAAGTGAAGAGAGTTTACTTGTATAATACTATAGAAATGGGAAAAAACCCAAATATCCAGATTCCATCACCTCTTTACCCATTACAGTTCCACCCATGCACTCTGGCTCAACACGTGCTAAGCCTAGAAATGAGGCTCCCTTTGCTTTTGCTCTCAGAATTTGTCATCTTCATGCTGGAGAACAGTAGTGGAAGAAGCCCTCAGGGTGGTTTCACTGCTTCGTTTCTGGGTTTGACATATGCAGAGCTGGGGGTGGGGGGGCATGCTGCTTGGAAACACTCTCAGGAAGTGGAAGCAATATAGACATAGGCCTCCCTGCTTAGTTCCTATCAATTCCAAATTATAGGGATCCATTTGGGGAAACATACCACCTGTATTAAATTTATACAACAGTTGCCAGCTTGCCCAGTGGAAATCTCCACATATAATTTCCAAAATAAATTAAACGGTCCTGCAATGGCTTTTGGCTACTTTGTTGTTCTTAATTAATGAAACAATACATCACCCATTACCTAAATCCAGGAAGCACTATCAGATTGTTTAATAATGGGAATAATCACAAGGATGATGTTCCTTTGAATTTCTGTGTGAGCATCTGTTTGCTAAATTTACACATTCACTTGTGCTCATAGTTTAGGAAATACATCACTTAACGATAATCTATGTGCACAATGAACAGTTCCCCCCACACGGTACAAACAAGGGATTGTCTGGGCATGTTTGCTGCTATGGTAATGTGCAAATGCCACCGAACTCCTATGGGCCATGTAAGCTTTTCCCAAAACCTAAAGGTGTCCTGATTTAGAGTTTTAATCTAGGCCTGTCTCTAGTTTAACATAGTTTTTAAACCTGGAAAAAATCTAAGAGATAATTTGTATGTAAAACTGGTTACTGAACTTCTCAACCCAGATCCTTAGTAATTCTGATGCAAAGACATTTTTCTTTCAAATAGTAAAAGCAGTAGCACACACAACGGTGAGGGCACCAAATACAAGACTCAACATTGCAACCTCTCCTTTGCCATTAATTATACTCCATTCTTCCTCAATGCTATACCTCATTTTCTTTTGAAAAAAAACAGAGGAAGCCAGTCAGCTACTTGAACTTAACTGGCTGCTTGGAGAACTTTTTTGAAGAAGCAACTGACTTACATAGAGATACACAAGAGTTTGCAGTATAAAAGTTTTTGCAGTTTTACATTTATATAAAGTACTGCTTTAGAAGCCTGTGAGAACACAGAGTACTACTTGGCATTTAGCAGTAATCCACCATTTCATTCTGGCTTCAAAAAGCCCTTACAACTGGCCTTGGAATACAGTGCCAGTTCTTTCCAAAATAAAGTGCCTGCCCTACATTCACTTTGTCAAAAAACTATTAGAAAACAGCTCCAGGGCACTGAGCAATTCATCCACCAACACAAATACAAAAATGTGGCAGGGCACTGTTGGTGCCTGCCACTTTAAGAGCTGAGCCAAGCAGCCAGTTTAAGAGCGGACCCAAGCAGCCAGCAGGTGCTTGATTGCGCCAGCCATTTTAGATCTCTGGCTGCTTATATCAGGCTTGTCCAACATATGGCCTGCAGGCCGCCATGAAGCCCTCCAAGCTGTTTTCTGAGGCCCGAGGTGCTGCGACAGGAAATGAAAGTAAACACTGTACTTTCGTTTCAGGGGGTGATGTGATACCGCTTCCTGTGAGGTCTTTGGATATGGCTCACCGGCCCACTGGGTGATAAAAAGTTCATGATCCGGCCCCACATTCAAAAAGTTTGGATACCCTGGCCTATATAAACAGGGCAGTTCGCTGCTGGCAGAACAGGCAGAAACATTGCCTGGCTGCAAGGCTGAATGCAATATCCTGGAGGTAAGGACAGGAACTAAAGGGGATGGTTTGGAAGCTCCTGGTCCTGGGCATGTCCTAAAACTATACCCTGCTGGGAGTGGGTGGCCTGGTGGGGCTCCCAGTGGTGTGGGAGTCCCCAGGAAATACCAAGTCAGTTACCATCCCGGTGAAAGGCAGGTCAGGACACCTTAACCCCTAGCCCCCACAACATTGGGGGTATATTTTATTCTAAATGAACCTATTTTGACTCCTCATTAAGGTAATGGAAAGAATGCCACTAAATAAACACATATTTTGTTTAATAACTTTGTGGCTTATTCCCTATTTTATTGCACTAATTGCATGAACATGTGGCTAGGCTACTACAGTACCCAGCTGGTTAATCACATCTTAAATGCAATGTCTGTCAGTGGCCCAGATGTACTGAATTCTTCAAAATCCCTAACCATAAGCGCCCTCACTGGAATGGAAACACCCTCACTGACTTCCATGGGCTGAGTTCAAGCCCCTATTTTTCTATATCAGTACTACACGTATATAGATGCAAGCCATCCACCTAGCCTTAGTGGGGGGGGG
>NW_005842147.1:754662-758819 GCF_000455745.1 Alligator sinensis | reverse complement strand
GGGGAGATATTGTGATGAGCTGCTTCTCTCTCAGCATCTGAATCATGGGAGGGTGTGGCTTCAGAGCACAGCTCAGGAAATGGGAAATTGAAACCAAATGCTCTACTGCAGGGGCTGGAGTTACCTGGCATTGGTGCTTGAGGAAACAAGTACAGTTATATCCGGGCTCCAATGGCATTGAAGTATGATGGCTTTTTTACATAATCTGGACTTGCTTCATATCTTTAGATATCCCCAACTTTACAATATTTGCCCCCCATTCCAGATAAAAAAAGATCTAACACCAATTGAAAAATTCTTTTAAATACCCATGTTTGCTCATATTAGTCATCTAAGGTCCTATTAGTAAATTAATTTTTAAAACCCACTTGGCTTGTCACAGCTTGTGCTCTTTGATTACTTTTTGACTGCACCATCTAAGGGGAGAGAGATGCAAATTTATTTTTGTTTATAACCAGCTTCACTGGAGAGTGTAAGTCCAACCACATGACGGGAATATACATGCAGGACATGTTTGCATTAGATTTTTAAACAAATTGGAAGAAGGTTTTCTGTATAATTTCATAATTTATGACAATTCATAACACAACTGTAAGAAACATGACTACAGTAATGGGTATCAATAAGCATTGCCCATTGGGGACAGGAGACAGATGGGAACAGAATGTCCCAGGGTCCCTTCTATTGGTTTTATTTTATACGAGCTAGTCCCCAAATGTGCATTAAAAAGCTTGTCCAGGGACCAACATACAAGTAATCCCTGTAGATAGGGACACTGGGAGAGTCACTTTTGCGGGAGCTGAGGGAATAGTTCTCCATCAGTAGGACAGGAAGACAACTGCCTGAGTAGGAGGACTCAGGTGCCTATATACAAATGCCAGGAGCATGGGGAACAAGCAGAAGGAGCTAGCCCTCCTAGTCTCCAGTGTGCATTATGATCTAGTAGGGATTATGGAGACCTGGTGGGGCTCCTCACATGATGAGCGTAGCCATAGAGGGCTACATCCTGCATAGAAGGGACCAGGTGGGGAAGAAAGGTGGAGGTGTTGCTCTCTTTGTGAAAGAGCAGTGCACCTCCTTGGAGGCTGACATCGGCTCCAAAAATGGACAGCTTGAAACCCTCTGGGTTAAGTTGCGAGGGGAGTAGGGGGCATGGTGAGACAGACCTAACTGTAGGTGTATACTACAGGCCACCAAACTGTAAGGAGTGACCTAGAAACTACTATGCAAAGCCCAAGCAAAAGTGAATGTTATGTGACAAATGCCCATCTGCAATGATAAGGAGGAGACAGTCTTAGATAAAGGAGGCTTGAAAACAAAAGCAGAATCAGAGTACTGGGTCAAAGAGCTCATTAAAATACTAAAAATCACACCCCTAGGTGGGGAAAAAGTATGCTAATGAAACATACATGTATGTAAATGAGATACATAGCTAAAACACAGGTATAGAGACATGCTCAGTAAAGAACTCCTTGCGTCACTCCTTTATAACCAATCAGCAAACAAGGATGCTTATGAAGGTCCAAAAACTCCTGTATAAAAGATGCTTAGAATTAGAAATCTGTGTGCTTGTTACGTGAAATTATTCCTCTTGCACCTTTTATTGCTAGCAATAAACCTTCTTTATACTTTCACCCCTGGTATCTTTATTGGCCTTTGCATACCGGGCACGATCCCAGACTTCAGCTGGGGCTCAACAAAACCAGGGGGAGGAACTCAATTTGGAGTTTACCTGAGAATTGACTGAAGCTACATGTGCATGTGACATGGTCGTCAATGGTGATATTAATTATCCAGACATCTCCTGGGAAGAACACTTGGCCAAGTTAGATTGGTTGCAATCCTTCCTGACCTGTGTCAAGGACCTCTTCCTGACTCAGGAGGTGCATGGACCAACCAGAGGTGACGCTCTGCTAGACTTGGTCCTGGCCAAAGGAGACAACCTGGTGACCAACTTAAATATAGAGGAACAGTCTGAGTGACAGTGACCATGAAACCATCATGTTCGCTGTCCGACATAAGGCAGATAAATCAGATAGCAGGATTGAACTTGGACTTCAAAAATGCAAATTTCAATGCTTAGGTCACTCATAGGACAAGTACTACAGGACCAGGGGCCAAAGGTGAAAGGTGTGCATGAAGAGTGGCTGTTCCTTAAGGACACAATCCTTGAAGCACAAAGGATATCCATTCCCATGCAAAGTAAAGGTAACAGAAGGGCTGGGACGCCCTCTCGGCTAGAAAGGGAAATCACGGTCCTCTTAAGAAAGAAGAAAGATTAGATTAGCAATGAGAATCAAGGACAACAAGAAGTCCTTCTTTAGGTACATCGGGAACAGGAGGAAAAAAAATTGGAGTGTGAAGCCATTGCTCAACAACTCAGGAAAGCTGGTTACCGGTATGCAGGAGGAAGCTGAACTCCTGAATGACTACTTCACCTCGGTCTTTTACCAGACCAAGGATAAAACCACACCAGGTAGAGTGGAGGATGAGCATGGTAGGAATAATCGCCTTCCTACTATTGCCATAGAATTGGTGTATGACCAATTAATAAAATTAGTTGTATACAAGTCAGTGGGACTGGATGATCTTCATCTGAGAGTGCTAAAGGAGCTGGCCAAAGTCATTGCGGAATCCCTGGAGAAACTCTTGCACAACTCATGGCACCCTGGAAAAGTTCCTGAGGACTGGAAGAGGGCCAATGTTGTGCCCATCTGCAAGAAGGGCAGGAGGGAAGACCCAGGTAACTATAAGCCAATCAGCCTAACTTCTATCCTAGGAAAAATCCTAGAAAAGTTCATCAAAGAGTCTATCTGTGATAAGATTGCAGAAGGTAAGATTCTGAATGACAGCGTAACAGAGAACCCTAGCCCTGTTACTAGAAGGCAGGTCAGCCCCTTTAAAACCAGAACTTTCTGGGCACAGTGTGGGGAGCAGAAGCATGACCCCCTGAGTAAATGTAAGCTGGCGTGCTGCCTTCTTTAATCATATTTTTTTGGTGGCAGTTATAGCCCATGGACAGACTGTTTATATTTGTTTTATTATTGAATAACACCGGTGGTTTGGGTGAGGCTATTGGGAAAGGAGGAGGCCTCACTGGAGCCCCGCTATAGTGTGGGGACTCTGGCACCAGTGTGGGCGCAGTATTTGGGGTGCACAGGCCCAGTAACAGAGAGGATGCAGTATGCTAACCCTTGGGGAGCAGGCTCCGGAGGCACGGGATCCCCGCAGCGGGGGAGCATAGAGGGCGGAACTGCCAGCAGGCACTTCCGGGTAGACCGGGGCGCCTGATTGGCTGTTGGAGCAGGGGTGGGAAATGCAAACCGCGGGCTTTAAAAGCCGTGGGTGACGTAGTTCCCAGCACTCGGGAACCAGTAGCGGGAAGGAGAGGAGCCAGGCACACGTGTGTCCCGCAGGCATGTGTGCCCCTTGACCAACTGACTGACCGGAGGCAGAAGCAGCAGCAGCAGAAGCAGTGGCAGCAGAGGAATCAGCAGTGGGGGCAGCAACAGCTGATCCGGGACCCGGCACAGCTGAGCCGGATCCGGAGGGGAAGCCCCCCGGGTCCCATATAGCTGAGCCAGTAGGGAGCCGTGCTCCCGAGCCGCGCAGCGCGAACAGAGCGCGCAAACAGGGTGGGCTAGGGAGGGGACTGTCCCCCCAGGCCAGGGAGCACCCCCGGGGCTAACCCTTGGGGAGCAGGCTCCGGCGGCACCGGATACCCCCAGCGGGGGAGCGCAGGGGGCGGAACTGCTGGCAGGCACTTCAAGGTAGACCGGGGCACCTGATTGGCTGTTGGAGCAGGGGCGGGAAATTCAAACCGCGGGCTTTAAAAGCCGCAGGTGACGTAGTTCCCAGCACTCAGGAACCAGCAGCGGGAAAGAGAGGAGCCAAGCACACGTGTGTCCCGCACGCACGTGTGCCCCTTTACCAACCTGACTAGGGCCAGGAGAGAGACTCCTATAAGGGTAGAGCGTAGACACCACACAGATCTACAAACAGCAGCTTATAGAATGGTGTCAACGAGGAGTGCTGCTAGGGCCTCTGCCCAGGGGGCCAAGGCTACCCAGGGCTGGTCTGAGGCCTCCACCCAGACCGAGCCCATGGGGGAGCTGATGTCCCCCTACCTCCTGGCCTGCGGGGGATCCCCAGCAGGG
>NW_005842147.1:743975-751400 GCF_000455745.1 Alligator sinensis | reverse complement strand
CCGCACTTCAAGAGGGATGTGGATAACCTGGAGAGGGTCCAGAGAAGGGCCACTCGTATGGTTAAGGGCTTGCAGACCAAGCCCTACGAGGAGAGACTAGAGAACCTGGACCTTTTCAGCCTCCGCAAGAGAAGGTTGAGAGGTACCCTTGTGGCTGCCTATAAGTTCATCACGGGGGCACAGAAGGGAATTGGTGAGGTTTTATTCACCAAGGCGCCCCCGGGGGTTACAAGAAATAATGGCCACAAGCTAGCAGAGAGCAGATTTAGATTGGACATTAAGAAGAACTTCTTCACAGTTAGAGTGGCCAAAGTCTGGAATGGGCTCCCAAGGGAGGTGGTGCTCTCCCCTACCCTGGGGGGTCTTCAAGAGGGAGGTGAGATACCCATCTAGCTGGGGTCGTCTAGACCCAGCACTTTTTCCTGCCTATGCAGGGGGTCGGACTCAATCTATTGAGGTCCCTTCCGACCCTAACATCTATGAATCTATTAACCTATGCGGGGGCACAGGCCCGGTGCCAGAGAGGGCAATCCTAAAAGGCCAGGGTGGCCTGGTGAACCCAGGGTGCAACTGTGGGTTTGCTGGGGCGGTGGCATCGGGGCCATTGCCCAGCTTCGAGCTTGCAGCCCCCTGGCTGTGGGACTGGTGGATGGGCCTCTGGGCCAGGGAGGCTGGGGTCCAGATTGGAGCAAAAAGGAGGGCCAGGAGCCCGAAGACTAAAGAATTAGAGCCTCGGACTCCAACCCTATCTGGTGGGTTTAGATAGGGAGGTCTAGCTAAAGAAAGACTGAGGTCAAGGCCAGTGGTGGCAGAGGACCCCAACATACAAAAACAATAGGCAGCCTCCCACTTACAAGAACATCAGTATAATATTTCCATCAAGACGTGGGAGGAGAGTAGAGAGCAGGACACGAGAAACCTTAAGGGGACTCCAAGGGTGCCCCACATAGGGTGTGGATAACGCAAAAGATGGCGCTGGGGAGGGTGACCTGTTACAGCCAGCCAGCATGGCTTTGTGGTGGGCAAGTCTTGCCTTACCAACCTCATCTTCTTTTTTGACCAGGTAACTTGCCACCTGGACACGAGAGAGTAGGTTGACATTGTGGGATACTAGATCAAAGGCTTTTGGAAATCAAGGTATACAATGTCCTCATGGGAAAATTGGATAATTGTAGGCTTAACTGCAAGACAGTCAGGTGGGTGAGAAACTGGCTGCAGGTTAGAATCTAGGGAGTCGTAGTGAATGGATCTGTGTCATCCTGGTGGGAAGTGGGCAGCGGTGTGCCGCAGGGGTTGGTGCTTGGTCCAGTACTTTTCAACATTTTTTAATGATTTGGATGTGGGGCTGAAGAGCTCACTGGCCAAGTTTGCAGATGACACCAAGTTATGGGGGAGCATGATTATGCTTGAAAATAGCCTACAGACACAGGGAGACCTAGGCAGGCTAGCAACTGGGGCAGATCAGAATCTGATGAAGTTCAACATCGAGAAATGTAAAGTCCTCCACCTCTGGATGAGCAACCCCCAACACACCTACAGGCTTGGTGGCACTAAACTGACTAGCGCCACGAATGAAAGGGGCCTGGGGGTAATAACAGACCACAGTATGAATATGAGCCAGCAGTGCGATGATATAACCAGTAAGGAAAATAATCCTCTGGCATGCATCAATTGATGCATCTCCAGCAAAACCGAGAAGGTGATTCTTCCACTGTACTCAGCACTGGTGAGACCGCAGCTGGAGTACTGCATCCAGTTCTGGGCACCACACTTTAACAAGGACATGGATAAGCTTGAGAGTCCAGAGAAGGGTCCCCCATATGATCAGACACTTGCACAACAAGCCATATGAGGAAAGCCTGAGGGATCTGGGACTCTACAGCCTGAGGAAAAGAAGGCTGAGAGGGGACCTGGTAGAAGCTTATCGCTACACTAAGGGAGTACATCAAGGGCTCGGTGAGCAACTGTTCACCAGGGCACCTGAGGGGAATACCAGGAGTAATGGCCACAAACTCCTGGAAGATCAATTCAGCCTCAATATTAGGAAAAACTTCTTCACAGTCAGGCTGTCCAGACTGTGGAATAAGTTCCCTCCAGAGGTGATGCAATCACCTACCCTGGAAATCTTCAAGAGGAGTCTAGACAGTCACCTTGCTGGGGTCAACTGACCCCCAGTTATCTTTTCTGCTTGGTGCAGGGGGCTGGACCCCATGATCTTTCGAGGCCCCTTCCAGCCTTACAATCTATGAAAAACCAGTTTTAACTTGGCAGAATCTCCTTCAGTGCATGTTTTGGCACAAGTATTAGGTATATGGTCATTTTGACATTCAACATTTAATTGCTCTGACAGGTTGCATTGCCTACTGGGCGTGACTATCAAACATTCACAATATGTTACATGTGCCAAAATATGAACCCAACTAACCATGTGGCTTATTGTGCAAGGCATACAAGTCCAAAATACACCATTGTGTGTTTACTTAACCTTTTAATTAAAAACCTGTGGGTAAGGCTGGGTTTGCTTGTTTCGAATTAACAACAATTATATTGGCATCAAAAGTTGAACTGGACTGCGATGTGTTGGTATCACACATTAAAAATGTCCCCCTATGAATGTTGTGATCACCCAAAGAAAAAGTAACAATAATAAGAGAGAGAGAGAAAGAACCATAGCAATATATATCCAAGAAATTCAAATCCTTCCCAGGTACTATTACTGGCATGAGGTTCTTTTGGAAGGGCTGTTCATTTTCTAAAAGTAATGCCTATTATACCGTGGCAAACATATTTTCTGTAAGCAAAGGCTGTTTGAGTTTTTTAAAAAAGCCTCACTTGCTGGTCCATACTTCCAATGGCATGATATAGACCTCTCTTTCATCCTGAAGGCAGACTGCCACCTAGCCTAGCCCTCCTCTGTACTGCTGTGCGCCAAAGGGAAGTGACTTTAACAATAAATGGACTTGTCTAGACCCATAAGGCCCATAGGCTGGATCCAGCCTGCAGAAATCGGCCATCTGGTCTGTGGGGTTTCTTATGAATTGGACAATTCACCTTGGTGGGATGGATTTGGCCCTTGAGGCTTCTCATGACAGCTGCCAGACCTGTTGCATCTAGGGGTTAACAGTGTTACAGCTTGCAAACACCCCGCCTCTTACCTGCTGCTAAATTCAAGGTTTTTAATTCCCAATGGTAACTAAAATCAGGAGGAAGGGAGAAGGTGCGGGGGGGGGGAGCACTTATGTTAACATCTTGTGTTCCAGAGCCTCACCAGTACAACAGCTCCAGCAGCCACGGGGATTAACTTGCCTGCAAGTTGTCTGACCCACAAGCAAAGCAGTCTTGCAGGCCAGATCCAGCTTGTGGAACCAAATGACGGACTCCCCTGCCCTCAAGGATTCCTCTTGACCAATAAACATGTCTAAAAACAACACTTGCCTCACTGAAACAAGAGATTTAAAGTATCTGAGCTAACACATTTCAAACACAGACCTTTTATTCTAGCCTAGGTAAAACCCAGACACAGCATACTTTGGATCTTTTCCAAGGAGTCACAAAGTGTATACATATTAAGGTCTGTTTTTAATGGATTAGTTTCACCCATTGATTCTGCATGTTGCTAGCTTTCACCTTATGACTTACCTCATTGTCTTTAATCGATCTGTTGCTGCTACTTGATCCAGCCATCTACGTCCTAATTCATACTTCCACTTGATTAACTACTAATGTTACTCAATAACTGCTATTTGTTTTATTCTGCTTGGTTCAATCTGTCAGTGCCATTTTCATTAACTCTGCCAGCTTTAAAGTGAAAATTGGAAGCAAAGCAGAATGATGATTTAAGGTCTACATCAAACATCAATACAAATGGAAAAGTCAGATCTAGGAAAAGTCAGAGTAGGAAAAGTATAAGGGTCAGCTGTGCTATAGAACTGTAGATACCTTGTTAATGACATGATCATTTAAAAGAAGAGAGGCTTTTCTGGAAATCTCATTTCAATTGAGATGCATTAAGTCCATTTGTATGTCAAGGGAAATTGTTGCAAAGCTAAAAAAATTTACAGATCTTAGCTTCAAAACTAGAACTGGATTAATGTAACAACTTTTTATTTAGATTTGCCCTTTTCTCTGCTTGTATATTGTGCCTTTATGGATCCCAGATTTATGTCTATTTGCCACAATTTATGGATAGTTGATACAATTCAGCAAATAATTTTTCTGCGTAATTCTTGGTCATGTAGATTGTGAGTGCTCTCTGCAGGTATTTAATATGCAAACTAAATTGGTGTTGATTAGTTTTGTTTGACTGCGCCCAAATCGCATGGCAGCTTCCTATTCTCGGATGCTTGACTTTTAGGGAAAATACATGTTTATTATAAATCCAACTTTTAAATTTTTTTACTATCTTCCACTATTTGCTTTGTTTTTGTGATTCTACATTTTTTTGTGCCAGTAAATCCCTCTGCAGAAAGCAAAACACAAAAGAAGGTAATTATATTCCAATCCATTCATGTAAAAATTGGAATTTATACTCATAGAATATTTTTAATAGTACTTGCATCACTCCAAATTTTCCACTGGCACAACAAATTCATGTTGATCAAAAGTGGACAATCTGCTGCAACTGGTGATTAAATGTTTTGGAATTATATTTTACCACAGAATCTTTGGCTTCGAATCACATCATTATGCATCTGTGTGTCCATAGCCTGCCTTGAAAATGCCCCCTTTTTATGTAATGTAAAGTCTCTCTGGGCTATACTCATCTCCGTGTGGGAAGTGTGGTTCATACAGAACATTTTCTATTGCTGTATAGCAAGCCTGAATAACTTTGTATCCTCCTATGATACATATACTCTCCAGCCTTGAGGCATCTCTGTCTCCTACCCTCTCACAATCTATGTAGGCGTACTTTGAGAAAAAGAACCAGATGCCAGAGAAAAAGCAGTACTGTAAGTCTTTTATTACAAGCAGCATGTTTACGATATGCTCATATAATATTAAGGGAAAACCTGAGAATAGCTTGCACATAGGAGGTCACTGATATGTTGGCACCCACAGTGAAACTGCCCATAGAAAGAACTAAACATGTCAAACAGTAACTAGCGATGTTCAGGAGAAACTCCCAGAGACCCCTTTTCCACTGGAAAACAGAATTTGTGCTAAGGTTGGTGGGAAGAAGGAAGGGTAAGTGAAAAAAGCTCTGAAAAATTCAAAACATCTTCTTTTGAACATTTTCAAATATTTGTTTTCCATTTTGCAAAGACTTTGTTTTATTTCTTTAATTTTGTATGATATATAAATCATATGTATGCATACATTACATAGTACATACATACACATACTGGTATATAACTAATGTGTGAGCATTTGTGTATCATACACACACACATGCGCACACACATCTATATATGTTGATATATATCTATACACTGATATATATAGATAGGACCCTAGGAAAGTAGGTCAAGAAGAGACCTCATGAGGTCATCAAGTCCAGCCCCCTGCTCAAGGCAGGATCATCCCTGACTATCTGTGACAGAATCTGTCTCCAGCAGAATGACATGGCACCCCCATAAGAGCCACTCTGACCCTGTCCCACTCCACTGGTCTCTCAGGTCACCACCCTATATTCGCTTCCCATGCCTTGATGTCTAAATAAGAGATACAGAAGGCTGGCTTCAGAGATCAGTGTAAGCCCAGGGTGCTTTACTCTGCCTTGCTCATCCCTGGGCAACCATATTTTGTCCCCAAACCCTGCACGAGCAAGGTATTATTCTTTTAACCTTTCTCTCAGCTCCAAGCTCCCTGGCTCCGCTTTACTCTTTCTTGTGTCTTGGCCTGCCTACCCTCTCTCAGTGTCACATGTCCTGCAGCACCCTCTAGTTCATCCTCTTTGCCTGGCAGGCACAACCTATGTACTGCCAGCACCAACCCTATTCTTGTGCCCCTGGCCATAATCACCTTGGGCCAGTAATCATGGCCTCCAGCCTCCCCCAACCACACTCATACCTTGCAGATCTGCCTCAAACTTCGCTGGGGCTCCCAGCCCCATACAAGCATCAGCCTAGTAGATACCCATTTGCATGCCCACTCTGGATTTAGGCCCATTCACCCACTGGACCCCTGGCCCTGGCAGGTCTCTCCCTATTCAGTGGGACCCTCACCCTGTCTCAGTCTCTGCCCACACAGCCCACTGGGTCCCTAACACTTGCAAGAGTCTACCTGGGCTTCAGCCTTTTTCTGCTCCTCCACTGGGCCCGTGGCCTCATCTTGGCTTTTGCCCACGCAGCCCCCCAGGTCCCAGACCCTTACAATCTCCCTCTCTTGGCTTCAGCCCCTAAACCATTTAGCTTAAGCCCACCAGGGTAAAGTGTCTCCCAGACACCCTGCCTGTGGCTTCCCAACAAGCCCAAACCTCCAGCTAGGCCACAAACAACTCAAATCCAA
Source organism: Alligator sinensis (assembly GCF_000455745.1). Classification (NCBI taxonomy): domain Eukaryota; kingdom Metazoa; phylum Chordata; order Crocodylia; family Alligatoridae; genus Alligator; species Alligator sinensis. Next base: position 744,953 of record NW_005842147.1, on the reverse strand, counting down.
AAGGACTTATTTCTAGAAGGTAATAAGCAACTCCTTCCTCTTTTCGGGTCAGGACTAGCCTGAGTCTCTGGCCATGGGCTAGCCTTATATAGCCCATCCTCCTCCCCTTTCTAGTCACCTGAACTCCAGTATTCAAGGCCCAGCTCAGGGGTTTCCTTGGCTTTCCTAATTAGCAGGTTTATTGTTCTGGTCTACCTCTTCTACCTTCATCTGCTGCCTGTCTCTCCTGGCAACAGATTTTCTGCTTTGCAGCTAGCCTCCCTGTACCACTGCTCTCACTTATAATAGCAGGGGTAGGGGTCCCTTGCTATACCATCCAAGCATCTGTCTAACCTGCTTTTGAAAATTTCCAGTGATGGAGATTCCACAACAGCTCTAGGTAGCCTGTTCCAATGCTCAACTACTCTCATAAGTCAGAAAGTTCTTCCTAGTCTTCAACCTAAATTTCCTCTGCTGCAGTTTGGGACCATTGCTCCTAGTTCTGTCCCCTATAGCCACAGAGAAAAGCCCATTCCCACCCCCTCTATAATTGCCTGTCAGTATTTGAAGACTGCTGTGAATACCTCTACCTCCCCCCTTCAATCTTCTCTTCTCCAGATAAATAACTCTAATTCTTTCAGCCTGTCCTCATAAGTCATGCTTCCCAGGCCTCAAATAATTTGTTGTTGTTCTCTGCTGGAGTCTTTCCAATCTGTCCACATTTTTCTTGAAGTGTGGAGCCCCAAACTGGACGCTACTCCAGGTGAAGCCTCACCAGTGCCAAATAAGTCCTATATAACTTCTACATACAAACAGTATCAATGAAATGTTTCAAGCTGTCGCTGTTTAAAAAAAGAAAAGACTTTCACAGAGAAAACTGTGAATATTGGAGACTTTGTTCTTAATTAGAATCATAAGAAATAAAAATCCTGAAATCCTTCACAAGATGGAATTTCCCTCCTCTACGCAACTCTGAACAGCTGCCTGGGTACAGGCATG